>NC_048544.1:14315498-14639109 GCF_902806685.2 Maniola hyperantus | reverse complement strand
ATGTTACAATGTATAATATCAACGTTACAAGACTGTTCTGCATGATTATGTACTTTATTTATCAAGTAGAAGATTGCACGATTTGGACATACTTTGGCCACAAGGCCACTTAGGCACATCCCAAGTGGCCTTGTTTGGCCTTGAGATGATTCACGACAAGGATCACTATCGTGATAGAGAAGATTCAAGATCACTATTGTGATGGATACGATTTACGACAAAGGTCACGATTGTGATATCACAATGGATAATGGATGGTATCAGCTGGGGTGACGTTTCCACTTGTACACGTTTTGGCCGCGTCTCACTGTGTTACAATTTATATCCATTGTCCAACAAGACTGTAGGTATCTGCATGATTATGAACTTTGATCAAGTGGAAGATTGCAACAATTTGGCCACTTAGGCATTTCGTAGATACGTGTTCCATCCATCCATCAAGTTTGTTATTAACATCGTATTTTGTATTGAAATAGAGAACAGCTCTCTTTCGCTCTTTGCGTCGTATTCCGAACCGTTTTGCGTCATCATTCCTCATACGCATATTATTATTATTTATTATTATACCATAATGTGCACTGTCCTTACAGGGTAGTCCTAATGCGACAGTGCACTCTAATCTATCTTATACCTATTAACAATTATACTTAAAATTAAAAAATTAAAAGATATCTCTCGTCCGTGGTTGTGACTGTTGAACCCATATTATATCACTCTACCCATATCATAAATGCGAAAGTGTGTTTGTTTGTTGGTTTATTAGTTTGTTGTTGCCCGCGACTTTAGGTTTTTAAAAATCTCGTGGGAACTCTTTGGTATTCCCGAAAACAGTAGCCTATGTTACTTTCCCTCCTTACAACTATCTCTATGCCAAAAATCAAGTCGATTGGTTGCTTAGTTAGGCCGTGAAAGAAGGACAAACAAACAGACTTTCGCATTTATAATATTATATAGTACTTATAGAAGTATAGATAAAAAGACAACCATGTCGCTGCCCCTTCGCACCCAAATTAGACATCATATTTCTGTCTTGTCGTCGACGAATATTTGAGCGCATCATCGTGTATAATTTTAGCGCGGCATGTGCAACTAGGTATCGGAAACGAAAATCAAATGCAACGTCACGGAGCGTCATGTCACGGATAGTAAGTATAAGTACAAATACATAAAAAGATTTGTCCTGTTGTACAAATATATAAAAAGACTTGTCTGACAAACTGATCTATCGACGCACAGCCTAAGCTGCTGGATTTTATAATGTAGGCACCCACTAAGAACGGGTTTTTGGACATTCAATCCCTCAGGGTGTTAAATAGGAGATGAAAGTTTGTATGAAAGTCCGTCATTTTCAAAGTTACATCAATAAAATTTGGTGTTTGGGGTTTTGATTAAAATGAAGAATTTTTGCAAATTCTACCCTCAACGGGGCTAAATAGGGAATAATGAATGAGGGACTTTCAGTCCCTCATTTTTCAAGATTCATCGATGAAACTTGGTATTCGGGCTTTCAGGCAAAAACGAAGAAGTGCTTATGTAGGGGCTAAATATGCATTGTTATACGGGCTGACTAAGCATTACACAAACCTCACACTTAGGTACGTATTTCAGGATTTTTTGAAAATCCACCTCCTAACTGTTTTCTCTTGAGTTCTACTGGAGCGAAGTCCAGTTGGGTCAGCTAGTATTATAGAAAAGGAAAAGGTGACTGACTGATTTGACTGATCTATCAAAGCACAGCTCAAACCACTGGGCGAATCGGACTGAAATACATGCAGATAGTATGACGTAGACATAATAATAATGTTTCCGACATGTGGCATGTGGAGTCCACTGAAATTATCCCAATCATCATATCTGCGAATGGGTTGATCCCAGTCAGCCTCGCTCAACATCTGAGGCGACTGGGGTTCCGTGGCAGTTCGCTCGCAGCCAGGATGCAAAAAGCGGTCTTGCTGGACTCGGCTAGGATAGTCCGCCGATGTCTTCACCTGTCGCCCTGACCCCCGGCCGTTTGGTCTCCCCTGCCGGGGTGTAATCCTCCGCCCGGTACAAATATGTATGTATGTAATGTTTATGTAGGTTTATTTATTTTTATGTATGTAAGTATATTATATTTCTTTTGGCTGTTATATATATTTATCTTGTACACGGGCGTGAGAGTAGATATATCCAGATAATAATGTTATTTATTTCAGGCAAATTGTACCCATATTTCTAAGAAAGGATTTTTCTAAATATGCAATGAACCTAAAATTTAATTTGCTGTAATCCGCTGAAACAGGTCGAATCTGTATGATGCAACATGCAGCATGCGAAATGCACCGCCCGCCCTCTCACTGCTAACCATGCAGGAAAAGCAGCCACTCGGTAAGCATTACGCACCACCACCACGCAGCACCACACAAATCCCAAAAAACACTCGACGCATCGTTTCGCCCCGACACCGGAGCATCCTCTGGAGATGTAGACCTTACAATGCCGAATGGCAAATCTTTGCAATTGTGCATTGTAAGGGAAGGTAAGGTTCTATACAAGATTTTTCTAAAATTCAATTCCTATAAGGGAGACCGATTACATAAGCAACTTTTTATACCGTAAAATAAAAGAGTTCACACGAGATTTTAAAAACTTGACTCAACGCCGATTGTCTTCAGTCTAGTAGGTATAAAATAAAATAAATCACGTCGCATAGGTTGCATGTTTCATAATAAACTCAATTAGGGTCGAGGTAATCTTAGCACGTCCACTGGGTGTTTAATAGACGTCTATCAGGAATGTTTCTGCCGGGTCCGTAGTACTATTTTACATAAACTTAGTTATTATAATAAGGCAGATTATATTTACAGACGCATTATGACAGTATATCAAGTTGATATCCGACCTATCATTATGTTGGTTTGGTGCATATCAAAATAATAAAAAAAACACAAAAAAAAGTTTATTTGAATAAAAAAAGATTTTATTTTTATTTTATTTTTATTAGGTACAGTCGTATTTTTTCGACATTTTGCACGATAATTCAAAAACTATGGTGCATAAAAATAAATAAAAATCTGTTTAAGAATGCACAGGTGAAGACCTTTCATATGATACCCCATTTGATATACGAGTAGTTATCTTACTTCGAAAATTGAAAATACTAATTATTAAACCACAATTTAATTTTTTTTTGTGTAGTGTAACCACAAATTCAAGTTTTTCAGACTTTTCCAAGAATGTCAGCTATAAGATAAGACCTACCTACATGGCAAATGTTATGATTCTAGGTCAACGGGAAGTACCCTGTAGGTTACTTGACAGACCGACAGACAGACAGACAGACAACAAAGTGATCCTATAAGGGTTCCGTTTTTCCTTTTGAGGTACGAAACCTTAAAAATAAATAGATAAGTACATTACACACATAACCTAGTATACCTTGACAGAAAAGTTCTACCGAACAGCCCTCAAATTGAAACTGACCCCTTTATGAGACTCCCGATCGATGAAGAGGCACACGAGTAAATAATATGAGGCATCTACGTATGAATGAAACGGAATTTTTCAAGAGTCCATGAATAAATAAATGTTGCCATAATTACAAGCATTCCTGCATCCTGTCTGGCTCCATTGTAAACAAATCAATCCTAAGAGCATCCCCACACAGGGGTTAGTGTCCATTTATAATTTACGACCGTTCACCCCCAGGGGTTGTACCACAGAACTCGGAGTATGTACCTAATAGAAATGATATTCTAAAGATTTATCTTTTAATTCGACGCTGCCATCCACCTAGTGGAGTCCATCGCTTCTATCATTATCGCATCCCATGGCCGCTCCACTACTGAGAACGGATTTTCTTTCAGAATCAGAAGGCTCTGGCCATAGCCTACCACGCTGATCAAATGCGGTTTGGCAGACTTCACACACCTTTGAAAACATTATGGAGAACTTTCAGGTATGCAAGATTCCTTACTTCCTTAGAAAAAGACATAAACGTAGCTTTGAAAATTTAGAAGAGTAGAATCCATTACTTCTACAGCCATTCTGAATTCTGTGGTTAGTGCCTAACATTAATAATGGGAAATGGTGTTCGGTTAATGGCACGGGCAAGGGCGGGGCGTCAAGCTAGTCGTGATCGTAAAACTGAAGAATGATGTCAGTACATGGGTAATTTGGCACACATCGTCTGTACGTCTCGAAAGTCGTATTGTACGTAGGTTGAACATGAGTCAAGAAGAACTATCAACTATGTATCTCATCATTAGCAACCTATCGCCAGCTCGCTAACGGCTCTCCTCTCAGAATAAGACGGGTTTGGCCATAGTCTACCACGCTGACCTAGTGCGGATTGGCAGAATTCGCACACCTTTGAGAACACTATTGAGATCTCTCTCTTTAATCGCCGTTAAAAACTGTGATCCATACTAATATTATAAATGCGAAAGTCTGTCTGTCTGTCTGTCTGCTAGCTTTTCACGGTCCAACCGTTCAACCCATTTTGATGAAATTTGGCACAGAGTTAGCTTATATCCGGGGGAAGGACATAGGCATACTTTTTATCCCGGAAAATTAAAGAGTTCCCACGAGATTTAAAAAAAAAAACCACGTGAGTGAAGTCGCGGGCATCATCTAGTATTTAATATTGTTAAAACTCATACGCGCCAGATTGCCGGGGGGGAACGCCTCGATTGCCATTTCAACCTGTCGCGTACTATATTTACTAACTCCGAAAAGTTAGAGGAGTAGATGATGATGATGATGACATAAATCCAACAAAAGAAGAATAGCCTCAATAGCTCAACCGGTAAAGGAGTGGACTGAAAACCGAAAGGTCGACGGTTCAAATCCCGCCCGTTGCACTATTGTCGTACCTACTCCTAGCACAAGCTTGACGCTTAGTTGGAGAGGAAAGGGGAATAAGTATTAGTCATTTAACATGGCTAATATTCTTAAAAAAAAAAAAACGTAATAAAAAAGTAAGTAAACAATTTGAGGCCTTATCGCTACCTGGCGATCTCTTGCAGGCAAGGTTTGATTAAGGGCCGGTTGTTTCAACAAACTTTGACGGACACGTAACCTTTAAATATGGCGCTAACGAACGTAAGTAAAGAAAAAGCGTTGATTCAGCATCTATTAGCGCTAACGTTCGTTAAAAAGTTACGTTTACGTTAACCAGTGCTGGCGCCATTGGTGATCGTCAAATCAGTTCGTAACTTCATACTTCTTACAAACGGAATATTTTATTTACAAATTATAATGGAATCAATTTAATTCAAAGCTTTTAATGATAGTTTTTTTGAAGATTTTGTAAGAAAGAAAAAGTGTTTAAAATGCGAAGTAGCAATATTAATAACTATGTATATAATTTAATATACTTAAAATGAAATAAGAAAAGGATACGGAGAAGTAAGTTAATTTTTAAGGTTAATTTCGCAACCAAAATAACAATGACGAACAGTTTTTTGTACAATGAAGCAACGCACTTAAATTAACAGATGTTAAAGTTCGTCTACGTCCGTTAAATTTTAACGAACGGATCTTACGAAGACCAATGGTTTGAAACAACCGGCCCTTAATAAATAAAACCTAATTGCGAAAAAGTGAGCCGTTCGGGGCAAATTACAAGGTTATGCAATACCTACAGCCCCCGATACCTGTAGGTATATACCTACAGGTATAGTTCGCGACAGGTCGAGATGGCAATCGGGGTATGAGGCGGGCGGATGCCCCGCACACCCGCTTATCATCAGCGGTCGCCCGCAACGGGTTAGCCAAGGGGTTATGCGGGTGTGCGGGATTCCCCACCCCGATTTACATCTCGACCTGTAGCGTAACTACACCTATCATCATGATCAACCCATCACTACAGAGCGCGGGTCTCCTCTCAGAGTGAGAAGGGTTTTTGGCCATAGTCTACCACGCTGGCCATGTGCGGATTGGTAGACTTCACACACCTTTGAGAACATTATGGAGAACTCTCAGACATGCAGGTTTCCTCACGATGTTTCTAATTAATTAAAACGCACATAACTCCGAAAAGTTAGAGGTGCGTGCCCGGGATCGAACCCCCGACCTCCGATTAGAAGGCGGACGTCCTAACCACTAGGCTATCACAGCTTATTATACTACACCTATACAGCTTTCGAATCGACGGTGGAAACGTTTGGGCCTAGGCCCAGCGTTCATTTGACTCAATGTAACTGCGGGAATATCGATTTACCGCATAGAAACCGTTTTATTCGTTGCGGGCTCCAAACAATCGTAGTTTGGTTCTCAATGGAATACTAACCAATCAAACTCATATAAATTTTGTAGACACGTCCTAGAAATTAATACTTATCTGTGTCTGTGATTTGCCACATTTTAGTAATGTAAAAGTGTTATTAAGTTACACGGGCTCAAAGATCTACATATAACAAATCATTGAGGCCGTTGAATTTCTCTAACTTTTCTTAGTTATGCGAGTTTTTAAGCAATCACATATCATTTGCTTTAACAGTAGAGGAAAACATCGTGAGGAAACGTGCCTGAGAGTTCTCCATAACATTGCACTTGGCCGCACTTGGGTTTTGGCCATAAGTCCATCACTAATTGGGTATTTTCCTACTTTTGAATTTGATAAATATTATTACTTTATTATAAACTAGGATAAAAATAATGACGTACGCTGAAAAAAATATTAAAATCCAACAAAGATTTACAAAGTTACAGGCATTTTAATTTTGGAGTGGGAGGGTCTTCTAACCCTTTCTCGCAAAACGAAAATTTGTATGAGACCGCACGAAGCTACTATGGCATTAGTAAGGTGTGACGTCAAAATGCTATACCTATCGCTATCTCTGTCTAATCAGAAATATTAAAATGCTTATAACTTTTTTGTTATTTGATCGATTTAATTAGTTTTTTCAGTTTACGTCATTATATTTTAGCCTAGTTTATATTATCATCATCAATACTTATAATAAAACTGTAACAGGTCAAATTCTGTACATTGAAGATATTTTAAAATTTTTTTTCGAGGGCACTCTATAATCGATACTGAACCCAAAACTGTAATTTTTTTCATTTTTGTCTGTCTGTCTGTCTGTCTGTCTATCTGTCTGTCTGTCTGTCTGTCTGTCTGTATCACGCCCGCGCATCACGCTGAAACTACTGAATGGATTTCAATGAAACTTGGTACGATTTGAGGTCATACTATGAGGAAGAATATAGGATACTTTTTATCCCGAAATTCAGCATGGTTCCCGTAGGAGAGGGGATGAAAGTTAAAATGTATACTGAGTTGTAATTCATTAACGCGTAATCCGATTTCATTCATTCTTTTTTTGTTAGAAAGGGGATATTTTAATCAATACTTATAATAAAACTGTAACAGGTCAAATTCTGTACATTGAAGATATTTTAAAATTTTTTTTTCGAGGGCACTCTATAATCGATACTGAACCCAAAACTGTAATTTTTTTCATTTTTGTCTGTCTGTCTGTCCGTCTGTCTGTCTGTCTGTCTGTCTGTCTGTCTGTCTGTCTGTATCACGGCCGCGCATCACGCTGAAACTACTGAATGGATTTCAATGAAACTTGGTACGATTTGAGGTCATACTATGAGGAAGAATATAGGATACTTTTTATCCCGAAATTCAGCATGGTTCCCGTAGGAGAGGGGATGAAAGTTAAAATGTATACTGAGTTGTAATTCATTAACGCGTAATCCGATTTCATTCATTCTTTTTTTGTTAGAAAGGGGATATTTTAAAGATTGTTCCGTAAATATTTCAAGGTTTATAACCGACTGTCAAAAAGGAGGTGGTTCTTTTTTCTACATCGATTTTTTCGAGGTTTCCGGACCGATTTCCATTTTTTTTTTTTAAATCAACAAAAAAAGCTTTCGTGGTGGTCACATAAAAAATTCTGGATTCAACTCCTTAATCCTGATGCTGCAGGGTTACTGCCCGCCTGAGTTATCAAGATTCAGGAAGTGTTCATAGTGAATTCATATTGTAGGTACCAAGCAACGACTTTATTCTCAGACTTCAAGTCCCAACTCCTCAACCCTGATGATGTAGGGTACAGCACTCCTAAACTGTAATGTTTCAGTAACTGCGGATGATGCAAAATTATGATGATGCATCATTGAACTTCGGATCCTAACTCCTCAATCCTGATGCTGCAAAGTACTAAAGTCCTAAATCGTGGGGATTTTAGAATTTCTGATAGTGAATTGATATTTTAGGTATCAAGCAACGGCTTCACGATGACACTCCCAGTCCGAAATACTCCACCCGAGCGAAGCCGGGGCGGGTCAGCTAGTTTATAATAAAGTAATAAAAAATTTGGAGTCAAATACCCAAATTCACGATTATTTGACCAAAACTCTTCATAATATTTTGAAAGGAGCCCGGTGCTCTGTAGTAGTGTTGTTATGGATATCCATATCCGTAACCGAAACTATCGGATATCCGAAATAAAAAAATATCCGTAACCGAAATCCGAAATAAAAGTTTCAGATAGTTTCGGCTAGTTTTCAGCTGTAAGACTAAGAAAGAATTACTTGTATGACAGATTGCAAAACCTACAAGGTACAATTAAAGTCGAATATAATCTTATTTGTATTTCATTTTACAGTTCCTTAAAAAATTAATATCCGTAACCGAAACTATCGGATAATCCGAAATAATTTTATATCCATAACCGTAAACGAAACCGATATTATATTTTACCAATATCCATATCCGTATCCGGATCCGAAATTATATATCCGTAACATCCCTACTCTGTAGTGTGGTGATGAGTTTATGATGAAGTACAACAAAAAAATGGAGGCGGCTGCCAGATTGCAATTGTTACCGGTTTTACGTAATAAGCGATGACGTACGTAACCGTAGGTATATGTCCGGATCTCTGGTATTAAATTCTCAAGGAAATCGGAAGCTCTTTGCTAAAGACACGTTTCAGAGCCACTTCCTGTCAAAGACAATCCGATGCGAACTTACAATAAAAGCTCCTTTATATAAGAAATTCCATCTAAAATCTTTTTGTAGTTATTTCCATTGCTCTAACCAAATAATACTCTGCATAAGTATAAGAAACCTCTGAATTTATTCCAAAAGGTTCCATAAGCCTTTGTGTATATAAAAACTTTTTGACTATAGCCTGATTATTTGGTTTTCATGTTATGTAAGATTAGGTTCAAACCCCTGTTTTACCCCCTTAGGGGCTGAATTTTCAAAAATCCTTTCTTAGCAGGTGCGAACGTCATAAAAGCTAAATGTCAAATTTTAGCCCCGATCAGGCCAGTGGTTTGAGCTGTGCGTTGATGGATCAGTCAGTCAGTAAGTCAGTCAGTCAGTTATTAAGTCAGTCATCAATCAGTCAGCTTCTCCTTTTATATAGACTTGTTTGCGGAAAGAAAATACTCAAGTATTTTAATTCCAACATATCAATATGTCCCACATCGGGCGGCAAAGATTGAATTTTAGATTTTAAGTTTTTTTTTGTTCAAAGCTAGTGCTAACAAACGTACTGTAGTAGATACAGTATCTAAGTATACTATATTTTATAGATACTTTATGATTACAAAGCACAAAGGCAATTTATCACCACACCTACTTCCGCGATCAGATGATTATTTCAAGCTAACCAAATCAATAGAAACCTTTTCGTTTCCAATAAATACAGATAACACCGCGTCACTACCTCGCTAATATACATTTTAATATCATAATTAGTGATTACGTTTCTTTATACAGTTTTGAAAACAACGACTATTTAAGAACAAGAGCGATTACGCACTCATCCGATCCGAATTCGTGAAAATACTTTCCGAAATAGTCATTAGTAGCTTACACTAAATCTGACATCCGTCATACGATTTCTCTCCGTCATCCGTGAAAATACCTCGGCTGCGCGATTGCGGGAGAATGACAGCTACTATGTCACGATCGCAATCGCCTCTGATTGGTTGACGCTCGCTCACTATTGGCTACAATGCATTGTTGCAACAAGAATCGCACAAATTCAGCCAATCAAAACAATTGAGATTGTAATAATGATTGATGCAGCTTTTACAAAATCGACCTACTGATGTGTCTCACACGTAGATATGTCAAAGATGTCCTGACTTCGGTCCAAATTCGGTCCGTCGAGTTTTTTTATCCGTATTTTCACGGGTTCGGATCGGATGAGTGCGTATCGCTCTAACCACCAAAGTTTTCAACCTCTACCTCTCCTTACCTTACACGCACTTTTAAGTTTCTCACACGCACGCACGTTTTTCGAAGCCGGTTCTGAGTACCGGGAGGGAACCGGAAGCTGAGTAATCCATAACACAAGCGCATAGTATAAATAATATCTCATATCGTATGTAATATGTAGCCTTAGGAGCCATAAAGCCCCTCGGCACTGGGTTAGTGCGGGCCGACTGCCAATACTTGTTTGCTCGGGCCTAGTTCACAGACGCCACCATGTCTGGCCTTTTAAGGTCAAACTAAAGTTTAACTGGAAAGTGGGAAATACTTTTCATTGCACTTATCTAACTTCTAAGCTGTGATAGCCTAGTGGTTAGGACGTCCGCCTTCTAATCGGAGTGTTTGATCCCGGGTACCGCACATCTAACTTTTCGGAGATATGTGCGTTTTAATTAATTAAATATCATTTGCTTTAAGAGTGAAGGAAAACATCGTAAGGAAACCTGCCTGCCTAAGAGTTCTTCAAAATGTTCTCAAAGGCATGGACTACACAAATTTCAAACCGCTATTTCACCCTCAAGGGTTGAATTTTTAAAAATCCTTTCTTAGCGGATGCCTACGTCATAATAGCTATCTGCATGGTAAATTTCAGCCTGATCCGTCGAGTAGTGAGCTGTGCGTTGATCGATCAGTCAGTCACTTTTTCCTTTTATATATTTAAGTAGATATCAGGTACGAAGACTTCAAGCCACAGACATCGAGGAAGATACAAGACGAACGTAATACATAATATTATGACGTAGAAACACGTCAGCCATCCGCTTGGACCACTGCCAAACTCGGCTGTGACAGAATTCAATAATTCCAACCACCAACAAACAAAGGGTCGAGATGGCTTTGTGGGACTTTCTAGCACAAGGTTGAGATCTCGGGTAGGGTCCTCTGAATTCCACGATTTTAGTATAGGTATGTTACTTTAAAATAGTATAAATGTTACAGTCAAAATAGTCTTGGACTGGAGTAATAAAATGACGTGATTTTTACATAACTTCGAAAAGTTAGCAGTGCGTGCCTGGGATCGAACCCTCGACCTCCGATTAGGACTTAGGAGGCGGATGTCCTAACCATTAGGCTAGCACCGCAATATTTTCATAGTCAAAATCATCAATCATCATCAATAGTCAAAATGTTTATCTAAAAACAATTTCACAATAATTAGTCAAGAAGTTTATATTGTTATATTATTATATCTATTTCTTCGTAGAGATGTCGCAATAAAAATGCGCGAATTCGTCACAAAATCATCCTCAGAATTTAAACATGATTCTCTAAAATATTCACATTACTCATGCACAGCTATTCAATATGCTTGTTATGAATACTTTACGGTTTGCTCGGTTTTTGTGTTTACAGTAAACGATCGTATATTAACATTATACGTCAGGTCAAAAGCTTTCTTGCAGCTTTTTCTTGACGTATTTCATTATATTGTAATGGTTATTTTTGTTTGGGCAATAAAATCTATTCGAAACTACTGCGTCTTCATTTTATTTCTTTTGTTTTGAAAAAAACCAGCCAAGTTAGAGTCAGACTTGCGCACCGAAGGTTCCCTACTACAGTCGTATTTTTTCGACATTATGCACGATAAATCAAAAACTATTATGCATAAAAATCATTGACTTATAATAGAGATTCAGGAACTGTTCCTGGTGAAATAGTATTGTAAATTCCGAGCATAGACTTTGTTATTGAATTCCAAGTCCCAACTCTTCAATACTGATGCTGCAAGGTACTGAACTCCAAAGCCGTGTGGATTTGGAAAGTTTTGCTGGTGAACTGATATTTTAGGTACCAAACAATGTGGCTAATTCCGTTGTGCACAATCTTTAAACTAAACTAAAATGACACGTCTAAATCTATTGCTATCCCTTTCATAATGTTACTTGCGGAAAAGGATAGCATTAGATTTAGGACCTGTTAATTTAGTTTAGTTTAAGAGATTGTGTATTGCACTAAAAATAAAAATAAAATACAGTAAATCGACTTCCAAAACCACTACAAAGTAAAAAATAACATTTGTTGTAACTCGTGTATGTATGTATGAAGTCAGGCGAGTATTATAAAAGAAACTAGAAATCAAAGCGTGACGCTCGCCCGACTTTAACTGGATATATTTTTATTTTTTTTATTCAGATACAAGTTAGCCCTTGACTGCAATCTCACCTGGTGGTAAGTGATGATGCAGTCTAAGATGATAGCGGGCTAACCTGGAAGGGGTATGGCAGTTTTTGTTAAACCCATACCCCTTTGGTTTCTACACGGCATCGTACCGGAACGCTAAATCGCTTGGCGGCACGGCTTTGCCGGTAGGGTGGTAACTAGCCACGGCCGAAGCCTCCCACCAGACCAGACCAGAAATTTAGAAATTATAAAATTCCAAACCCCTGCCAGGAATCGAACCCGGGACCTCCCACTATTAAGACCACAGCGCTCACCACTGCGCCAGGGAGGTCGTCAAATATATGTACTCGTGTAGAAACAAAAGTTATTTTTTACTTTGTAGTGGCTTTAGAAGTCGGTTTTTTTAATATATTTTTTAAAGGCACGTTCATACAATTTGATTACGATAGTTCTCGTAGAAGCCTTTATAATACGTATTGACAATAGTATCATCTTTGTTAAAGCAATGTTGTGGATAGGGATTTGATGCTCCAATCAATACAATGGAACTGCAACGTAGGTTATGGGTTCTGATTAACTAAACGGACGTCATAGCCATTGAGTTGAATAGACTATAGAAGAGCCAAACTCATACATCAGCCCCCTTATCACTAAATAATATGGGTAGCATTGGCGTACACAGGGTTTGAAGCCAGGGTATGCATTAGTTAAGTAGGAACCTGTTTACTGGCAGGTCATAATGAAAAATATGCATGGAGCTATTACAACTGGGGTAAGCAGTGAATTTATGCTTCAATTGCCTGCACGCCACTGATGGGTAGTGTTTGGTATTGTTTTGTTGTTTGTGAACTTTTCGGGAGTCAAATCCACTTATCGTAACAGCAAATAACCAACAACCGACAGTCAAAAAGTGTAATTTATTACCTATTTTTTAAATTATTTGATTTGATTTGACGTGAGCCTCATTTAAGTACCTATTGATACTGCCCCGGACCTCAGACATTATAGGACTTACTAATATTACTGTAGTAAGTAATAGAGAAACATCTCTCTGTTGTCAATAGTATCAAGTTGCTTCTTTGTAATGCAAATGCAACATTGGAAGCTCCAATCGATAATAGAATTGCAACTCGTGGGTTCGATTAAATAACCGAAGTATAGTACGCGACAGATCTAGATGGCTAAATTGCTACTTTTGCGGAGAGGAAGACACCCCGAGACACGCGATTTTTGAGTGTCCCGCGTGCGCGGATCTTAGAGATGCAGCACAGGGAGCAAGTGACAGTGTCAACGCCCAAAATCTGGAAGCCCGTATGGTGTCAAGCGAGAATGAGTGGCACAGATACGGTCAGATGCCATGACTACATTATGAGAGCCATAATGTTGAGAAGGGAAGATAAAGAAAAACAAGAAAAAAAGGAGAGAGAACAACCAGAGGGTCAGCACGAAGTAATGTTACACGGTTCCGTGCTGATCTCGCAGAGGGGGATGTCTTTTTAGTCTGTGCGAGTCGGACACACCCTGTCGATAGACAGAAGTCCATTAGGGATTTTTCCTCCTCCTAGAGAAAAAAAAAAAAAAAAGGTCTAGATGGCAATCGGGGTATGAGGTGAGGGGATGCCCCGCACACGCACACGTCACCCGCGCTATCCCGCACCGGATTAGCGCGGGGGCTGTTCGGGTGTCCAGAGCGTCCCCACCCCAATTGCCATCTCGACCTGTCACTTACTATACCAGAGTGGACTAGAAGTACGGTAAACAACTACGTCATGGTTAGGTAAGTGGTTAAATTCATTTAGAAACCGTAGTCAAAGTATACTTAACGAGGTACGTACTTTTTAGGTATGTACTTTTCGAATACGAGGTCACGCACCCATATGAAATGAAATGAAAATTTATTTATGACAACATTTATCGGTTTACAGTTTAGTGTCGGGAACCCTGAAGTAAGTTTAATAAACCTGTGTCTCAGGGTCCTCCTCCGTCTCAAACATAATATACATATGTGTTCAGAGACGTCTTTACCTATGGTGCAGGCTGTGCGGCGCACACGGGCGCCGGGTCTCAGGGGGCGCCGAGCGCCCAAGAATGCGACACCTCCAAAGATGCGTCGATGCCGGCGCTCTCAAAGACCCTGCGCTCGTGTTATGGCCGACGCCGTCATCATTTAAAATTGCACCATTTGCATCCGAATTTCCGTTTGAAAATATAACTGTTAGTATTCCATTTTGACCCTGTTCCTACTAGACTAGAGGGCGCCAGGGTACTGGTTGCACACGGGCGCCACAAGGGCTAGAGACGCCTCTGTATGTGTTAAAAAAGCTATAAATAAGTCTAAACAATTGGCATCACAAAATGGATTGTACGTAGCTTTGGAAAAACTGATATTAAACTGTCTTAGGACATTCTGCCACTTCAAGTTTTTCATATAGTGAGAAAACTATTATGGTAGTTTATGAATCGTAAAGTTTACACTTTTCAGCTACCCGAGCTCAGTGTTCTCTCACTTAACTCTATTTCATGGATCATTATTTTTATATTGGCCTACTTAATTCTAGTTTTATAACACTCGTATTACGTATTATATATTTAAGCACTGATATAAAACAAACGGAGATAGCCTATTGATCTATCTGTAATATTGTATCGATATGTAATTCATTAGCTCAACGGTAAAGGAGCGGACTGAATTCCGATAGGTTGCCGGTTTAAACCCCGCCCGTTGCACTACTGTCGTACCTACTCCTAGCACAAGCTTTTCGCTTAGTTGGAGGGAAAAGGGGAATTTTAGTCCTAATTAACTAGGCAAAGCCAAAAGGAAGGAAGGTGATGATTTTTCGAAAACAACATGGTAGGTATTTTTTGACAAAATTAATTTAAGGTTGCTAAGTAACTTATCGTAGATAGTGGATTATAGATTGACTATTAACGGCCGTAACACTTCTGCCCTCTTATTCAGAGGTCCGGGGTTTGATCCCGGGCACAGTTAGAGGTACCTGTAACTTTTCGGAGTTTTACGTCTTAAGCAATTAAAAATCACTATCTTTTAACAGTGAAAACATCGTGAGAAAACCTTCATGAATCATGCCTGATCCATAATGTAATCAAAGGGGTGTGAAGTCTGCCAATATGCACTTGGCCAACGCGGTAGACTATGGCGTGAACTATGACTATGGTCTATGGGTCTAAGCCGAATCCTTCTCATTTTAAGAGGAGATCCGTACCTACTCAATAGTGTTTAATTAACATATATTACTTATACAGGGTGTAACCAGAACACTGGCAAAAACGAATCTGGTTCTGGTTATACCCTGTATAAATATCTTACTACTTATATTAAACTTAGATACGTAGACATACCCAGAGGCGTCTTTACCTATGGTGCAGGGTGTGCGGCGCACACCGCCGGGTCTAAGGGGGCGCCGAGCTCCCTCTAATGCGACACCTCCAAAGATGCGTCGCTGCCGGCGCTCTCAAAGACCCTGCGCTCGTGTTATGGCCGACGCCGTCATCATTTAAAATTGCACCATTTGCATCCGAATTTCCGTTTGAAAATATAACTGTTAGTATTCCATTTTGACCCTGCTCCCACTAGAGGGCGCCAGGGTACTGGTTGCACACGGGCGCCAGCCGCCACAAGGGCTAGAGACGCCTCTGGACATACCTACATGCTGTGTAAAATGTGTATCTTAAAAAAATTATGTAAGTCTAATCTATATCCTATACAAATGTAGAAAATATCTCTACACTGAGGATATTATTATCAACAAAGCCACTGATAAATTGGGATGGGAAGTCCAATAATATCCAATATCCAACCTACGCATTCCAATATTAATATTGGAAATTGGATGAAATGGATGTCGAATAACAGAATATACCTAATAACCTAACAAAGGCATTAAATGAAATGAAATGTCTTTATTTCATGTACTTGGGACAAATATAACAAATTATTATTATGATATTCATCATCATATTCTTTATTCCACCAAATACATGTAAATAAAATAAAATAAAAATAAAAATCTTTTTTATTCAAATAAACTTTTACAAGTATGTACTATCGAATAGTCCGATGCATCTACCACTGGTTCGGAATGCCTTTCCTACCGAGAAGAACCAGCAAGAAACTCGGCGGTTGCTCTTTTCAAATATTTGACATAGGTAAAAAAAAAAAAAGATTATGCCATGTATAAAATACTTTTTGCAGTGTTGTGCGTTGCTGGAACGAGCTGCAGGTTAAATCCACGCTCTTTTAAATCCAATCTAAATGCTTTAAGAACTTTGGATGTATCCTTACATCATCTGAGTAGAATAGAATAGAATAGAATGTTTTTTTATTCATGTAAACTTTTTAAAAGTGCTTATGAATAGTCAGGTAGTTTTAATTTACCACTGGTTCGGAATGCCGTTCCTACCGAGAAGAACCAGCAAGAAACTCGGCGGTTGCTCTTTTCAAATATTTGATATACAAGATTATGCTATAGAATAGAAGAAAGTCCTAAAATGAGACCGTCATGACACCTAGCGGCACATGACTGCGTCACTTAGTTAAAAACTGTTACAACATGCTAAAAATCCATATCCATATCGTTATTATACCGTACTATACAAGCCATTGAAGCCCCGTGCATTGCTGGAGCGAGTCAAATCCAAGCTTTTTTATCGTTTACATAGTCTGCGACTGTATAATATGCTTTTTTTAGGAGCATACTTTTATGTGACAATGGCTATAATTTTTTTTTAAACAAAATCAATATGGCGGTTGTATGGCTGTTTTCAGTCATATTTTTAGGATTCTGTACCTCAAAAGAAAAAAAGAAAACCTTAGGATCACTTCATTGTCGGTTGCTCTGTCGTGTCTGTCAAGAAACCTACAAGTACCTACTTCCCGTTGACCTAGAATCGTGAAATTTGGCATGCAAACAGCTATTGTGGAAATTCAATTCTTAAAGGAGTAAACAGGGGTTTGAAATTTTTGTAGTCCACGTGGACGAAGTCGCGAGCATTAAGGTGACGCAGTACGCCCGACCGAACCTGTTTGCTTTTCACTTGACATTGTATGAGAAAAGTGAGAGGCAACGATGATTTTCACCGAAATCAAGGGTTTAGGAAAAGTATTTTTGAGAAAAAACTACCTACTAAGTTTATGTTTGCAAAGTATAGTTATTTCAACTAATGAATAAATAAACTATGTCTAATGTTAAATTTCTTTAGAATTTTCATACCCCTAATCTTATTTATTTACGCCCAAAGTTAGCATAAATTTAGTGTTAAAATAGTAATCTTTTGAGCCTCGTAACTTAAAAAATCATTTTTTTTTTCAATGTTTCATATATCAATAAACCTAGATAATGACGAGATTAATCGATATAATACTTAGTTTTCAGCGTACAGTATCAAGTAATGTAGTAATTACCCTCCTACGTTTGTATGAAAAAAGCACCGTCCTGAGCCCCCTTAAGCTAGCCATGTTATAAAAGCGTACATAGGTATGTGTACACGTTTAGCATTTAATGAATGAGTAGGTTATAACCTTGCCAGCATCAGATGGTCACCCCATTGAATTATTCGAATAATAAGACGACCCTTGAAGTGAAATACACATCGTTCAACGGTCAACCCTTCAAAAGAAACTTGTTATATGTACTTAAATAGAATTTACCGAGGGTTTGAAGTACTTTGCCAAAGGTATTTAAGATGAGTCCGCCTTAAGACGGACTTAACTTCTTAAGGTGGATTGAATTGAGTGTTTGTTGTTCTCTTGAAGAGTTGTAAGACGTTTTTTAGAGTTCCGTACCGCAAAAGGAAAAACGGAACCCTTATAGGATCACTTTGTTATCTGTTGTCTGTCTGTCTGTCTGCCTGTCGAGAAACCTACAGGGTACTTCCCGTTAACCCTAGAATCATGAAATTTGGCATACACGAGTATTTAGAATAAAGAAACTCAGCTGCGCGATTACGGGAGAATGACAGCTACAATGTCACGATCGCAATCACCTCTGATTGGTTGACGCTCGCTCACTCGCACAAATTCAGCCAATCACAGCTATTGAGATTGTAATAAAAATTGATGCTGGTTTTACGAAATCGACCTGCAGGTACATAATAATATTACAGTCACGAAAATATTTCACTAATTTGCATAAGACCGACTTAGCGTAGGAGTACCTAATTAAGGCTTTAGACTTATCTAATACCTATTTGTATGGAAATTTTAAGCAGTTTAGAGTAGGATTACTAAGAATCGTCTGATGCCGTATAAACGTTTAATTGACGGGCCGTGGATAATTGGATAAAGGAATGGCACGGCTTCTTCATACGATCGAATGGATTTGTACGCAATTTGTTCAATACGCATTTCGTAATTTGAAATCTCATTGCGAAATAATTTAATTTAACGCTTTCAACGAAGTTTCAACGCAATAAGGAACGGAAATGTCTGCTTTAAAATATTTAACTTTGCTCATATAAAATTCAATTAGCGATTAGATGATTAGATTCAATTCAATTAGACATTCCTACGCTCATTGAGCCGGCAGGGATTTGTCGGGATAATGGCAAGAGACCTGATGGATAGACACTGGTTCCCTGGGAACGGGGATGGGCGCTAATATGGGACGCAACTATACGTTGACACATTGGTACCGTGTCATGTTAGGGAGACGGCATCAAGACCGGGAGCCACAGCAGACACAGCTGAAAACGGCAAGCGGCGCAAGTATGCCTCTCTTATCGAGAGTTACATTTTTGATCCGTCTGCCGTGGAGTCTTAGTGCTAAAAAAAATTACGAGACATTTCACCGCGATTAAAAGCCTCATCTGGTGACAGAAGGACTGGCTCATTTTTTGCGCCTGGCTGTCCAGCGTGGAAATGCAGCATTGCAAATGCATTCTTGGCACCATTTCACGCCTTCAGATCTTGTGGTACTGGGTTCTAGCCCACGTGATACATTCATTGTTAACTTTAAGTTTTTCTTTTTTAGAGTAAAATAGTTACTACGACGCTTCGAGCACATGAGTAGATATCCGTATATCTACTCGTGTGCTACGAGCGTTCAAGCGCTGAATTAAGTAAGACAAATCATTCCTTTTTTTTCATTCATCGATCGCAGAAAAGAATACAGTTTTGTTACGGATCTTATGGTTCTAGGTTCTAGCCCTCAAGTTTTCCTTTTTCTGGGTAAAATAGCTACACGTTAGCTTTAATGACGATTTAAAGCCGAATTAAGTTAAGCAACCCATTCTTTTTTTTTCATTCATCGATCGTCGGAACCACTACATTTTTTTTGTTACGGATGTTGTGGTTCTGGATTATAGCCCTCAAGATTTTCTTTTTCAGAGTAAAATAGCTAAGTACTCGTATGTACTAACATACCTACTGTATCGCTGACATTAACTTTAATGACGCTGTGTAAGGTATTAAGTTAGACAAACCATTTTTTTCACTCATCGATCGCTGAAACCGCCAATTTTTTTTACGGCTCTGAGTTCTAGCTTTATTTAACCTTTTTACTGTAATGGATTATTACATTTCTCTTTACTTTTTTCGATAAAATACTAACGTTAGCTGTTCGGTGCTGGCCGGTGACAGGCGTCCATCGTCCCGCGCACTTCCCAACACGCCATTAGGATCACTCATGCAACACAACGGTATCGCACTGGCACACGGGAAACCTATCGACCTATTTATGGCACTACACTATAACATTATTGACACTGCACTTATTTCACAAGATCGCGGTAATAATGGCGAGTTAGTACGGCAGGCACGCGACGCGAGCGTCCGCCATGATGATTTGGCTTTGGGGGATTCTTTCGCGCGCGCGCCAAATTGGTGATCGGTATTGCCAGATACATATCATTTGCTCTGATTAAGGGAAAGTAAATAAATCCATACTAATATTAGAAAGTCTGTGTCTGTCTGTATGTCTGTCTGCTAGCTTTTCACGGCCCATTCGTTCAACCGCTTTTGACGAAATTTGGTACAGAGATAGCTTACATCCCGGGGAAGGACATAGGCTACTTTTTATCCCAGAAAATCAAAGAGTTCCCACGGGATTTTTAAAAACCTAAATCCACGCGGACGAAGTCGCAGGCATCATCTAGTAAAATATAAAGAAGAAAAACGGCGATAGCCTAGTGGTTAAGACGTTGGCCTCTTATTAGGGAGGTAGGTGCGGGTTCGATCCCGGGCACGTAGCTCTAACTTTTTTCTTTACGCTTTAAGCAATTATTAAAAACACATGCATTAACAGTGAAGGAAAACATCGCGATTAAACCTCCATGGCCGAGACCGAGAGTTCTCCATAATGTACACAAAGGTGTGTGAAGTCTGCCAATCTGTACTGAAGCGTGACAGCCAATAGCCCAAACCTTTCTTATTCTAATTTCTATACTATCGGATAATTTTACGGGGAAAGGAAATAGATGTTTTTCCCCTTGATAACCCAGCGACGCATGCGCGGTTCGCGACCATTGCAATACGGTGCGTGTGACAGCTACGCGGGCCTATTTATACTAGAGGTGACCAATTTATTTATTAACCTGTTAATTTAACACATATTAAAGTTTGTTGATTAACTGCGATACTAAAACTTAACAATTTTAAATAAAAAAATATTATTAAATCAAAAAATACATATTAATATTATTATAGTTAGGACCTATACCTACGTTCTAAGTAGCTGCAGTAGGTAGCGCAAAGATTCCAGGAAATTAAATTTCGAAGCGAGCGCGCGGTGCAAAACGCGCGCGCGACGACATTATACCTACCGATTGCGACCGATTACGTCATGCGCTAAAAATACCGATGCATTGAATATGGTTAAAAATAACAAGTCAACTAATATAATGTTAAATAGCACCACATCGATATGATGATAAATTTAACATATCAAATGATTTTGTTGTTCCCATCGAATACCTACGAAGTGTTAATAAATAAGTTAAATAATTTTGTTATTTTTGTTGATGCTTTGATTTGATACATAAATAATACAATAGTCGAAATTTTTGTTATTTCTGTTTATTAACGATACTGTTCGATTAACGATAGTGCGCGTTCATAGACTTTTTGCTAGTTTATTTTTTCGGGTAAGTAATTTGATGGTGTAGTTTATTTTGCTCACTTCGTTGTCTGTCCGTCCGGTCGTCCGTCTGTCTGTCTGTGCGTCCGTCTGTCTGTGCGTCCGTCCGTCCGTCTGTCTGTGCGTCCATCCGTCCGTCTGTCTGTGCGTCCGTCTGTCTGTCTGGCTGTCTATCTGTCTGTCTGTCAAGAAACCTACAGGGTACTTCCCGTGGACCTAGAATCATGAATTTATCAGGTAGGTAGGTACCTAGGTTTTATAGCACACGCAAGGGGGAAAATTTGAAAACCGTAATTTCTGGTCACGTCATCATCATCATCATCATCAACCGATAGACGTCCACTGCTGGACATAAGTCTATTGCAGTGACTTCCACTCCACACGCCACGGTCTTGCGGCGCCTGAATCCAGCGGCTCCCTGCGACTCGTTTGGTTACATCACCAAAAATAAATTTAAATGTGTTCATGAAAGTAGTGTTTCCAATTTTCAAAGTAAGATGAAATCAAGTGGGGTAGGTATCGTGTTTTTTTTTTGTCAGTGTTATATTTTTAACGTGTTTAATTATCAATAAATTTTAATAACAATTATTGATATTATATTATGTAAGTTTAACAGCATTTGACACCACTAATTTATACATCCCTTTGTGAACGATTATCACGAATATGCTTTACTTTACTCTCTCGTGATTTGTTAAGGGTCGCGATCCCTTTCCATTCATCACATAACGGTAGTGGTGTTTTTTATATGAAAGTAGCGAGCATTCGTTGGTGACTCAAAATGGTTAACACCCACTTAGATTTTCGTCTCTGTCATTTGTATACGATAACTTAACAGAGAGAGTCCTATACTAACTTGTTTCCGCGGATAGAGTATAATCGGGTAATTTCCCGGGGAAAGGAAATAGAGTATCTTCCCCTGACAACCCAGCGACGCATGCGCGGTTCACGACCACTGCAATACGGCGCGTGTGACAGCTACGCGGGCCTATTTATACCTCCCTTTGTGAACGCTTCACACGAATTATGCTTTACTTTACGCACCCGTCGTATTCTTCGCTGCTGAGGGTCGTGATCCCTTCCCATTCATCACATAACGGTAGGGGTGTTTTGGGAATAATGCAGTGGGCTCCCAGATCCTACCGCATACGACTCGGTTACAGGATTAGGTTAATTTTAAGGATTATTTTAGGTATCAGATGTTATTAACCGGCACCAACTCCTCTCAGTAGAAGTTGCTTTCCGAACCGGCGCGGTGGTAGAGTCCTGATTATCATAAGTGCACAAGATGTCCTACGTAAAATAAATACCCTGTACCAAGCACAATTATTAGTTGCACGATCGTGTATGGAGTACTGCAGCCATTTATGGGATGGCTCTGCCAAGCACCTAGTAATATCCTTCTGTGGTACGCAAGCTAGTTCCGTACCAACTTTCGTCAAAAACGGCCGAAATTAGCCGATGCCCGAGACTATAAAAAAATAAAAATAAAAAAATTTGTTTAAGGCCAGATTTTTACGCATCAGCGTAAAAATCTGTCCTTCTAGTTAATAGGTTTTTTTTCTTACAACAGCCGTTGCTCAAAATTTTCCTAACCATGCCAATCTTACCCGACGGCCGTTTTCTAAGATCTTTAGAGTCCTTAAATCTTGACTTAAATCTCAAGGGCCCCTTAAACCTCTCAGCGTTTCACTGAAGTGGCTATTTAACTGGGAAATTGGGGCAAAGAACAATCTTCTTCGTCTTCTTATTAATTGAACATTCACTTACCTACTTACTCAATAAAACTAACCGAGACAACGAATATATCTTATAAGTACATTATTTATAAATATTTTCTAATAATGGGTGGTATAGACTGTGTACGAATGATTGTCTACTGCCTTGCGGTGTATTGTGATGCAAACCAAATAAATATAAAATAAATTTTCTAAAGTCTATTTTTAAAAACTGTCAAAGGCTTCTCTCTTAGCTAACTTTCAGGCATGCAGCTGTCTTTTCTTATTTTCCTTCTTCGTTAACATAACTCATATTTAACTGCTTTATTATATTTTATTTTATTTTGTTTTATTTTATTGAACCACTAACAGAATTATACTTACAAAAAAAATTACATTACTCAAATCCTTTGAATCAAATCCTTTACCTTTGCTTAAAACGCACGTAACTCCGAAAACTTAGAGGTGCGTGCCCGTAAACGAACCCCCGATCCTCCGAATAGGTGGCTGTCGTCTTAACCACTAGGCTATCACAGCTTTTAGTTATCACTATGATTATCACCGTAGTGGTCTCTGTACCCAGATACCTTTTCAAAATTTTCCTCACACGCTCCGATTGTACTAATCTTTTCGAAAAATTGAAATTACCCGAAACTTAAAGCCTGAATTCCATTTAATTAGATAGACAGATAGATATGGAAAAACAAAATTCGCTTCAAACGAATTGATAATATTTTACCGAACGATAAATTATTATCAATTCCTAATCTTAGACTGAAAGCCAGCGAGTGCCAGACTTTCGTTATTTTATAAAAGCTGAAATTTTCTCTACGTACCTACTGTAACACAGGGAGGAACGATCAGTGACTATGAAGTTTGGATCCTGGTGGCTTTGGGAAATAACAGGTACCTAGTTAACAAAGGTGTAAAAAATCTAACGTTAAAGTAAAAAGTCTATTTTATTATATTTTCTTCGGAATAAGTAATGCTAGAAATCACGTCATGCTCTTTTTTACCCGCTATCTCTCAAATTCACCATAATCCAACCTTCATAGTCAATGATCGTTCCTCCCTGTGTTAGGGACAATACGCGGAGAAACTTTTAGCTTTTATAAAATAAGGAAGGGCTGGCCCTCGCGGGCTCTTAGTCCATCTGATATGATTAGCAAAACGGTAATAGAGATGTAACAATTTTTTCGACTCGACTTCAGCAGTCTTCCAACAAAAAATTTTTTTTAGCATGATCAACAGGTCAATCATTTATTTTATTTTTTGTTTGTACCAGAAAGTTGTAACCATAATAAAGAAAAAAAAGTTCGCCCAATCGTTGAAGAAAATTGAACAATGCTAAGGGGGTTTTGCTATATCTGCAGTTTTATTTTAACATGTTATCTATTTTTCTAGTAAGCGATAGGTAGTGTTAGATAGATTGCTAATAGTGCAGACACGCCCTAACCCTCTCTGACGGTTCTCTAGGGCGGCTTTGGGCGGATCTATGAACTCTCTGGTGACACACAGAATGGCAGCAGTTCATTGTATACTTGTAAATTAATTAAGCAAACAGTGATTAAAGTATATCATAAGTACATTTTTTATGTTTCTCAATTCCAATGATCTAAATCTAAATTGTAGAAGGAAAAGGACTGATCTATAAACGCACAGCTCAAACTACTGAACGGATCGGGCTGAAATTTGGCATGCAGATAGCTATAATGACGTAGACATCCGCAAAGAAAGGATTTTTGAAATTTCAACCACTAAAGGGGTAAAATACTATGACCGAAATCCTTCTCATTCTGAGAGGAGACTCGTGTTCAGTAGTGGGCCGGCGATCAGTTGATCATGATGATGATGATGATAGCTCTATCATTGGTTACTTCGACTCGACTCTAGTAAAATTTTCGAATCCAAGTTCGAAACTATTAACCTCACTAATTAGATACATCGGGCATTGAATTTATATTAAAAGTTAGAGCAAATTTTGAGGCTTTTCGTGCGTATATAAATTATAAATTATAAATTATATAAAAAACAAGAAAATTTAAGAATTAACAACTTCATTCACACTTTATAATAATTTCAAATGTCTTTACTTAGTTGGTGTAAAACAATGTTTTCTTTTACCAAAAATACTTAGACGTCCAGAATTCCAAAGTCCAAACATCGATTTGCAATTTTCACTTTGCCGTTTTTGACCAAAAAAAACGAGCAAAATTCATTCACCCGACCTCTCTCGGGGTGAGGTGCGGTTAGAGGGAAAGGGTGACTCGCACAGATAACGTTGTTTCCGTTATCTGTATAAACAACACTATTTTAGGAGAGTATATAATATACTATATCTTAGATTTTAGACACCACCCATCAACGAGCTATCGCTTCTATGAAGCGGGCTCTAACAAAATTCAATATAATATTATTATTGTACGTTAATCTAAGTATTGCAAATATGGCGGCGGCGGGGCGAGTTCTTGTGTTCATGTTGGCGTTGAGTTGGGTAAATATACCTTTTTATTCAAAGTCAAAGTCAAAGTCAAAGTCAAATGATTTATTCAAAATAGGTAATAAATTACTCTTATTGATTGTCTGGTATAGTGTTAGATTTGTAAGATATAGTGGTGATAATTATAACGCAAACTTAAAACTAAAGCTACGAGGGTTCCAAACGCGCCCGTCTATTTCTCACTAGCATATGCTTGCGACTTCGTCCGCGTGGACTACACAAATTTCAGACCCCTATTTCACCCCCTTAGGAGTTGAATTTTCAAAAATCCTTTCTTAGCGGATGCCTACGTCATAATAGCTATCTGCATGCCAAATTCCAGCCCGATCCGTCCAGTAGGTTGAGCTGTGCGTTGATAGATAAGTCAGTCAGTCAGTCAGTCACCTTTTCCTTTCATATATTTATATAATATAATAGCTATCTGCATGCCAAATTTCAGCCCGATCCGTCCAGTAGGTTGAGCTGTGCGTTGATAGATCAGTCAGTCAGTCAGTCAGTCACCTTTTCCTTTTATATATTTAGACTAAGGTGGCTCCTCCAACATCAGTGGGTATAGTTTAGTTATTGGAATAGTCATATTATTGATATCAATCAATCAATGAATCATCGGTGACGGGACAACGTGTTGATTGAACATTATCTTTCTCATTAAATATAAATAAATAAATATAAATATACCAAGTCATATTGGAGTCAACGTAACGTGATTGATAAGCTTAACTTAAACTCATCCACTGCGCAGGTACAAGGTCAAATACTTTTTGACGTAACACCTATTTAATAATTAATTTTTTTGCTATTATTTTTCAGGCTAACGCGTGTGCACAAAGTCGGCAAACCACACCAGTAGAACTAGATTTCGTAGAAAATGTACGAGGTGGTATGTATTTTTAACGTTTTTTTTTTTTGTTTTTTAATGCGGACTTTGTTTATTATGTATTTTTATTAGTTTTTTAATAGTGTAGATATTTTTTTAATAGATATAGCGAGCAAACGACCAGGCGGATCACCTGATGTTAAGTGATTACCGCCGCCCATGAACATTTGCAGCACCAGAGGAACCGCCTTGGACGATCTAACCTATAGATCGTCCAAGGGAACCGCCGCCGATGCGTTGCCGGCTTGGACGATCTATAGGTTAGATCGTCCAAGGTTGCCGGTCTTTTAGGAATTTGTTGGTTCCGCCCCTTTAATAACCCAGCTGGAAGGAAAAGCTGACTGACTGACTGACTGATCTATGAACGCTCAGTTAAAACCACTGGACGGATCTGGTTTAAATTTTGCATGCAGATATCTATTGTGACGTAGGCATCCGCTAAGAAAGGGTTTTTAAAAAATCAATCCCTAAGGGGGTAAAATAGGGGTTCGAAATTTGTGTAGTTCATGCGGACTAAGTCGCTGGAATAAGCTAGTATTGAATCATTGATTCGATATTTGCACTTTGCAGTCAGTACGAGCAGAATCGTCTCGGGCTGGGAAGCGAAGGAGGGCCAGATCCCGTACCAGCTCTCTCTCCGTATGGTTAACATAAACGGGCTCGTCGCCGCTTGTGGCGCCACCATCATCCACAGTGAGTGGGGGCTCACCGCTGCCCACTGCACCGCCAAGTTAGTGTATTTGCATTTCACGAAGACGACTCATGGCTCCTGCTTGTGTTTATGTCGAATCGGTATAAGTACTGTACACTAAATGCGTGTGTTTGCGAGCGCTTGCTCGCGACTGATTGGTCCGACATACACGCACATTTACGCAATGTCCATGTAAAAGACGTAACCACAAGTAAAGTTCACTCGTCTACGCGAATTGCAAGATTTCTAGACATCTAATA
Organism: Maniola hyperantus; assembly: GCF_902806685.2. NCBI lineage: Eukaryota > Metazoa > Arthropoda > Insecta > Lepidoptera > Nymphalidae > Maniola > Maniola hyperantus. The sequence continues at coordinate 14,611,625 of NC_048544.1, read as the reverse complement.
ATCCACTTTCGCACATTCCTGCAGAAAATTATGCAGAGCCGCGTGTGTCGTCGGGAAATAATGTCGTCTTGGAGTTCGAGTGATGAAGTAACTTTATTGATAAGATAATTTAACCATTCATCATCATCATCATCATCAACTGATAGAAGTCCACTGCTAAACATAGGTATATGTCTTCCACACGCTACGCTCTTGCGCCGCCTGAAACCAGCGACTCCGTGTCTACTATGTGCTATGTGCCCTATGTAACTATGTGCCCTGCAAATTGCCACTTCAGCTTCGCAATCTGTAGAGATATGTCGGTTACTCTAGTTCTCCCACGCATCTCCTCATTCCTGATTTGATCACTAACCATTTAACCATTAGGTTGATTCATTGCTCCGTTGCATTGCCATATAATTGAAGGGCAAACCAGTAAACAAATTACACACTTTCGAATTTATAAATTGTAGTGATTATATTTTCTTTCCTTTTCAGCCGTGTGACCATCGTCATTCGTGCTGGTGGTCGCGCCCTGAGCCGTCCTCAGCTGCTGTTTGAGACGACGGACTATTACAACCACCCCGAGTACGACGAGTCACAAGCAAGGGTGCAGCACAACGACATCGGTGTCATCAAGTTCAATAGAGTCCTCCAGTTCAATGGTAACTGATGTACCTACTTATTTGAACTTTTGAAAAAAGCAAGTCGAATTTCTTGCTGGCTCTTCTCGATAGAAAGCCTGAAGAAATACCAGTGGCAGATTATATCTATATGAAAACAGTATATAAAACTTTTCTACTTATTAAGTCATCATCATCATCATTATCAACCCATCGCCGGCTCACTACAGAGCACCGGTCTCCTCTCAGAGTGAGAAGGGTTTTGGCCATACTCTACCACGCTGGCCATGTGCGGATTGGTAGACTTCACCTTTGAGGACATTATGGAGGACTTTCAGGCATGCAGGTTTCCTCACGATGTTTTCCTTCACCGTTATTTAGCAAGTGATGTTTAATTACTTAAAATGCACATAACTCCGAAAACATGCACAACAGACGGAAACGTTTAAGTGCGGAAACCAGCCTAGAGAGAGAGAACTCCGAAAAGTTAGAGGTGCATCGGGATCGATCCTCCGACCTCCGATTAGAAAGCGGAGGTCCTAACCACTAGGCTATCACAGCATTATTAAGTAGATATTTCTAATAATAATTATGCTCTCTTTCAGACCTCGTTCAGCCCATCAGGCTACAGGCGTCTGCGGATAAGGATAAAAATTACGACAGGATCCGACTGCAGACCAGCGGTTGGGGACAAACGTCGGCCAACGGTACTAAACTAAGACAGGCCCGGGATGTGTTCAGCAGACCAATCAGATAATTGATAGATGACGCGAACTTGCAATCACGTCATCTATCACTAATCGAATTGGCCCGTGGCGTGCCGGGCTTTAAAAAAATATTTTTCTTCACTTGATAGTGATAGACTAACAAATCAAGGGGCACTCGGTAAAACTTTAGGGTGCGTTTACTTAAGAGTTAAGACCAAATTCTTCAGTTCTAGAATTATTTTAAATTCCAGTTTTATTAAGCTCTATTTATTTATTCAGAAACTACGTTTTAAATTAAATGAGTAAAGTAAAATAACGTGCGGTGACCATCCATAGAATTAGATAGTACGCGACAGGTCAGGATGGCAAACGGGGAGGAAACGCCACGCACACCCGCACAGCCCCTTTTTTTTTTTTTTTTTTTTTCCGTGGGGAAATCCTCATGGATGCCACCGCACCCGGGGAGGTGCGGAGGTTATGTCGGACTCTTACCGACTAAAACCCCACGATGTTCCACGCATCGCCTGGTGGCTGGGCTACGGGGCCAAACACGTTCGCGCAACCCAGCCAGCGGCGCCTGCTGAGGACCCACCTCAGGGGACCAATGAAGTCCCTAAACACCGTCTGAGGCGCACCAGGAACACAAAGGTGCGCCTTCCGACTCGAGGACTGGTTTCTTTACGGACGATAGACTCACACCCGCACAGCCCCTGCGCTAACCCGATGCGGGCGGGCGCGGGTGATGTGCGTGTGTTCGGGGCGTCCGTCCCCCGCCTTTTACCTCGATTGCCATCTAAACCTGTTGCGAACTTATATTTCGTAGGAACATCTAGGAACATATACTAGATCATAATATTATCACTGAACTAATACTTAAAAATTCTTGAGCGGTGACAGCGCTTACTTATCAGATTTTATGTGGATTTTATCAAATACATACATTTTAAATTTCTAGTAAACTGCGTTGATAACGCGCCCTGTCGTCGCTTATTTTTATCAAATCATCGATTGATAACATTTTTTTTAATTTATAAACTAGCGCTTGGCTGCAATCAGACCTGCTTGCTGGCAAGTGATGATGCAGCCTATAAATACGCTTGCCTAGAAGATGCCTATTCACTATTGATTTGAAGGGTACCTTCATTAAAATTTATTCTTATTAAAATTGAAGGGAAAAACTGATGCTGGAAGGGCGTTCTATATCCTAGCGGTTTGAGTTAGAAATGAGGCAATTTTAGTATTGATGGTATTACTTAATTTTTATTTTATTTTATCTAGCTGCACCTTGATACACGAATTATAGCCTCAACAGCTCAACGCTTATCCGTTGCACTATTGGCGTACCTACTTCTATCACTAGCTTTTTTGTTTTTTTTTAAAAGAACATTAGCCATGTTAGATGACTAATATTCCCCTTTTTCCTCTCCAACTAAGCGTGAAGCTTGTGCTAGGAGTAGGTACGACAATAGTGCAACGGGCGGGGTTTGAACCGTCGACCTTTCGGTTTTCAGTCCACTCCTTTACCAGTTGAGCTATTGAAGCTCAACGCTATACGCTTAGTTGGGAAAGGGGAATATTGATCATAATTAACATGGCTAATATTATACATACCTATCTCACATCCGGCTTTACTCACGTGTTTAGTCGACGTTAGCCTGACTAGTTTCGACAGTCTCAATCGCGACGCGTGCGCGAACTGACTCCCTTTGAAAAAGACCCCCGGATGGGTTCGAAACTAGTCGGGCTAGCTTCGACTAAACACGTGAGTAAAGCCTAGTGTGAAATATGTATAATGGAAATCACTCACGATAGTTTAAACGCTAAAATGGCTAATATTCTTTTAAGAAAATGTGACTGTATCATTTGCTAGGCCCCTCCCCCGAGATACTGAACTGGGTGTACCTCTTCGGCACCAGCAACGCGCGCTGCAGATCCGCCTTCGGCGGAGGCACCAGCGTCATCGCCTCCACCATCTGCGCCAGCAGCTACAACGTCAGCAGCCAGTCCACTTGCCAGGTTTCAACATTTTTTTTAATTAACGTGAAACTTCTTTACCCAAAGCAGAGAGGTTTGCAGTATTAAGTAGTTGATTACTGAAAATATTATTTTATTAATTTTTATTTTTATTTTATTTCGACTTAATTAAAAGTGAACATTTTACACCACACTTTTAGACCAAAGCACTAGATAAAAACCGAGACTGGTGTTTGCAATTTGCAGCCCAAATAGACCTGTGCCAGGTCTGACAAAGATCATTGACCTCACACGATTATATTTTTAGGTAGGTGCCTACTTATTAGGTGTTAGTTAACCTTTCATACGAAAACATTTATACAACACATTCATACTAGCATTCATACAAAACTGTACATTTTTATTTTATTTTAAATTACCATTTAGTGTTCTTTATATCATTTGGTGTATTTGTTTGTTTGTTTGTTTCTTTATAGTTTATATGGTTTATATATTATCAGAAGCTTTTATTACGAAACGAAAATGTCGTCGTCCATTTTTAAACCCAAGATGGCTGTGATATTTGTAGAACTCCGTACAGTGCCAATGGGACCCTATCACTAAGGGTGAGATCTATAGAGCGCACTCTGACTTAGCTTAGACTTAAGACAGAGTTTAAACGAGACAGAGTTACATCTCTCACATAACTCTGTCTTGTATTAACTCAATCTTAAGTATGAGTAAAGTGCGCTCTATAGATCTCAGCCTAAGACTCCGCTGTCCATCGGTCCGACCGTCGTCGCCGTCCGTCCGCCTGTCTTGACGGGCATGGACATTTGGTTCATGCACTCGGCCAAGCGGCTGGTGGTGCGAAGCTACCATCCGCGGGATTATGCCTGAACGCCTCTAAGGCCGAAGCCAGCCTAGCCGAATCCGGCAAGGATATGCTCACTGTGGAGCCCCGAGAGTCGGAAGTCTCTAAACAATGTGACTTTAATTATTCTATACTTTTCAAAATCCCGAGGAAACTCTTTGATTTTCTGGGATAAAAAGTAGTCTATGTTAATCCAGGGTATAATCAATCTCCATTCCAAATCAGCCAAATCCATTCAGTAGTTTTTTGAAAGAGTAACAAACAAACAAACACACACATACAAACTTAGCTTTTATAATATTAAGTGATACTGTGATAGTGTGATTACTGATTATCCTCTCCTTCAGGGTGACAGCGGTGGGCCGTTGGTCGGGATCGACATGGACGGCGTCCCGTCCCAAGTTGGTGTCTTCTCCTTCGTGTTCGGCGGTGGCTGCGACATGGGCTTCCCTGCTGGTAAGAGCTGTTGCCTTGAGAAACACAGTACACTGTACACATTGGATTGAATATGCTTCATTCATTATCATCATATCAACCTGCACCCACTGCTAGACATAGGTCTCTTGTAGGGACTTCTACGCATCACGGTCTTGCGCCGCCTGAATCCAGTGGATCCCTGCGACTCGTCTGATGTCGTCCGTCCACCTAGTGGGAGGTCTTCCAACGCTGCGTCTTCCGGTGCGAGGTCGCCATTCCAGCACCTTGGGACCCCAACGTTTATCGGTTGTACGAACTATGTGCCCTGCTCATTGCCACTTCAGCTTCGCAACCTGTTGAGCTATGTCAGTTACTCTAATTCTCCTACGGATCTCCTCATTTCTGATTTGATCACGTAGAGAAACTCCAAGCATAGCTCTCTCCATCGCCCGCTAAGTGACTGAGCTTTCTTATGAGGCCCATAGTTAGCGACCATGTCTCGGATCCATATGTCATCACTGGCAACACGTACTATTCGAAGACTTTGGTCTTCAAAGATATATCGAGTAAGCTTAATCTAAAATATTTTCAGGGTTCATCCGCCCAGGGTATTATCACGAGTGGCTGACGGGAGTGACTAGCATCAACTTCGACTGGAACCCACCTTCCACCACGCCCAGACCAACTACGCCACCTGGAGTACTTCCGGAAAAAGATGAAGATACACATGGTTCTTCATCAATGATAAAATCAAATAATTTACTCAAAATAGGTACTATTGTACAATTTTTGATTGTTAATTATTGGATTTTTAGATAATGTAATAGTGATAATTAATTAAGGTAAATGCAGGTATTACCGACCTATTTAAGGAAATTTTGAAATTGATGTAAATAATTGAGAGCACTGATTTCTTTCACATTTACTTTTTTATTTTTATAAATAATGAATGTATAGTTTATTTTTACTACCTTCAATACTTTCAAATAGAAGAGTTTTTTTTAAATTGCATATATCACATTAATATTTAAGGCTAGCCTTATCCAATAACTGTACAAATCATGCCCGCGTGGAATGATGCCATTTCCGCGTTGGGCAGCCAGGCTGATCTTTTGCGTAAAAAATAATTAATGAAGTGAATAAGTCAATTCTTGGTATTACCGTGTCGTAATTTGTCGGTTGGTAGCCGGTAGGTGGATAGGTTTGGAGTTAGGTTTTACAGGTAGATAGACTAGCCTTGGCTGAGCCTCGGTAGAGCTGGGTGGATTCAGGCCTTAGTTCTAGATAGACCGACAAAACAGAATAAGTAGGTAGGTAGGCAGCATTATGGGAGATTAGCAATACAAATTAGTTCTGCTTAATTTTTTTTTTATTTGATGACAGCATAATTCAAGTGTTCTTAGCCGGTGGTTCTCAAAGTGCAGCGTCACTAAATCGAATTTTAGTTAAATACTGCCCTGACGAATGAGCGCGTATCCGTCCGACTTTGTGGCATACTTCTGGCCTCAGAAATTCGCAATGAGGAGTTCTGGGCCACGTATCTTCGTCAGATACGGTCAGGCTTCAGGGCTTCGAATGGGAAAAGCTTTGGTTAGTATGTTGAAAGAAGAGTAGTAGAATATACTCTGGAATAGTTTGTTTTGCGTCCCTCCGTTTGGTGGACACGAGACTTTCCATGAGGTTGTAATGAGATTCTCTTTTAGTGTGAATTTCATAATAATATGTAAGTAGCTAGATTTACATAGAAATCAGTTAAGATGCAATGAGCTTAATGTACCTACCTACTTATTTGCAGCTCGAAAATGTTTTATACTTTAGCAATTTTTGGTCGTTAATCTATGTAGGTAAAGGCCTTTACCCGAAAAGGGGCCCATATCTCATAACATACATTTTTATTTTACACTAGCTTATGCTCGCGACTTCGTCCGCGTGGACTACACAAATTTCAAACCCCTATTTCACCCCCTTAGGGGTCGAATTTTCAAAAATCCTTTCTTAGCGGATGCCTACGTCATAAAAGCTATCTGCATGCCAAATTTCAGCCCGATCCGTCCAGTAGTTTGAGCTGTGCGTTGATAGATCAGTCAGTCAGTCAGTCAGTCAGTGTCACCTTTTCCTTTTATATATTTAGATTTTATTTTTTGTTTTTGTTATATGCATATAAGACAAACTCTGTACGTATCTACTAACAACTTAGCAATTTAAGAATACAGAAATATATTGTAATTAACGAAACTAACATAATATATTATCATTGTGAACTATAAATGCATTAAGGAGTATGGGAATAAACGGCTTTTTTATTTTTTGTTATATTTTAAAATCTATGTAGATTTATTTTATAAAGTAAGTTTTTAAGATTGTACTTAGTTGTTTTATTCATAATTTTTAGTAAGTACCTACTAGATGCCCGCGACTTCGTCCGCGTGGATTTTAGTGTTTAAAATCCCGTGGGAACTCTTTCATTTTCCGGGATAAAAAGTAGCCTATGTCCTTCCCCGGGATGTAAGCTCTCTATACCCATCGAAATCGGTTAAATTGTTTGGCTGTGAAAAGCTAGCAAACAGACAGACGACAGACAGACACACTTTCGCATTTATAATATTATATGGATATGGATTTTTAGTACATATTGTAACAGTTTTTAACTAAGTGACGCAGTCATGTGCCGCTAGGTGTCATGGCGGTCTCATTTTAGGACATTCTTCTATTCTATGGCATAATCTTGTATATCAAATATTTGAAAAGAGCAACCGCCGAGTTTCTTGCTGGTTCTTCTCGGTAGGAAAGGCATTATGAACCAGTGGTAGATGCATCCGACGATTCGAAAGCACTTGTGAAAGTTTACTTGATTAAAAAAGATTTTTATTTTATTTGTTTATTTGGTGTTGAAAGATTGAGTCTGTAGATGGCGCAATCGTTACACTTCATCATCATCATAATCAACCCATTACCGGTTCACTACTGAGCACGGGTATCCTCTCAAAGTGAGAAGAAGGCTTTAGGTCATCTGCTACGCGGGCAAAAAATGACGTGATTTTTTGTATCATCATCATGATCAACCCATCACCGGCTCACTACAGAGCACGGGTCTCCTCTCAGAGTGAGAAGGGTTTGGCCATAGTCTACCACGCTGGCCATGTGCGGATTCGTAGACTTCACACACCTTTGAGAACATTATGGAGAACTCTCAGGCATGCAGGTTTCCTCACGATGTTTTCCCTCGCCGTTATAGCAAGTGATATTTAACGCACATAACTCCGAAAAGTTAGAGGTGCGTGCCCGGGATCGAACCCCCGACCTTCGATTAGAAGGCGGACGTCCTAACCACTAGGCTATCACAGCTTTTTTGTATAGCGGTAGTTTATAGCGCTAATAGAGTGTTTTTATAAAGCGCGAATGTGGCGCGAATAGGGTGTTTTACAAAGCGCGATGTCAGAAGCTCGCGAAGAAGGTCCTGAATGAAGCGATAAATTCAATTTAATTATATGAGCAGATGTGGAGAGACAAAATTCACGCTTCACGTCATTCGATAAAATTTTATCAATTAATCTGATATGATTAGCAATTAACGGTAATAGAGATGTGACAAATTTTTCGATTCGACTTCAGCAGTCTTCCAACTATGACGACAGGTGCAATGCTCTACAAATCTGCTATCCCCTTCTAAAGTTCGATGTACATTACTACTGTAATGTAGTTTTCCCCTCCAATTTTATTATGGGTACCTTCAAGTCAAGAGTGAATAGGCATCTAGGCAAGCGCGCTCCATCTTAAGCTGCATGATCACTTGCCAGCAGGTCTGATTGCAGCCAAGCGCTAGTCTATAAATTTTAAAAATGTCCAAAAGGAGGACTATTATGTTTGACGTCAATCTACAGTACACGGCCGAAAGTAATGTACATCGGCCATTAGAATGACATTTCAGCTTTGTAGAGCGTTGTCTTCACTCATACCTATATGACATTTTGTCGGTCTCAACGACAGGGGCAATGCTCTACAAATCTGCTGTCTCCTTCTAAAGGTTCGATGTACATTACTTTCTGCCGCGTACTGAACTCAGCAGTGGTCCGGGCGACGGTGGGTTGATCATGATGATGCTATGTAGCTATATCTTCGACTCGACTCCAGTAAAATTATACTAAAAAATTCCGACTCCAACTTCGAAGTTAACACCGTCCCTAATTAGATAAATTGGGCATTGATTTAAATACAAAATTCAATATAATTACACGTTAATCTAATTATTTCAAAAATGGCGGCGGGGCGAGCTCTTGTGGTCGTGTTGGCGTTGAGTTGGGTAAATATACCTACTTTTTCAAAATATCTTTTAATTTTTTCAAAAATTTTAAACCCTTATTTTACCACCTTAGGGGTTAAATTTTCGAAACTCGTTTCTTAGCGGATGTCTGACGACCTCCCTGGCGCAGTGGTAAGCGTTGTTGTCTCATAAGTGGGAGGTCCCGGGTTCGATTCCCGGCAGGGGTTTGGAATTTTATAATTTCTACGCTTCTGGTCTGGTCTGGCGGGAGGGTTCGGCCGTGGCTAGTTACCACCCTACCGGCAAAACCGTGCCCCCAAGCGATTTAGCGTTCCGGTACGATGCTGTGTAGAAACCAAAGGGGTGTAGGTTTAATAAAAAATTGCCATCCCCCTTCCAGGTTAGCCTGCTTTCATCTTAGACTGCATCATCACTTACCACCAGGTGAGATTGCAGTCAAGGGTTAACTTCTATCTGAATATATTATTTTTTTATAATTTCTACGTCATATTAGCTATTTGCATGATCCGTCCAGTAGTTTGGGCTGTGCGTTGATAGATGCAGTCAGTCGGTGACCTTTTCGTTTTATACATATAATTATTTACTAAGATTAGTGTGAATGGCATTCCGAACCAGTGGTAAATTAAAACTACCTGACTATTCATAAGCACTTTTAAAAAGTTTACATGAATAAAAAAACATTCTATTCTATTCTATTCTAATGCTTTTCGTAGCACCGTAGGTTTACGGTTACGTAGGTTACGCGGCTTCGTAGACTGGCTACGGTTAAGGCTACGGAGGTCGGAGAAAAAACGGGCGACGAAAGATCGTGGCATGTGGATTGTGGAACCGTGGCTCTATAAGAGACCAAATGTCCGGCTGTGGAGTGTGGACATCTATCGGTTAAAGACGAAGACGAAAATAACAAGTCTAAGTATATTATGTACATATATTCAAAGACAACAGGTGCAAATTAGGGTGTTTCAAGGTTATGTTAATTAGATATTGGAGTCAACTAGCGTCAATGATAAGCTAATAGATAATATTTCAATGTTTTTGTGTCATCGCTCGAATTTGTTCTACCTAATCGATAGTTTTTTGATAACGATAACCTAGGCTTGCGTTATCAAGTACCTAGGTATAGTACGCGACTGGTTGAGATGGCAATCGGGGTATGGGGCGGGGGATGCCCCTCTTAAGCACAAGTCACCCGCGCTATCCCGCACCGGGAGCGCGTGGGCTGTGCGGGGCCGCGATTGGCATCTCGACCTGTCCCTTACTATACAATTTAGTATTACGTACCTCTGTAGGACAATCTCGTACGTACGTACCACCAATTACTTAGTATATTTTTTTTCAGGCTAACGCTTTGCCCACACCAAGTGAATTAGATTTCGTTGAAAATGTTCGAGATGGTAAGTATTTTTTTACCTATATTTAAAATACCGGTCTAGTGCGTGTTAAGGAAGCTTTTAAAAGTTTTTAAAAAAGTTTACTTAGCACTTGTGTCGTGGCAACCCCCTGCCAGACGCCCTTAAAGTTTAAAAATTTAAGGGCGTATTTTTATGTGTGTATTTAAATTTATCATTGATCATCATAGTGTAAGTGGCACTGCCGTTCCAATTAGATGTAAAATAAATAAATTATAAATAATAAGTAATCAACATAATTTTCTTGCAGTCGGTATGCCCAGGATCGTCTCGGGCTGGGAAGCGGAGGAGGGCCAGATCCCATACCAGCTATCACTCCGCATGGTTGCCAGAAACGGAGCGGTCTTCAGTTGTGGCGCCACCATCATCCACAGCGAGTGGGGGCTCACCGCTGCCCACTGCACCGCCGAGTTAGTAGCATCCATACCTTTTCGTTATAGGTGTCACCATAGAGCAGAAACAAAGAGGAGTTGGCCTAAGCAACTGTGCACTGTGACTTTCAACTAGGTCCTGACGTCATCACTGTGGGCGGGGCCTTAGTTAGTATGCTGTCTGCGTTCGTCAGGTTCACATATATTGAGACTCGTATTATCGGTGTGTTTTCGCGTTTTTAAGAACAAAAGGATGAAGTGTTGTGTTTTATCGTGTCAAAGTTATTCAGACAGACGTTCTGATGCTATGAATGGTATCACATTTCATTTGTAAGTAATTTTATACGTAATTATTAAAATAGTTCTAGATTATTGACATCTAGTGTGAGATAGCTGAACTATGTAGTGACATCAATATATCGATGTTAGGTCGCTAAGCGAGTAGTTTTGCTACTTGGTTGTGCAATGAGAAACCTGGAAATTATTACGCAGAATATTGTTTAATACACCTATTACTAGAAAGAATCATTGTAACGTTTTCTTTAGTTAATTCATTCATAGCTCCCTAGATGACGCTATATAGGTGTTGCATCGCGGCAAATCGCGCGCACACACGCTCCCGTCATAGGAGCACCTGTCAACGCCATATGTAAAAACGCAGTCTGAAAAACGACACGCTAACATCCGCTCGCGCGCAGGCCACCTATGGCCTTGCATTGGTACCAGCACGAAAATCTAGAAACGCTCTCACGCATCCCTAAGGCTGATTCAAGGAGTCCTGGAGAATTTCATAAGAACAGGTCAGTGATTTCTTCCTTGTATATATCTGTTTTAGGCATTATTTTGTTGTTTTTTCTAGGTCTTTTGTTGCACATACCATCGCCGCTAATTTCATACTATTGCAGTATAATTATTATAATTAATTTCGCACACGCACCCAGGATCAGTGACTATTTACACGTTGCCGATTCATTTTATGGTCCATTCGAACCTAGGATATTGTTTCTAGTCACATAATATTATAATACTCGATTTACGTAAATTACTCGTAACGCATTGTCTGTTCTTTGTTAGCCGCCATCTTAGCTAACATTTTATTTGTGAACTATTGCTGTTAATTTGTCGTTAAAATGGACAAATTAACGTCGCATTTAAATATTTTAATTTGCAAAAAGGAAAATCTATTTCAACGAATGAATAGGTTATATGAACTATCTAAAGGTATTTCAAATTTTGATTCGAGAAAAAAATGAAAGATTCTTGAGTGAGTCAGAGACGGTAGATGAACTTCGATCAAAGTTTGAATCGATATTAGACGAAATAAACGTTATTTCGCTGAAATTAGATCCACCAGAACCGCCTAATTATCAGCCTCTTGATGCTTTCGAGGATTTGTATGCGCCTGTTAAGAGAATACGCAATAAAATCTTATCATGTTGCAATGATTCCACAACTACAAGCAACAATGATAGCCAATTTCAGCCTCAAATAAAGCTACCGCCTATTAATATTCCAAGTTTTGATGGAAAAAATGAGAATTGGCCCTTATTTTATGAATCTTTTAAGGCCAATATACATAATAATAGTAATTTAACCGATGCACAGCGCGTTCAATATTTAATTAGTAAATTATCGCACGGTGCATTGCATTTCACTGCAGGTATTGTACCTACAGGGGAAACCTATCATATTATTTGGGATAGTTTGGTAAAAAAGTATCAAGACAAGCGAGCACTAGGCACGCATTATTTAAATAATATTTTTGAACTAAAGAACTGTACAAATAACGCTAATAGTTTAAATACATTTATCGAAAAATTCTCCGCTTCGATCGCCGCTTTAAAACAGTTAGACATTCCAGATCTTACTGATTTTATATTTTTATATCTTGCTTTAAAGAAGATAGATTCGCAAACTATACAAAACTTCGAAATGACGATGCGATCAAGTCAGTCCGACATACCGTCATACACGCAATTTATTGAGTTCATTCAATATCACGTTAAAGTTCTCGAGCGCTCAAATAAACCTACCTATTCTATTAATAGATCGGACAAATCGAATGCTAGTTCTCGAGGTACCTACAAGTCATTTGTCGCGTGTGAGAACAACGAGTCCACCACCTCGACGCAAAGCGAATGCGTATTGTGTAAGGGTATACATAGAAACCTATATCAGTGCAATAAATATATGGAGATGGAATCGCCGCAAGCGAGATTCGACTTTATTAAGTCTAAGAACGCGTGCGTAAATTGCCTATCTTTATTCCATACTCTTAGTAAATGCAAGTCTAGATCGTCTTGTGTCCGGTGTCTCCCAGCTAGGAAAAAACACCATTCCAGCTTATGCCGAAATAATAATACGGATACAAACAATAACAATTCGCTGTTAGGCCGCACGCACACAAGCACGGCGCCCGCTGTAACTGTGGACGTGTCTCCCGCGCCCGCCTCTCTGACTAGTGTTCAATCCACAAGTACTTCGTTACCTACGCACGCTTCGAGCTCGTTCACTACAAATAACTCGCGTTCGAGCGTTTTATTGTCCACCGCGCAAGTATACGCCCAGCCTTATAATAGTAATAAGAAATTAACTATTCGCTGTTTATTAGATACTGGGTCACAGAACAACATTATTAGTTATAAATGTTGTAAATTGCTTAATTTGCCTATTACTCCCGTTTTTAATTCATCTATTAAAGGTATAGGTTTAAAATCGCAACCAATACATGGTTATGTTTATTTAAACATAGAATCGCGCGTTTACCCTGTTAATAAGTATCATATTAAGGCTTTAGTTTTAGATTGTCTTACAGACAATTTACCGTCACACTTTATTGAAAATTGTGATATAAGCCATATCAAAGATTTACCCCTAGCAGACTTGACATGGAACGCACCTGGAGACATTGACGTAATTTTAGGTGCCCAATTGTTTCCACATATTTATCTAGGCGATAAAATATTATCGGGTAGTAATGTCCCGGCCGCTTTATCAACAACGTTAGGATACGTATTAATGGGAGATTACACGCCGTGCAGTCCCAAACATTTGGATGAATCCTCGTTCTCCGCGCTCGCACTGGAGGATTTAGAAACAAATCTTCAAAAATTTTGGGAACTGGAACAAATTAATGAAAAACCGCACCTCAGCCCCGCAGAAACGGAATGCGAGAACTTATACCGCGCTTCCGTCTCTCGCGATGAGAGTGGTCGATACTCAGTCGGTTTACCCTTTTCGCAAAATGCAGCCGAACTAGGTAACTCGCGCTGTGTCGCTCACCGCCGCTTGCTAGCGTTAGAACGTAAGTTGAAGACGGATCATTCTTTGCGCCTTGCTTATAATGAGGTCATTATGGAGTACATAAAAAGAGGTTATTTATCTGAAGTCCCGGATCATAGCAATACAGCCGAGGGCTATTATATTCCGCACCACGCTGTTATTCGCCCCGAAAAAAGCTCGAGTCGCGTTCGAATCGTGACCGATGCATCGGCTAAAACCGCGGATAGAATCCTATCATTAAATGACGTACTTCATACTGGACCTAATTTACAGGCAGATTTATTTTTACTTTTATTAAATTTTCGATTATTTCCAGTCGCTATGACTGCGGATATAAAGCAAATGTACTTACAAATTGAAATTTTGCCTCGCGATCGTAGGTATTTAAAAATCCTCTTTAGATTTGACGCAAATGATAAAATACGCACCTTTCAGTTTAACCGCGTACCGTTTGGACTTAAGTCCAGTCCGTATTTGGCCATGCGTACTGTACGACAACTGTGCCAGGACGAAGGTGATCGCTTCACGGACGCCGCAAAAATAGCTGAATCTCAGTTATATATGGATGACCTTGTGCATTCAGCTACTAACGATCAAACCGCTATAACATTGTCGCAAGAATTAATCGAGTTGTTCAAATTAGGTTCCTTTGAGTTGATCAAATGGTCAAGTAACTCGTCAACGCTTTTGGACAGTCTTCCAGACACGCATCGCGCTTCGGTAAACTTCACCGACAGTAATAATACCACAAAGGTCTTAGGGCTGTCTTGGGAGCCCAGTGAAGATGTTTTTCGCATGACTATTTCCAAAATCGATCACAAATGCACCAAACGCACAATTTTATCCCTCTTCGCTAGATTGTTCGATGTTTTAGGATTAGTCGCGCCAGTTATCTTGTACGCTAAACTGTTGATCAAAGACCTCTGGCTCCAAAAAATCGACTGGGATGAAACTCCTTCCGAAGATATAATTAAAAAGTACTTAGACTTGGTCCACGACTTTTCAGTACTTCCAAATTTAAAAATACCGCGTCACACTGGTATCACCGACGGATGCAGAGTAAATATAGTCGCCTTCAGTGATGCTAGCTTAAATGGCTATGGCTGCGTGATTTATTTACATGTTACTGATGCTCTCGGTAACATACGCGTTAATTTATTGTGCTCAAAATCGAAAGTTTCGCCTACCAAAATAACAACCCTCGCTAGATTGGAATTATGTGCCGCGCTTTTAATGTCAAAATTGGTTAAGGTCGTAAAAGATACATATTCCTCCCGCATTCCTATTGAAGGAATTTTTGCGTTTTCCGATTCCACTGTAGCTCTGTCATGGATAAAATCTTCGCCTCATAGGTGGAATACTTTCGTTAGCAACCGCGTCGCGCAATGTCAAGAAAATTTAGACCCACAACATTTCTATCATGTTGCCGGAATCGAAAATCCAAGTGACTGCTTATCACGTGGTATTTTGCCATCGCAGTTACTCTCGCACCCTCTTTGGTGGAACGGCCCAGAATGGCTTCGCGACTCGCCATCGGAATGGCCAATAAATAAGTTCTCGCCTACCAAGGACGATCAATTACCGGAATTCAAATCAACCGCTTTAATAACAACCGATGTTCAATGTGAACAACCGATATTATATGTTTTATCGCAACGCTTTTCCTCATGGAATAAACTTATTCGCTCTGCTTCGTATGTATTACGCTTCGCACGACTTCTACCGCCGACTGGAGAAATTGACAAACTTAATTTTATTGAAAACGCAATAATAAAGGACATTCAAAAGGTTCACTTCTGCGATGAAATCACGCGATTAAAAAATAAAAAATTACCTTCAAAGAAATTGCAAAGGCTAGCCGTGTTTTTAGATAATGACGACATTTTACGAATTGGAGGTCGGCTTTCTAAATCGGATTTACCTTACGAATCGAAACACCCCGCACTTCTTCCGAAACATGATCATGCGGTTAACTTGATCCTTGATCACTATCATTCGCGCAATTGTCACACCGGGCCTAGCCTGTTAATGTCACTTATTCGACAACGATTTTGGATACTCGACGCTAGGACAATTATTAGGTCTAGAGTGCACAAATGTAACACGTGTTTCCGAGTAAAACCCGTGCATCCTACGCCAATAATGGCTGATCTTCCCTCTTATCGTCTGCAAGAAGCGAAAGCCTTTCTGCACACAGGTGTGGACCACGCAGGTCCGCTTCGTATAACACCAACGCGCCGCCGCGGTTATCAGTCGCAGAAAGCTTATATATGCTTATTCGTATGCCTTGTGACAAAAGCCGTTCATATTGAGCTTTCGTCAGATTTAACTACTGACTGTTTTGTCATGGCTGTAAAAAGGTTTTTAGCACGCAAAGGTCCGATTTCCTGTTTTTACAGTGACAATTCTGGAACTTTCCTTAAAGCCAAATCGCAGTTGAGCGAAGTATATTCACTTCTGAATAGTTCCGATTATAAAACTAAGTTAAACCTTGAATTACAAATTAATCGCATCGAATGGAAAAATATTCCCCCTCGATCCCCTCACTTTGGATCTATGTGGGAAAGTAATATAAAATGTGTCAAAACACATTTATATCGAGTTATCGGTAATCAGCTTCTTACTTTCGAAGAGTTAGTTACCGTGCTAACGCAAATTGAATGCATACTAAACTCGCGCCCGCTTTGTTTAATATCGTCAGATCCGCATCCTGAAATTTTAACGCCGGCCCACTTCTTAATGTCTACTCCGCTGCAATATTTTCCCGCTGCGCCATTACCTAGCGAACGCCCTAACCTCGTACAGCGAAAAAGACTACTAGATAGCTTAGTTCAGTCTTACTGGAAGAAATGGCGCTTAGAATACTTACACACTTTACAAGTTAGGCAAAAGTGGTGTACATCTGATAATCCGGTTAAAGTAGGTACGGTAGTTTTAATTGGGCATGATGACTTACCGCCTTTACAATGGCCGCTAGGAATAATTACGAAGGTTTATCCTGGGGCTGATAATGTGGTTCGTGTTGCTCTAGTGAAAACCGAATCTGGCGAATTCAAACGCCCTGTTGTAAAACTTTACCCACTTCCAACGCAACAAACGCATTGTAATTTATAAAAGGTACTTAGAATAAGTAGCTATAGATACCTTAGTGTTTAACTTGATTAATTTGATGTAAATATAATTTCTTTACCGCTATTTTATTAGATTTATAAATAAACTTTATTTTATTTAGTTAGATTAATTATCACTCGCGCAAATTATTGCAATAATTATGAAGTATTGGACTTCGTCAACGCGGGGAGTATGGTTGTGCAATGAGAAACCTGGAAATTATTACGCAGAATATTGTTTAATACACCTATTACTAGAAAGAATCATTGTAACGTTTTCTTTAGTTAATTCATTCATAGCTCCCTAGATGACGCTATATAGGTGTTGCATCGCGGCAAATCGCGCGCACACACGCTCCCGTCATAGGAGCACCTGTCAACGCCATATGTAAAAACGCAGTCTGAAAAACGACACGCTAACATCCGCTCGCGCGCAGGCCACCTATGGCCTTGCATTGGTACCAGCACGAAAATCTAGAAACGCTCTCACGCATCCCTAAGGCTGATTCAAGGAGTCCTGGAGAATTTCATAAGAACAGGTCAGTGATTTCTTCCTTGTATATATCTGTTTTAGGCATTATTTTGTTGTTTTTTCTAGGTCTTTTGTTGCACATACCATCGCCGCTAATTTCATACTATTGCAGTATAATTATTATAATTAATTTCGCACACGCACCCAGGATCAGTGACTATTTACACGTCGCCGATCCACTACTAACCCGCAGATGGAAAATTGAGAAGTGGGCGGCGTTCCACAACCCCTCACCCCGCAAAATGTCACTCGATATTTCATAGGGAAATCTTAATACAACATCTCCTCTTTGTTTCTGCTCTATGGGTGTCACCGACAGTCCTTTGTGCAGGGCCTGCATGGAGGTCGATGAAACACCGACGCACGTGCTCCTAGAGTGCCCGGGCGTAGCAGAACAACGCAAACGCCATTTGGGTTCCCCAACCTCACTCCGTGAAGCCCTCGGCAACCTGGGCGGTTTACTCAGCTTCTGGAGCGAGCTTCGATGGCTGGAGTGCAGACTTCAGCGGGGAGGGACAATGCACGCACAATAGACGGCAACGTTTATGTGCGGAAACCAGCCCAGAGCGAAGAAGGAGAAGAAGGGCTTCCAAGTTCCGACACGGTCAAGCGGCTTGACGACGTTTTGCTTAATTAAGCAGCTTAATGCGCCCGTCAAGCAGTTTGAGCCAGCAAACGACACTTTTCTCATATCTCGAACACTGTGCGAACGGCGCGCAAGCAAAAATATAAAAGTGCATCAATCACGCGTCAAGTAGGTACGTAAATGCTTGAGTCAAGCTTGCATCAAGCAAACTTTGTAAATGGTCAAAGTGCTTGGCTCAAGCAAAAATCTACGTGTTTGCGGTTAAGCCGCTTGACTGTGTCGAAGGCCCTTCACAGTTCCCGTGGGAACTCTTTGATTTCCCTGGATAAAAAGTAGCCTATGTCACTCTCCAGGTCTTTAAATATACCCATGCAAAAAATCACGTCGATCCGTTGCTTCGTTGTGACGTGATTGAAGGACAAACCAACAAACTAGCGATCCAACAAACCAATAAACCAACAAACAGACACACTTTCTCATTTATAATATGGGTACTGATTTAGATGCTCCCGACTGTACTCACTTGGTTAGTCGACGTGGGCCCGACTAGTTTCGAACCCATCCGGGGTCCTTTTTCTCAGGACTTGAAACTGCTTGCCACTCGCGCTGCGGCTCGCACGGACCGCTGCCTGTGAGGGTGGAGAATGATTTTGCAATATTATTACCTATACGTACCTAGTGATTATATTTTCTTTCCTTTTCAGCCGTGTGACCATCGTCATTCGTGCCGGTGGTCGCGCCCTGAGCCGTCCTCAGCTGCTGTTTGAGACGACGGACTATTACAACCACCCCGAGTACGACGAGTCGCTAACAAGGGTGCAGCCCCACGACATCGGTGTCATCAAGTTTAACCAAGTCCTAGAGTTCAATGGTAACTGATAACATCTGGTGCCAAACAAATAGCCCCTGAGCTTAAACCATGGGAATTCGCGTCGTTAAATTCGAGTCGCGCACGTGTATTGTGTATGCATGTAGCACTCACACTAATGCAATATCAGCCAGATGGGTGCAGCGCGGAGCGCGGGCTGGTGTCGTGTGCTCCTCCTCCCTAGTTCGTTTCACTTCACTGATTCCTAATAAATGCCATTGCGACGCGTCTTGCGGTTAAGTTCAGAGACACGTTCAGGTTTTGTACATTGCTATAGACTGAGTCGCCATCAGACTAGACCCACCCCGAGTATGATGAGTCGCTCACAAGATTGTAGCCCTACGACATCGGTGTCATCAAGTTTAACAGAGTCAATTCAATGGTAACTGATAATATCTCTGCGTAAACTGAACCGCCCTTAGCTGTCGATCGATACAATGCTTTTATTTAGTCAGATACACCCTTGCGTGGACGGTGAATTTGACTTACAAATGCACTAGGCTATTTTTTTAACAACCTTCTAATATTTTATTGTTGGCTCTTTTCGATAGAAAAGGGCTTCCCGAATCAATGAATAGCAGATTCTTTTGATGATTCGAAAGTTGGTAGGTATACTTACTTTGTAAAAGTCAAGAAAGAAACTTTTCTATTTTCTAACAATCTCTCTTTCAGACCTCGTTCAACCGATCAGGCTACAGGCGTCGGCGCATATGAATAAGAACTACGACGGGATCCGACTGCAAACCAGCGGTTGGGGACGAACGTGGACCAATGGTAGGTACTACTAAAGTTAATTAAATATAAAGTTAATTATACAAGTCTCAGCCGAAATAGTAATTAACGACCTCGTTTAGTTTCCCCCCACATCCACCCCATTTGTCCCACCTCTTTCCTCATCTATCCCCTCGTCTCCCCTACCTTCCCTCAACTCTCCTCTAACTTCCCCCATCTCCCTCCCACTTCCCCTCTTCTACTCCATCTCCACCACCTTAATTCTCATCTAACTTATCTTTCCCCACCTTCCCCCAGATGGGGGGGAGGTAACCCCCCCCCAACACCTCCTTCCTCGTCTACCCCATATCCCCTGACCTACCCCTATCGAAATTTATTCAGTTGCTAATAAATAAAATTCTCGATAATTTAAAAGATACCCACAATCATATGAACAGGTTCTGTTTCTATTTTTTAGTCGCTAAGCATTAGTCGCCAACCTAATACTTTTGGAAGCCGAAGTTAATATTTCAAGCACCCGAATTACTATTTATTTGCCGCCGCGTTAAATACGACTATTTTAATTAATTCACTTGAGAAGTCCTCGGCTTTGCCCCGTCCTTCCAATAATACTCGATCGCAATACCTTTATTTCCTGCCTGGACAGTAATGCATTACTACTTTATCATTTGCTAGGCGTCGGCCCCGAGGTGCTGAACTGGGTGTACCTCCTCGGCACCAGCAACGAGCGCTGCAGAGCCGCCTTCGGTGGAAGCACCATCGTCGTCAACTCCACCATCTGTGCCAGCAACTACAACGTGACCAGCCAGTCCACTTGCCAGGTTTTCTCAACTATTTTTACCCGACTGCGGCGAAGCCGGGTTCTTCTTTCACTTTTCTACAGTACCTGACCTTTAGAAAGAAATAGCGGTTTCGTAGCGCGTTGTTTCTGTCGTTGAGACCGACAAAACGTCACATAAGTATGAGTTCCAGAGACAACGCTCTACGAAGCCGCTTTCTCGTTCTAAAGGTCGGTGTACAATATATCCTGCCGGGTTAGTACAGTAGGTAGCCTGTACCACTATAGTACTGCAAGGCATCGCCAAGATCTGCACCCATACGTAGTCAAAATTCCACGGATACACCGTACGAAGCGATTCGATTCGCCGCGCCGGCCGCCTCGTTTTTAATTTGAACTACTAGGATATTGAACGCCCTTCCAGCATCAGTTTTCCCCTCCAATTTTATTATGGGTACCTTCAAATCAAGAGTGAATAGGCAAGCGCGCTCCATCTTAGGCTGCATGATCACTTGCCAGCAGGTCTGATGCAGCCAAGCGCTAGTCTATAAATTTAAAAAAAAGTCCAAACGGACGACTATTGTGCTATTATGTTGGACATCGTACGCGGCAGAAACTTATGTACATTAGAATGACATTTCGGTTTTTTAGAGCGTTGTCTCTGTCACTCATACCTAAATGATGTTTTGTCAGAATACAGGCGGAGTTTTTTTGAAGTTGGTTAAAATTGAAGTATTATCTTGTTCAGGGTGACAGCGGTGGCCCGTTGGTCGTGATAGACGTGGACGGCGTCCCGTCCGAAGTTGGCGTCACCTCCTTCGTGTCAGGCACTGGTTGCCACACTGGCTTCCCTGCTGGTAAGAGCTGCTACCAAGAGTGGAGACCATAGTTGTTCTACTTTACGATGATGATTATAAAGCCTGTTCGACCTATTACGGTTCACGAGATGCAGCCCACTGGCAGACAGACGGACGGACAGTGGAGGATTAGTACCTTCCTAATAGGGTCCCGTTGGCATACTTTGGGTACGGAACCCTAAAAAGATTAAAAAATATAAAATATCCAAACTTCTCTTCCGCAGATTCAGCGTCATCTACCTCACTTGGCAACTTTTTCTAATTATCATAATATGGTAGCTTTTTTAGGGTTCCATACCTCAAAAGGAAAAAGGAACCCTTATAGGATCACTTCGTTGTCTGTATGTCTGTCTGTCTGTCAAGATACCTACAGGGTACTTCCCATTGACTTAGAATCATGTAATTTGGCAGGTTTCCCATAGTAACAGACATTATAGGAAAAATATGAAAACCGTGAATTTGTAGTCAAATCACAAAAAAAATTAAAATGTGTTTTGAACAAATAATTAGTATTTTCAGCTTTTAAAGAAAAATTACTATACCAAGTGGGGTATCATAATAAGGGCTTTACTTGTACATTCTAAAATAGATTTTTATTCATTTTTATGCAAAACAGTTTTTGATTTATCGTGCAAAATGACGTAAAAATACGACTGTAGTACGGAACCCTCGGTGCGCGAGCATGGCTCGCACACGGCCGGTTTTTTGAATATCAGTCGGGTTTCAGTGTTTGAAACTATTAATTTATATCGTTAGATATAAACGGGTAAGCTTAGATGAATTAATAATTTTCATCTAAGTGGGTAAGTAAGGTACGAGCTTAATTTATTCAAAAATATTTTCAGGTTTTATCCGCCCGGGGCATTATCACAGATGGTTGACAGAAGTGACTGGCGTTCACTTCAACTGGGACCCACCTTCCACCACGCCCAGACCACCCACGACACCTGAAGAACATTCCGAAGAAGATGATGATGCATCTTCTTCATCATCATCTTCAGAAGAAGATGATTAAATTAAAAGACTATACTTAGTTACTTGCCTCAATTATTGGATACCTAAACTCGTTCCAGTTTATTCATTGTTACAAATAAAAATATTTGACTAATATTTTTTTATTTTTTTAACGCCGACGACGGTGTTAGAATCTAGAAAGACGAGAAATACTACTAAAAGTATTGCTGCTGGCGGCATACCAAAGTATAATATTGTAGTCTCTGGACATTCCTATTTTCCTATGGAGCCTACTAGGCATGAATAGTTATATAGTTACTCACATTTTTTAACGGACCAAAAGACCAAATTATTTTATTTGTAGCGTTACTAAATACCGTAATGCTAACGTTAAAAAGTAACGGGTAAAATGACGATATCCATATTCCATGCTCATCCAATATCATTATCCTCGGCTAAGCTCGACTAAAAGGCCGTGGCAACACTGAAGTCTGGACAACAGTTCAACAGTTGATGTTCAAAAAGACCGTATCCAGAGCCGTAAAACCAGTTTAAAAAAATAAGACAGCTAACAGTTGAACTCAGTTGTGATTATTGGTCTGTGGTTGAACTGTCTGGGTCTGTCAGAAAAAAAATCCGTTTGTGCTCGTCATAGATTAATATGTATACCTTGCTCGTTTGTGAAATGTAGACGACGACGTGCTACCTAATGTTTTAAGTTTTCTCGTGGTTTTATCTTTAACGTGTAAACTTAAAGAATTGTTTACTGCTCGAAGCTAAACAGTTTATCAAAAATGAGTCCGTGGCCTGAGGTTGAGACTGCAAAGTCAGAGAACCGACATGAAATCAAGTTGGCGGGCGCCGCAATCTCGAAGCGTATTTCAGAAGAAGGTTTAGACAAGACGCTGTTCACATTAACTAACATAAATCTCTTGAACATCAGCGACACATGTCTTTCATCGATTCCCGATGACATAAAGCGGCTCGTGAACCTCCAATCACTTTTATTGTACGGGAATAAGTTGACTGAATTCAATGAAAACATAACCTCTTTACCTAAGTTGAAAGTGCTCGATTTGTCGAGAAATCAACTCGCAAAGATACCAGAATGCCTGAACAAGATGAAAGAGTTAACTAGTATTAATTTCAGTTCGAATGAAATAGCAGAAATGCCGAAATTAGGCGACTTTCCCCATTTAATCATAATCGATCTTTCTAACAACAAATTAACGTCGTTTTTGGATACGGAGAACGCAAATTTGTCACATTTAACCGACTTAAAGATAAAAAGTAACGAAATAGAATCCATTCCGAGCCACATCGTCCGCACAATGCCTTCATTGAAGAACTTTGATATAGGGGATAATAAAATTAAGACAGTGCCCGGAGAAATTGCCAGCATGTCCAAATTAAAAGGTAAGAATATCCAGACTAAGCTTTGTCAGTACTATAAAAGTTATCGTTAAAGTAGATCATGTGAAATAATGATGCAATAATACTATCATCTTGTTAGTTAGTTTAATTGTTTATGTTGTAATATTGGGTAAGCAGTGATAGCCTAGTGGTTAGGACGTCTGTCCGTCCTTCTAATCGGAGGTCGGAGGTTCGATCCCGGGCATGCACCTGTAACTTTTCGGAGCTATGAGGACAAACAAACAAACAAACACAGTTTCACATTTATAATATTAAGTTTAGTTTTTGACACATTGTATGCAAACTCTTTTCACAGAATTAAACCTAAAAGGCAATAAACTATCGGACAAGCGGCTGATGAAACTGGTAGATCAGTGCAGGACCAAGCAAGTGATAGACTACATTAGGGAACACTGCCCGAAGGAGGACAACACACCAGCTGTGGGCAAGGGGAAGGGAAAGAAAGGTACTTCATATCCATCATAAATATATCAATTACAACCCGGGTATCTTTAAAACAAGAGTGAATAGGCATCTTCTAGGTAAACGGGTACCATCTTAGGCCACATCGTCACTTCCCATCAGGTGTGATTGTGGTCAAGCGTACACCTATAATGAATAAAAAAAAAATAGTTTTTTTTTAATTAAGAGGTTAATAATCTCTTAATTAAATACTACCTAAAGGACTACCCAAATTTCAAACCCCTATTTCACCCCTTTAGGGGTTCAATTTTAAAAAATCCTTTCATAGCAGATGCCTACGTCATAATAGCTATCTGCATGCTAAATTTCAGCCTGATCCATCCAGTAGTTTGAGCTGTGTGATAAAAGATCAGTCAGTCAGTCACCTTTTAGATTAAGATTAAGCATTGTATTGGATTTGTCTGCCTTACTTAGGTATTTCATGCATATCATTTTCTTCTCTCAAGGCAAGAAACAGGAAGAACCCCCACCCGACGAAATATCTGACTTGAGCCACTCTATGAAAATATTACATGTGGAAGATGACACTGTAAGGGTGAAAATCGTGGAGCAGGAAGTGTGGAACATACGCCCTTTCATCCTGTGCTGCGTCATCAATGAGCTGAAGTTTGACGATGCTCTGTTCAAGAAGTTCATTCAGCTGCAAACTAAGCTGCACGATACTGTCTGTGACAAGAGGAATGTTGCCACCATTGCTACCCATGACTTTGGGAAAATACCGCCAGGTTAGTCTCCTTTTTAACCGACTTCAAAAAAAGGAGGAGGTTCTCAATTCGTCGGAATCTTTTTTTATTGATTTATTTGCGTGCATGTACAATGTACATTGAATGGTGGATGCTTAGAGCTAACATCCATACTAATATTATAAATGCGAAAGTGTGTCTGTCTGTCTGTCTGCTAGCTTTTCACGGCTCAACCGTTCAACCGGTTTTGACAAAATTTGGTACAGAGATAGTTTGTATCCCGTGGAAGGACATAGGCTACTTTTTATCCTGGAAAATTAAAGAGTTCCCACAGGATTTTCAAAATCCTAAATCCACGCGGACGAAGTCACGGGCATCATCTAGTAATATAATATTATGAGGCCCTGTGAGACTGAACACTATAATATTTAGATTTTAAAATAGAATCAGTACCAATATCAAAGAATCAGTATCAAATTTAAAAAAAATTGATCAACTGAGAGTTGAACTCACACACGAAGGGATCATCGTACAATCATAAGTAATTTTGAGTTGTCAAATTTATCTACCACTACTATTGCTATCTGTCAAATTTGTGTGAAGTGATGCTATAAAAGTTCCTTTTTTTCTCTGGAGAACCCTAAAAATTATTTTTTGTAGGTGATCTAATGTACACTGCGAAAGCCCCAGCCAAGCTGAGGCTAACCCCGCTGTCGCGGGCGAAGCTCTACTCGGGGGAACAACTGTTTCAACAGCTCACGGCCGAGGCTGATGCGTTAAGGAAGGAGAAGAAGAGGAATGTTTACTCCGGCATTCACAAGTATGTTATACTAGCTTATTTCCGCGACTTTGTCCGCGTGGACTACACAAATTTCAAACCCCTATTTTACCCCCTTATAGGGTAAGTTTTCAAAAATCCTTATTTAGAGGACGTCTATGTCATAATAACTATCTGCATACCACAGCCTGATCCGTCCAGTGGTTTGAGCTGTGCGTTGATAGATCAGTCAGTCAGTCACCTTTTTCTTTTATATATTTAGATTCAAATTCAAATTTCTTTATTGCGAATATGGGTAAACAGTGGAGGTGTTACAAAAATAAAAAGGTACAGCCAAATTCTGCCTATTAG
This sequence comes from Maniola hyperantus, assembly GCF_902806685.2. Taxonomy (NCBI): domain Eukaryota; kingdom Metazoa; phylum Arthropoda; class Insecta; order Lepidoptera; family Nymphalidae; genus Maniola; species Maniola hyperantus. Next base: position 14,585,603 of record NC_048544.1, on the reverse strand, counting down.
CATGCAATATGTTATGATGTACCTAACAACGTGTACATAGTTTTGATAAAAGTAGTCACATTAAATACTTAGTCACAAAAAGCAATTTCTGAGGAAGTGTGAGAAAAGTAATACTAACTATGGATTTGTTGTAGATATCTGTACCTGCTGGAAGGTAAGCCAAAGTACCCGTGCTTGGAAGACGCGTCCGGTCGCGTCATCAGTTTCCCACCCATCACCAACTCTGAAGATACCAAAGTAAGCTATACCTTTGAATATACTACGATTTGCCTGTGTCAAAAATAAATTATTTTTCAGTGATTATTGATATTAATAGAGGGTCTTCTAAAATATATAAAATCCACGCCCTTCGTTAGTTTTAAGTGTAATAACTATTTAAAATTATCGATTAAACTAAAAAAAGCACGTCAAATAATTGTGACGTCACATTCCAGTATTTCATAGAATATCGCATAGGCACTATGTGCGCAATGTGTCAAGCGGACGGACGGACGGCTTAGTAATATGGTTATTAAAATCTTTCTGTATCTATTGGAATTGACCTTGTTTTCTTATCACAGATGTCGGTGGATAGCAAGATGATGTTTGTGGAAGTGACGTCACATTCCTCGCTGGGTGCCTGCAAAACTGTGATGGACAAACTGCTGCAAGAGTGCCTTCTGCTGGGCATCGGGGACGGCGACGACAACGAATACCACACCCTCACTGTGCAACAGGTGAAATTTGCGCTCACTTCGCTCGCCATAAGTTTCCCCTTACGTTATGTCTTACAGTTTACAGTTCACAACTTTACAGTTCGTTCCATTGACATAGTTAGTCTAGAGGTGTCAAATATGGTTGTATTCGTATATCATAGTATTAACGTTTGTTAGAGAAAAATATTTAAATTTTTAGTGTACCATACCTCAAAAGGAAAAACGGAACCCTTATAGGATCACTTTGTTGTCTGTCTTTCTGTCGGTCTGTCAAGAAACCTACTGGATACTTCCTGTTGACTTAGAATTCTGAAATTTGGCAAGTAGGTAGGTCTTATAGCAGACATAAGGAGAAAAAATCTGAAAACCGTGAATTTAGGGTTACATCACACAAAAAAAAATTGTGGTCATGAACTAATAATAATTAGTATTTTCAATTTTCGAAGTAACATAACTATATCAAGTGGTAGTATCATATGAAAGGGCTTTACCTGTGCATTCTAAAACAGATTTTTATTTATTTTTATGCATTATAGTTTTTGAATTATCGTGCAAAATGTCGAAAAAATACGACTAATACGGAACCCTCGGTGCGCGAGCCTGACTCGCTCTTGGTCGGTTTTTTTTAGGTTAAAATATATTAAAGCTTGATCGATTTTGATTGTATTTGTTTCAGGTGAAAGTGGTAGATACTGAAGGCAACTTGAAGAGCGTGTACCCCTCGCGCACGGACTGCGTGTTCGACTCCAGCATCAGGGTGCTCAGGCTGCCCAAGAAATAGCCTGTTTTATTGCTATTTCTTATGTTTTTTGTAATTTTCTGTTAATTTCACTTGCTTTTTTATTTATTTTTTAAACCGCTTGGTGCTTTATATAACGTCGTTTTAAATGATGTAAACTGTAAGGAAGAAGAAACGGACACTTTCGGAGTGAGAGGCAGTGTTTTTTTTTTTGAGAGGAATTCAGATCTTTTTTCGAACAGAAGTAACGTTCAAATGTCACTTTCACCGAATGTAGCCGCTAAACAGAACAGCTGTTTTGAAGCCGCCATCTTTGTCGAGGTGCGTAGTCGATTTATATATCTGTAACGGGAGCCACAGTCGACCTTTAGCTTCTCGCGCTGTAGGAAAGTATATGCGTAGATATCTCGTCTACTGCCGTCCGTGATTCGCTAACTCGATGTTCAACAAATGGATAGCCATCGAGCCCATTTGACGTTTATTTTTAATCCATTGAAGGTTTTCTACGAAAAATCATTTAACATCACTCAGTGAAGCAGCAATGTAGAACCAACCAATGTCAAATGAGCTCAGTGACTATCATTCATCGTTGAACACTGAGTTAGCGAATCAGCACGCAGATATCTTTTTGACTGACGGCAGTGGTTTACTACATTTGTTTATGTGTATGAAAAATGTATATTTTTGATATTGTATTATATTATTATTATCAAAATACCATAAACCAATAACCATCTACCATACCCTGAAAATGTTTTGCTAATTATTATCAAAAAAGTTAATTTAATAAATAACTATTCCTTTGCGTTGCCCAGTCGAGTACTAATAGTAATAATCGGCCATTTTGAAATAACCGCAATTATGCCATACTGCCTTGTTGTAAATAGTATAAAAATGGCAACAAAACCTACCAAATTTTGTTTTTGTGTAATTAAATAAATTACTTATATACTTTTATTTTTGAGAGCTAAGTGTGATGTAAAACCTAAAGGTATCAGACGGTTCATCAGAGTGAATCATCATCATCATCATGATCAACCCATCGCCGGCTCACTACAGAGCATGGGTCTCCTCTCAGAGTGAGAAGGGTTTTGGCCATAGTCTACCACGCTGGCCATGTGCGGATTGGTAGACACACACCTTTGAGAACATTATGGAGAACTCTCAGGCATGCGGGTTTCCTCACGATGTTTTCCTTCACCGTTAAAGCAAGTGATATTTAATTACTTAAAACGCACATAACTCCAAAAAGGTGCGTGCCGGGGATCGAATCCCTGACTAGATGGCGGACGTCCTAACCTCTAGGCTATCACAGCTTGATAATTCAGAGTGAATAATAATAATTTATTAAGGTAACAAACCCAAAGCACAAAAATAAAAATATACAGATATCAAATAAAGCATACTAAAATGAATAAATGTTCATTCAAGTGATTCTCTTATTTCGCTTGTCATTTTTGATTCATTTTTTGTTGAAACATTTCATTTTGAATGATTTCGAGTCAAAGATGCCGAATGAAAGACTTGTCCATCTTGTCTAACACAGGCTAACCCAATGTCTTTGTCTGTGATTTTGATGTAAATCAGAAAAGTTTGTTCTTAGGTGGTTTTTATTGTAAGATTGGAGAAATAAACATTCACTTATAATATTATGTTTGTTTCTTTTAAGGATTCCCCTTCCCCATCCCAGATGCCCTTCCACCATTAGTTTTCCCCTCCAATTTTAATATGGGTACCTTCAAGTCAAGAGTGAATGAGGCATCTTCTAGGCAAGCGCGCTCCATCTTAGCTTCCGAGACGGTCTTGTTTTGCTTGATGCGCCCGTCAAGCGGCTTGATCAAGCAAACGGCACTTTTCTCATATCTCGAAAGTTCGCGTCAAGCAAAAATATAAAATCACTCCAAGCACGTAAATGCTTGACTTGACAAGCAAACTTCGTAAGCGGTCAAAATGCTTGATTCAAGCAAAAATCTACGTCCTTGACGTCAAGCCGCTTGGCCGTCTCGGTACCTCTTTAGGCTGCATCATCCTGGTTTTAACCCAAATGGGAAGAACGGGTTATTACCCATCTCTAATCCTACCTACAGCCTACTCCCGCTAAATGTAGGTACTAATCCAATGTTACCCGATTCTGTTTCTATATGTAGATCGACCAAAAAGAGTAGAAATTAAATGAGGGCGTCACTTAAGTTCTTGTGGTCCATGTACTGCAACCAAAACAATATTGATATTTTATATTTTTTTTAATTATTAAAAACACTAGAGAAACCTATATCATAACAATAGTAATATTGTAATGAAAGAATAATAAAAACCATTTATAGGCCATGGACTTGCAATTTATCATGGTTACCTGCTCAAATATAGCTATATTTTGCTAGGTAGCATAGCTATATTTAGCTATGTTTACCTGCTCAAATACGGCTAATATGCTATTAAATATGACTGCATCTTATAGCTATAAGATACAGTCATATTTATGCTGTATATATTGTCAGGAGATATTGTGATGTTATGTATAATATGGAATAACTGTCACATTTTGAAAAAAACGGGCGGAATTGAAAACTATCTCCTTTTAGGAAGTCGGTTAACAAAAACAGTGAATTTAGATTTTTTTACTTAGCAACACCGCATATAAGGGGACAGCGTGACACTTCACAAGATGGCGGCGTTAGTTCCGATTTTTGCCACGCGCCAAAAAGGCCTTGTCGAGCTTGTCGCACCTGCTTATTACATAACTAGTTAATATGTTTATTACATATTTTTATTTTAGTGTAAAATCTATTCATCCAAGGCGAAATCAACATTATTATGTCCCCGTCACCGTATATTGTATATTCGATGTACTCTGTGATTATGTCAACTGCCAGCAGCCAAAGTCAATGCCTGTCAGACGTCAACAAGCAGTCAAGTTTTGACATGTTTCATTTTAAAATTCAAATTTGTTTTGGTTTTATTATATCACAGCCAGCTGAAGTTTTGATAAAGGTATTGAATAAGTCGTGAAAATTACTTTATTTTAGCCTTAACTATTATATCTTCCGGTAGTTTCCGGACTTTCCCAAATGGTTCGGTGACTGGCACAGTGAAATTGAGTTCAGGATGAGGCGTAGCTTAGCTCCCAGCCAGGTTGGTGCCGGCGACAGTGTGTTCAAAAGTCCTCTACTAAATTCGACCAAACGAAAGAAGCGGCAATGTACAAGGATACCGCTGGCGCAAAAATCTGCTTCACAGACCCTCTCGACCTCGGACCATGAGAATCTCATCAAGCAAATACTGAGCAAGCCTTTCAAAGTTCCTATTCCGAACTATATATCATCTTATTGTAGTAAAAGTCTAGGGTTAAAGAGAACTCAAGTAAGGCGACCCTTACACGATCCCGATGAACCGAATGCACTGGTGTTGTTTCTTCCCAAGAGCATCCCAGAACATGAGAAGATGAAAATGAACCCTAACGACATAGAAGTGGCAGTAGTCGTCGATCCAGTGCTCGGTAACGTCTTACGTCCCCACCAGAGAGATGGAGTCAAGTTCATGTACGACTGTGTCACAGGAAAACAGATTGAAAATGCTTATGGCTGTATAATGGCTGATGAAATGGGTTTAGGTAAAACACTGCAATGTATCACTCTTCTATGGACTCTCCTGAGACAGGGCCCTAACTGCAAACCGACAATTAGTAAAGCCATAATCGTGTGCCCTAGCAGTTTGGTCAAGAATTGGTACAACGAAATACAAAAATGGCTCGGTCAAAGAATAAACGCCTTACCGATGGATGGGGGTACAAAAGCAGAGATAACTTTAAAACTACAGCAATTTATGAACACATTTGCTTCAATAAGAGTCGCTACACCTGTGTTGATTATATCCTATGAAACATTCCGGATATATTCAAACATTTTGCATTCATCTGAAGTAGGATTGGTCTTGTGCGATGAGGGCCACAGATTAAAGAACAGTGAGAATCAAACATACCAAGCTCTGATGGGACTGAAGTCTAAGAGGAGAATTCTCATATCCGGCACACCCATACAGAATGATCTAACAGAATACTTCAGTCTCGTTCATTTTGTAAACGAAGGAATTCTTGGTACTGCACAGGATTTCAAGAAGAGATATGAAAATCCTATTTTGAAAGGTCAAGATGCTCTGGCTACAAGTCAAGAGAGAGAAAGAGCACAAGAATGCCTCAATACTCTAACATCAATTGTGAATAAATGCATGATACGTCGAACTAGCAGTTTGCTAACTAAATACTTGCCGGTCAAGTTTGAACAAGTTGTTTGTGTGAAGATGACGCCGCTGCAAACACAGCTCTACAAGAACTTCATTAACTCAGATGCTATAAGAAATAAATTTGCTGGAAATGGTGAAAAGAACACTTTAAGTGCTCTGTCTAGTATAACGATGCTGAAAAAACTGTGTAACCATCCAGACTTGGTGTATGATAAAATTATTGAAAGATCGGAAGGCTTCGAAAAGGCGAGAGACTTGCTACCGAGCAATTACGACATCAAGGATGTGAGACCAGAGTATTCTGGAAAGCTAATGATTCTCGATTGCATATTGGCGAATTTGAAAACTAATACAGATGACAAGATAGTCCTTGTATCGAATTACACTCAAACTCTCGATTTATTTGAGAAATTGTGTCGCAAGAGATGTTACCAATATGTCAGGTTAGACGGATCTATGACAATTAAGAAGCGAGCCAAAGTCTTAGAAAGCTTTAACAATAAGGATTCTAAAGAATGGATATTTATGTTGAGTTCGAAAGCAGGAGGTTGTGGACTGAATCTCATCGGAGCTAATCGGTTAATCATGTTCGACCCAGATTGGAACCCTGCAAACGATGACCAAGCAATGGCTAGAGTATGGCGTGACGGACAGAAGAAACCGTGTTACATTTACCGCCTTCTAGCAACTGGTACGATAGAAGAGAAGATATTCCAAAGACAAGCTCACAAAAAGGCATTAAGTGACACTGTCGTTGATCAAAATGAGGAATCCTTACGTCATTTTACATCAGACGACTTAAAAGACTTGTTTAGGTTGGAAGAAAACACTTTGTCGGACACGCACGGCAAGTTTAGATGTAAAAGATGCGTTAATAATATACAGGTTACGGTACCACCGGAGAATTCAGACTGTACATCGGATTTATCAAATTGGTACCACTGTGCTGATAAGAAGAATTTAGCTGATCTTGTCCTTAAACAATGTTGGGATCTAGCTAAAAGCATATCCTTTGTATTTCACCATAGATCAGCTAAGACGGAAGCGCAGAAGGTAGTTCAAGAGGAAGAAAAAGAGAATATTCAAGAACGTAAGAGAAGGAAGATTGAAATTGATGAGGATTACTCTGAGCCTGATGACAGTGCCGATGAGGACTACGAATAATCATGTTTTACTATTATAAGAAGTACTATAAAAATTATGTTTGTTTTATACTCTAAGATGAATTTAAATAAGTATCTATTTTGTGTTTAAATTATTAATTTTGCAAGTCTATGCATATACTCTGAAAACGATTTGTTTTTTTTTCAAATAGGTATAGACTTGCGCTTTTATGTACACTGTACAGTTCTTGCATTTCACGATGACGAGTGGCTCATAAGTAAGGTACAGTATACGTGTGCGTTTGACAGCGCTTGCTCGCGACTGATTGGTCCGACGTGCACGCACACTTACGCAATGTCCGTGTATGTGACGTAACCACAAGTAAAGTTCACTCGCCTTCGTGAATTGCAATAACTGTATGTAGGTACTTGAACATAGTTTTTTTTTTACTTTGGATCACTGGTATCACTTTGAAAAATCATCTAAAGGTTGTTTGTTATATTATTGGAATTATGTTGACTTTGTAAATACTGTAAAAAAATTATTTAAGGCTGTAAAAAGCTGTAATTTTGTTTCTTTATTCATAGATCTTGTTTATTTTCTTTGTTCTTGTAATAATTGTGATAAAATTATTAAGGCAAATATAATGATGAGTTTCATTACAACAATCTTTTCATTTGAGCAACTGGTGAGTGGTGGCTAAGGGTGAGATCTATAGAGCGCACTCTGACTTTGCTTAGATTTAAGACTGAGTTAAAACGAGACAGAGCTATATCTCTCACATAAATCTGTCTCGTTTTAACTCAATCCTAAGTCTGAGCCAAGTCAAAGCTCTATAGATCTCAGCCTAATTCACACTAAATTGTATATGCAAAAGTTTGTTTGTGTGAGTCTACTGGACGGATTTGGCTGAAATTTGGAATGAAGGTATATTATTCCCTGGATTAAAGTAGGCTAATTTTTATCCCGGAAAATCAAAGCTCCAATGGCATTTTACAAAATCTAGATCCACACGGACGAAGTTGCGGGCGGGCTAAGTAAATAAAACTAGAGTTATCAAGAAAATAAATACAATAATATATTGTTTAACTTTATGTAACTATTAATAAAACGGTAACAAACAAAACCTTAAAACTATCACCAACTTAAATATAGTATTTTTAAGAAATTGTATTGCCTGCTTTGTGATACAATGGCGCCGATTATGTTGTCTTTCTCTAAACTAACTCTAGTCTAAATTTTAGAGTATCTGCATCCTTTTCTTTTTAATATTGCTAAAAAAGGACTGAACATGAATTTTACATTTAAAGACTAAATTTTAGTGCACGCAACAAATTTAAACAATGGGCTCGCGACTGGCAGCTAAAGTCTCGAGGTTTGCCGGCTCTAAATTAAAGCACAATGACAGAATTTCTATAGAATCGTGACCCATTTTATTATATATAAAACTTGTTTACACATGCTTTATGGAGCATTTTGTTGCTGTTTCATCACTGATAACTAAACATAGAATTTAACACCTCTAGAACTTGCGGTTTTTCATTAAATCTACATATGTTTAAGTCACAATGATTCTAGGTTATATATGCAATTTACCTATAATATTGTGAAACTAAATGGAAACTAATAAAAACATCCGCACGTTTAAAATCACAATTTTTAATTTTTAAGTGGTTATTTAATACTAGGATAGTTATCATTAATTTATATTGTGTGTAAATAGGTGGGCCAGGATCTGTCATTCTCTTTTAAAACTGTCAAACTGTGTCTGTCTTTTTTATATTACATTAGTATGAAGAGGATGCAAATACTATAAAATTTAGGTGTGCTCAGAATCAGTACCGTTGTGCATACAAACAAGTCAAGCACATAAAACTTCTCAGCTGGAACAGCTCAGTTTGAGGCCGTAGGACCAGCTCGGTGGTTGAGAGGAGTAACCGAGCATTTCTGCCTCTTTATTGACTGAGTACGGCTCTTTGAAGATCTTTAGCAGCAGTCGCACCTTTAAAATAACGATTATATTTGTAAAATGTTTTTTGAGTTCTGACTTAAGGCCTGTATTTATAAAATTATTTTTTGAGTTCTGATTTAAGGCCTGCATAGACGAGGGAAAATTAAATAAATAAAAATAAAAATCTGGCGAGAGTTGGAGGAGGTCTTTGCCGCGAGGCACTCAGAGTTAAGAGACTTTTTGTGATGCAAACGACTGTAATATAACCAATAAGAAAAAATTGTACACTCTGAAATAAAGGCTATTTTTATTTTTATTTGTAGGCCTTTATAAGGCAACAATGGCACAGAGACAGACAGATAGACAAAGCAGTTAAACTTAGCACCCCTGTTTTGCGTCGGGGCAGAGTGAGGGAATTGTCGGTTTCGATCCTGAATCGACGATATGTCAAATATTATGCTATGGTGACGTAAAATCAACGAAAAGTAGGGCGTCAAATGTACTAAGTTTGCTAGAACTTCCCTAACTGTCGTAAACTGTACTAGGGGTGACGTGAAATCAAAGCCGTTTCATAGCCTAGCAAATGTGGGTATAGTCCGTATAAAATCACTTCTCACGTGCCATTTTAACTCGGGTCAACTGTCATGTCGGTTCACCTTTAAAATAAGTACTAAAACATGAAACTTGTCACATAAAGTCAAAATGGCGAGTGAAGTCATTTTTTACGCATTATAACATTAGACTCCTGCCAGTGTAAGAGAAGCCTCGACGTTTTGTTACAAGTTTCCTAACTGTCATGAACTGTGGTTTGGGTAAAGCAAATAGATACCTTGTGGAAGTCGTTGTTGTCTGCATCGGCAATGGCCTCCTGCAACATCCAGTTTCTGGGCACGTACAGGGGGTTCACTTTCGACATGCGCTGACGACGGCTCTCTTCACTCACTGCCATAAATGAATGAAGACCATCAGGATTACGAGGCCAGAAGCAAGCATAAAATGTGAGAGAGATAGATTTACCAACAAACCAAATGACAGAGACAAAAATCCTCAGTGGGCGTTAACCATTTTGATACACCAATCAATTGTATCAGTACCCTTATTATAAATGTGAAAGTGTGTTTGTTCGTTGGTTTGTCCTTCAATCACGTCGCAACGGTGTGCCCGCGACTTCGTCCGCGTGGATTTAAGTTTTTTTAAATCCCGTGGGAACTCTTTGATTTTCCGAGATAAAAAGTAGCCTATGTTCTTCCCCAGGATGCAAGCTATATCTGTACCAAATTTCGTCAAAATCGGTTGAACGGATGGGCCGTGACAGGCTAGCAGACAGACACACTTTCGCATTTATAATATTAGTATGGATTTTGAATAAACCATTTTATTTGATTGGATTTTTAGATTTTTTGTAGATAAATACCCACCATTTTCTTTCTGTAGCCTGTCAGTGTATTTGTGGACCCACTTGAGCCAGCCCTTGGCTTTGCACACTTTATTCAGTGACCATTTTGCCTCGAGCGCGGCGGTGTCTGACAGCTTTGTTACATCTAGCTGTAATACGGTATTTGACAACCAGTCAAATCAGTTACTTTTTATCAAACGTGAATATGCGATATTCTATGAAATACTGGAATATGACGTCACATCATAATGACGTACTTTTTTAGTTTAATCTATAAGTAATATCTCTAATAAATAATTAAAAAATTGATAATTTAAAATGGTTATTCCAATCAAAACTAACAAAGGATGTGGTTTTTCGTATTTTGATGGAACCATCTATTCAATAATCACTGAGAAATAATTTATTTTTGGGATGATGATGATGATGATGATGATAAATTATTTGTAAGTGATAATTGATTATTATTAAATTAGAGCCTTACAAAATTAGTAAATTCTACGTCTGCTGCTAGTTTTTAGTTTGCTAACCATTTAAAATTACCGATTTAACAGCCTCAGATACCGATTCAGAGCCTCAATAGGTCAACCGGTATAGGAGTGGACTGCAAACCGAAAGGTCGACGGTTCAAACCCAGCCCGTTGCACTGTTGTCGTACCTACTCCTAGCACAAGCTTGACGCTTAATTGGAGAGGAAAGGAGAATATAAGTCATTTAAAATGGCTTATATTCTTAAAAAAAAAAAAACTGCGTCAAATGTTTATGACGTCACATCTATGTATTTCAATAAGCGAGCGTTTTAACGTTTGATAAAAGTATCTGAATAGGGTCTTGGACTGTAGTAATAAAATAATCTGATGTTTTGTATAGCGGTAGATTATGGAACTAGAATTCATTATTAAAGAGAATAATTTGAAAAAAACCACGATTTTTATTTATTTATAACATGAACTAAAGCTGTACGGAAGGTTAATATGACGTCACAATGCATAAACGACAAATATTTTTAACGTAAAAATAAGAGTAATTTCTGCGGGAAAGTCGTTAACGCCCTGTGACGTCATTAATTGACGTTGTGACGTTGTGACAATGTGACGTTGATAATTATGTTACGATTTTTTTTTTTCAAATGAATTCTAGCCGCATAAACTACCGCTATACAAAAAATCACATCATTTTTAACAGACTTCAAAAAAAGGAGGAGGTTCTCAATTCGTCGGAATCTTTTTTTATTACTAAACGATACCCCTATTGACTATAGTACGCGACAGGTCGAGAAGGCCACCCCGGTGGGGATGCCTCGCCCACCCACCCACACAGCTCCCGCGCTAACCCGGTGCGGGATAGTGCGGGACGTCGCCCCCCCCCCCCCCCCCCCCTCCTCATACCCCGATTTCCATCTCGACCTATCGCGTACTAATAGTAATTAGTATTCATCATCGCTATCGCATCACTGCTGGATATAGGTCTCTTGTAGGGACGTCCAGAGTCCAGACACCACGGTCTTTTAATTTTTTTTGGTAATTATTCATTTGTTTAGTAATTAAATTAAACTATCGAACTCCAAACGTATAGCCTAACCTAAATGATACTATACACAATTTCTTTTTATTATCGATGTATCCTCGTAGATACATCTTCCAAAAATTGTTATTAAATAACAAAAACATTGACTTTACATATATATTACTTCGTAAGTTACTTCGTCATTTATATCGATGTGTAATAATTTATGATTTGTTATAGTATTATATCTCTCTAACGCCCTAGCTCTCCCCCGCGGGCTTAAGTCATTTAGCGCCATCTATCTTTAATTTTAATCGACATAAAAATGTGCTATTGTATAAAATCCGATACAATTTCTATGGAAAAGCTAATTCACATTCTGACAATATTATTATCATACATGGAACGAAAACATTCGATTGTTATTTGACTAAGTATATTATGTATTGTACATTAGAGAATTTAAAGTTAACTTTGATTATTAAAAAAAACGGTTACGTGCGAGTCCGACTCGCACACGAAGGGTTCCGTACCATCTGCATCGTACAAGATATAACACTTTTATGTGCAACACTGCAAGTTAATGACTGACAGCGCCATCTACATGTAATTTAAGTAAACTAATTATTTGTTCATGAACACATTTTCATGAACATGATTTTACCTAATACCTACGCCCTCGAAACTCGTATGTGTAGACATTATATTGAAAGTTTAAATAAAACTCAAATAATTATGAAAAAAATTGAATATTAATTATCGTTACATGCAATTTATAAATGGACAACTCATGAAATAAGCATGAACGCGGACCAATCAGAAGACAGTAAGCTCTTAACTCCCATAAGAACAAAATTGAATTTTGTTTGCACTATCCTAATCCTAATGGATGCTGTGATAGCCTAGTGGTTAGGACGTCCGCCTTCTAATCGGAGGTCAGGGGTTCGATCCCGGGCACGCACCTCTAACTTTTCGGTTTTAATTAATTAAATATGATTTGGTTTAACAGTGAAGGAAAACATCGTGAGGAAACCTGCATGCCTGAGAGTTCTCCATAATGTTCTCAAAGGTGTGTGAAGTCTACCAATCCGCACATGGCCAGCGTGGTAGACTATGGCCAAAACCCTTCTCACTCTGAGAGGAAACCCCTTGCTATGTAGAGAGCCGGCGATGGGTTGATCATGATGAATCCTAATCGCGATTTTCGTTTTTCTAATGAAAATATCATTACCTCGGCCAGTTGTCGGAATGTACATGTGAAGTCGGCCGAAGTGCTTTGCATCATGTCGAGCAAATCCTTTATGAAGGACGAGGCGCCATCTTGGATTTCTTTGAGACCGAGTTTTGCAAGATATGTTTTTCTGTAAAATCATCTAAATATATAAAAGGAAAATTTGACTGACTGACTGACTGATCTATCAACGCACAGCTCAAACTACTGGACGGATAGGGCTGAAATTTGCCATGCAGATAGTTATTATGACGTAGGCATCCGCTAAGAAAGGATTTTTGAAAATTCAACCCCTAAGGGGGTGAAATAGGAGTTTGAAATTTGTGTAGTCCACGAACGGACGAAGTCGCGAGCATAAGCTAGCTAACAATAAGATGACTTACAAAACTTGATTGTTTACATATTCAGGCAGCGTGGCAATGCCAGCTTTAATCTTGGCTTTATCCTCTTCTGATAATATCGGATCCAAAGCTTCCGCGAATTTCCCCAAGTTCCATACAAGTATCTGCAACCAATTTATTTATAACTAGCTTATGCTTATTAAATCCCTGCGACTTCGTCCGCGTGGATTTAGGTTTTTAAAAATCCTGTGGGAACTACTCAATTTTCCGGGACAAAAAGTAGCCTATGTCCTTTCCCGGGAAGTAAGCTATCTCTGTACCAAATTTCGTCAAAATCGGTTGAACGGTTGAGCCGTGAAAAGCTAGCAGACAGACAGACAGACACAGTTTCGCATTTATAATATTAGTATGGACTAGCCGCCTAATAGTCGATTCAAATTTTTTAAATTTTTCCCTCCGTAAGAACCATCCCCGTACTTCAAGGAATATTATAAAAAAAGAATTAGCGAAATCGGTTCAGCTGTTCTCGAGATTTGCGATCAGCAACACATTTAGCGATTCATTTTTATATATAGAGAATAGTCTCAGTGAAGAGGAGTTAGTATAGGGTTCTCTGTTATGCAATCCCATATAAATGACAAGGACACAAAACACAGTGGAAGTTAACTATTTTGAGGCCCCAACCAATCACAAACATGTTTTCAAAACATTCTAAATTCAATTCGAAAATGTTTGCAAAAAACATTGGTAATTCAATTCAAAAACAGTTTCTTTTGTGTCCGGATGGTGACTCAAAATGGTTAACACCCACTGATTTTTATATCTTTGTCATTTGTAAGGGATTACGTAACAAGAGAGCCCTATAACAAAGTGAACTAGAGTGAGGGAACTCTCGGTTTGATCCTGAATCGACGATATGTCAAATATTAGGCTATGGGTGACGTGAAATCAAAGAAAAATTGACGATTCATAGGTGACGTCCAAGCCTCGACGTTTCGTTACAATGGGAACTGTCGTGAACTGCGCCTATACTAACATTCCTCCGTGGATAGATTATAAGTTGTAACTCGTCCAGTACCCGTAGTACAAGATTTTACGTCTCACCAAACCAAACCAAATTCGAGAGTCGAAATACTTCCGCGTTACAGTAAACTGGATCTTAAATGCCTTGTTTTAAAGCTCAAGTTTGTCTACACTTCTACAGCCAGCGCTCCAAGCGGAAACATTGCGAAACTAAAATCAGTGGCATTGAATTTTGACTTCAATTCAAGGCTGTTTAGGTCCATTTTACTGTAACGCGGAAGTATTTCGACTCTCGAATTTGGTTTCGTTTGGTGAGACGTAAAATCTTGTACTACGGGTACAGCCCTCAATCAAGGTTGTGGGCACAGCCACCCGAAAATCGGCCAATTGCGAGTCGGAGTATGAATTCGCTCATGATCGACATCTTTGTGTATATTTAGGAGAGCTAGACCGGGTTTTCTGTGCCATTGAGGCAAGCAACAAAGATTTTACTCTGCAGAGTAGAAAACAATCTCTCTGCGGTAGCTACGCAGACTGGGAGAGTTGTTTTTTATTTTATTTTATTAAGGCATTGGATATAACCTATATTACCAGCCTATCGATCTGAATAGACTGTGAAAGTGTAACGTCACAAGTCTATTAGGGTTGTGAGCATGCCCATTGTGCCCACAACGCTGGATCCGCGCTTGAACTCACCTCAGGTTGCTTGTTGAACGCGTATCTGCCCATGTCGTCGGAGGAGTTGGGCACGTAATGCTCGTAGTAGTGGTCCATGAAGCCATACGGCCCGTAGTCTATGGTGTCGCCCAGGACGCTGATATTGTCTGTGTTCAGAACGCCGTGCGTGAAGCCTACACCTGCAGTCAAGGAAAATACAAGCCCTTTAAAATTAAAATAAATAATTACAATCATTCTTGTAAGTGTTACGTGTCCGAATCGGACTTGCACTTGACCTGTTTTTTTTTTAATCAATCAATCAATCATTTATTTATTTTGCTCAGATATGGTAGATACATGTATATAAAAAAAAAACTTTTTTATTCGTATAAACTTTTACAAGTACTTACGAATAGGGATGCATCTACCACTAGTTCGGAATGGTGTATTATTTACATGGGGTCTTAGAAGGTAGGTTTTGTTTTTTTTTTGGTTTATTCCTTTGGTAGATATTTTTTATTTGATTTTTTTTGGTAGATATTTACCTTGCCAAGTAGCCACCATGTCCAAATTCGTGTGAGCCACCTCTGAGAACCACTTGACATATTTGTCTGCATCATTCATATCGATGTGCGGAAAATGGTGCTGCAATAAATTGAAGGATACAAATTATAGCATGAGCGAAGCGAGCTCGACTATAGGGTATTATACACCAAACGAAAAAATTCTAAAAATGTATAAACAAGATGATGCAATAAGTAATGGAAAAAATATGTTGATTTCAATTTATAATATTATATTATAAATCATTAAAAAAAATACTTTATCATCTGTTCTACAAATATTCGAAGTGCACGATACTATAGGCGCGTTCTTGCCGCGCCATACCGCTATAAGTCCTATTGCGCCATACGTTATGTTAGTAGCTACCTTGATGATGAAGTCAGCGAGGGTTTGAGCGAGCTGTGGCTCTTTCCTCTTGAGCAGTATCTCGAAGGAGCCGAGGCGGTACCAGGCGCGCGCGACGCGCATCACTATGGCGGCGCGTTCTTGCCGCGCCATACCGCTATAAGTCTTATCGCGCCATACTTTGTGATCGTCGCTCACTGAGGATGTGTAAGACGGTTTAAAGTTTCGCATTTCTATTTAGTTTATTATCTTGTGGATAGGTTGTAAATAGGATTTATATTTTAGCCAAGCGAAGCTGTGGGCGGTCGCTAGTCACTACCCATATTACAAATTAGGAAGTGTGTTTCTTTGTTGGCTTATTGGTTTGTCCTTCAATCATGCCGCAACGGGACAACGGATTGACCTGATTCCTGACATGGATATAGTTGAAGAGAGAGTAACACAGGCTACTTTTTATCCAGAAAATCAAAGAGTTCTCACGAGATTTAAAAATATCTAAATTCACGCGGACGAAGTCGCAGGCATCAGTTAGTCACATCACATTAATAGTATCAAGGTGAAAGCTTGTGTGTGTTCATTTGCGTGCTTGCCTGTGTGTGTGTTTGTTATTCTTTCACACAAAAACTACTGGACTGGACGGATTTGGCTGAAATTTGGAATGGAGATAGAATTCACCATTTATTAACACATAGGCTACCCGTAAAATCCTGCATCAGTGGATCCCGCAGGATTGTTTAAACTGATAACCACGCGGACTAAGTCGCGGGCATCAGCTAGTTTCATATAAACAAATCCATCTTACCCACCAAACCAGCCGCCCTCGTGGTGGGCACTCCCAAGTGGTGACAGGCTTCGCTGGCGACCATCTCCCTAACGGATGAGCGCAGCACCGCTCGTCCGTCTCCGAACCTCGAGTATGGAGTCTCCCCTGACCCCTTCAGCTGAGGCTGCCAACATTCCCCTTTGCTGGAGTTGCACAAATATGCAAATTATGAAAAAAAAAACCAGCCAAGTGCAGGTCAGGCTCGCGCACCGAGCGTTCCGTACTACAGTCGTATTTTTTCGACATTTTGGACGATAAATCAAAAAGTATAAAAATAAATAAATAACTGTATTAGAATCCACAAGTGAAGCCATTTCATATGATACCCCACTTGATATAGTTATCTTACTTTGAAAACTGAAAATACTAATTATTAGTTCATGACCACAATTTAATTTTTTTTGTGTGATGTAACCACAAATTTACAGTTTTCAGATTTTTCCCATGTCTGCTATAAGACCTACCTACCTGCCAAATTTCATGATTGTAGGTCAATGGGAAGTACCTTGTAGGTTTCTTGACAGACAAAAAAGTGATCCTATAAGAGTTCCGTTTTTTTTTCAGGTACAGAACCCTAAAAAAGATTTTTTATTCAAATAAACCTTTCGGGCGCCTTCAAATTAGCAGCAAAGTGCGCGTCAGTTCATCGATCGAAATTATACAGGGTGTAACCAGAACGCTTCTTCTTTCTTCATTCTGGCCTGGTTTCCACACTTAAACGTTTCCGTCTGTTGTGCGTGCATCTAACCAGAACGCTATCAAAAACTTAGCGTTACTGTTATACTACCTAAACACAATCCAATACCAATCACCTCATTTTGTAGTTTTAGTGATTTAGTATTTTTCAAACCCACAATGTGTAGCGTGCAAAACCCCCCTACGAACCAGCATTGACTCAGAGTGATGCTCCAAGCTTTACGCTTAGTTGGAGGGAAGGGAAATATTAGTCGGCATGATAAACTTGCCTAATATTCTTTTGAAAAAAAATATTTATCCTGCCTACCTGTTGACATATTCCCCAAGTATGTGGGCTCTCCCATCACCCAGCTGGTCAGCCCAGAATCCAAATTGGTAACCTCCATACCTATAATAAAAATCAAGAGACCTCATTGTAATAGGTTCTCAAATGCATAATAAACAAAATATTAGCTGCAAACTTTTAAAGTCAACAAACAAGCAATTATGGTTGACTTCAAAAGTTTCTTTAACTAAATCTAACATATTTAATTTTTACTTGTTCCTAAATTCTACAAAAAGCTTCAGGACCTAGAAGTTAATATCCCCATAGAATTTTTAAAAACCTAAATGCATATATGAACAAAGTTCCTGACATCAGCTAGGTTTTTAATTTAATAAATTAACCACTCATAGCTAAAATTTTGAATCAAATTACAATATTACCTATGAGAAACAGTCAATCCGCCTTCAGGCAAGTACTTCCCTGCTAGAAAGTTCACGAACTCCTCTGTCTCCGCCACCTTAGGGTCCAAGTCCAGGATATCTGACAAGGCTTCCTCCGACACACACACTAGATGCAGCTTGCCTGTTAGAGGTTCTGTGGGTACCTGTAATGTAAACCCAGTGGTAGATCCTGGTCAAAGACTGACCAGATTAAAACTAAGATTATCCAATCCAATTTTTAAGAAACAGACATACTTTTGAAAAAACAGCATTTTTAACAGCTACTGGCTCATTATACTGAGGGTTTTCATCAATAGGCAGCTCTGCATAGCTAGGCGACGATCGAAACTTCCACTCTTTGAAATCTGTTAGCTTTGCCATGGTCGACACGGTGAACTTGGTATCTTGGAACAGCGGCACTAATACGCAGAATGCGCGCTTCATTTAGATCATAGCTTACACTAGTACATCTTACACTTAATTATAAATACTTATTCAACTAAATTACGGCAACACAAATAACTGTTTGTATTTGTCAATAACTTTTTGCGTAAGTGCAATCGGCAGGGCTATTGTCTAAAACCTGCATCAATCATTATTACAATCTCAATTGTTCTGATTGGCTGAATTTGTGCGATTCTTGTTGCAACAATGCATTGTGGCCAATAGTGAGCGAGCATTAACCAATCAGAGATGATTGCGATCGTGACATTGTAGCTTTCAAACAACCGCGGTAGGGCCACAGAAGAGTGTACTACAGTACGTAGGGATGTTCCACTTTATATAATCAGTTATCACAATGAGAATTTGAGATGAGGTTGTAGGAAACTACGGGATAGGAAACTGGAAACATGATTGATAATTATTCAATTAAAATCAATGGAAAATTTCTAAAATTATCACTTTACAGCTGTTTTTGACAGTGACAAACACTGACAGCACCTGACAGGACTTGACTGCTTGACAGGCCAACAGATAAAGAACAATAATTTGTCAATGTCACGTTGATATTAAACGGCTTTGGATTCTAACTCTTGCACCTCCTGCTTATACAGAGAATATATACGATTTAGGTTTAGAACGTTACAAAAAAATAATGAGCCACTCAACATTTAAAAAAAACGATCTGTAACTGTCTGAGGTAACTGTAAATATATCGTCTCATTAGTGATATCATTTAAGGTCAACTCAGATTACAGAAGCAAAGCCATCAGGATTTCATCAATAAACAAAAAAAACTAGGAAGGTAAACGACAAAAAAAACACCACATATCACATAAAAACTATATTTTATACAAATCACAAATACAGTACGAACAGCCTTAAATCAAATCAAACGCCCTTGTATAAATATATGTACATCTGTACATATACAGGGAGGTCCCACCACTCCCACCTAATAGTGAGTGAGTGACGTCAAAAAAAATGATTCCTCGTACCTATCAGTGAATGTTCAGCTACTTTCAGTAATTCATCGTGAGATTTCTGAGGGACACAAGTGCACTACAGAGTTTAACACTTAAGAAACAGCATGTTTACAAAATAAATGCTCGGAAAACCACAAAAATAATTTAACACCTCCCTCAGAAATCTCACGACAAAACACCTAAAACCGCTGAACGTACGAGATACGAAGATAATTTTTTTTTGCTTTGGACGTCACTATTGGGACCTTCCTGCTTAGAAAAACTGCTCCCCGATTGGTAAGAAAAACGTATTCATCGTAATCGACAGCAAATTCTGCCCCTAGATTGGTTCAATTCGCTGTTCACCTTTTCCCATAGGAAATCAAGGGGCAGAATTCGCTACGATCACGTTAAGGATGAATACGTTCTTTTTACACGATTTGGGGGTTTGATCCATCTATCAATGTAGACGGAGTAAAAAATCTAGACAAAGAAACGTTTGCTTTCTCATTCCCACTAAAAAAGAGAGCACAGATAAAGTTACTAATGTGATAAACAGAGACGCAGCTAACCTATTTTTTGTCCCTTATCGTGTAACCGCATTTTTTTCAAGGAATACAACTTTAGTTGCAAAAACAAACTTTGAGAATTCGTGGCATCATTGTATTTCTCATTAGTTAATTACTTGTTTTCACATAAAAAAACGTTTAATACAAATATTGTTGATCGGTTAATACAAATATTGACTACTAAACAATGGTAATTGTCGTGTTATTCATCGTTACGTCGTGCTATCGCTATCTCAGACGCGGTTACACAGTACTTTAGTCTAGCTTTTTAGTCAGTCTACGTCTATCAACCACTCCCTTATCTATCAACTTCATCATTCGCATCTTCTCTTTGGGGGTAGTCCTCAAAAACCTTAAGAATCGCTTGACAATATTCCTTTTCCTCCATAAACGTGTTATCTTGTAACTCGGGATGTTTCAAGTGATTTTCTAGTACATTCTTGAGGTCTAAGCTTGGGTCCCTGCACTGCTGGAGTATGGTGGGGTCGAGTCCTTCCAGTAAACTTTCAAGGATGCTGAGTAAGTGCTCAGAGTTGTCATCTCGTCCTGATTTGATTTGTTCTGTGATTACTTTCACTAGGTTCAGTTGGATGAATTTTTCTGAAAATTAGTACCCATATTATAAATGTGAAAGTGTGTTCGTTTGTTGGTTTATTGGTTAGTCCTTCAATCACGTCACAACGGAGCAACGGATCGACGTGATTTTTTGAATAGGTATAGTTTAAGACCTGGAGAGTGACATAGGCTACTTTTTATCTCGGGAAATCAATAAGTTCCCACGGGATTTTTAAAACCTAAATCTACGCTGGCATCAGCTAGTAGAGATATAAATCGATATCTGGCTTTTAAATCTAGAAAAACGAAAAACAGAATAAAACAAGAGTGAATAGGCATCTTGTAGGAAAACGCGTCCCATCTTAAGCCGCATCATCACTTTCTATCAGGTGTGATTGTGTTCAAGTGTTTGCCTATAAGCACAGATAATATATTACTATAAGTAATGAATAAAAAAAAATCTGAATGGAATTTTTGTATGGAGAAGAAAGGTAAGAAGTATAACCTTTAGCTTCGGCATGATGGTGGCACAGGTAGCGTATGAGGAAGGCAGCTTTGGTGCGGGCGGCGGAGTCCGGCGACTT
Source organism: Maniola hyperantus (assembly GCF_902806685.2). NCBI lineage: Eukaryota > Metazoa > Arthropoda > Insecta > Lepidoptera > Nymphalidae > Maniola > Maniola hyperantus. Next base: position 14,564,474 of record NC_048544.1, on the reverse strand, counting down.
CAGCACTTGCGCGAGCACCTCGCAGCCGCCCTGAGCCGTCAGCTCCTTGCACGCCGGCTCGAACTCGCGACTGGCACCTGGGGAACAATCACAACCATCATCAACTCATCGCCGGCACACTAATGAGTATAGATCTCCTCTCAGACAAGGGTTTAGCGTGGCGCGCTCGCGCCTTCTTTGAACGCGCAAAATTGTGCACGTTGGTCGTGTCGGTTGTATAGAACTTCTATTATGAATGATTTCTACATAATATGATTTATAGAAAAAGCCACTACTAAAAACTGCTATTTTTGAAAAATGCATATTATTGGACAAAATGCTCCTCACATGATCTCGCGCGCCCCTTCGTAACGTCGCGCCTCTAGACATGTGCCTAGTTTGCCTTAGGAATAATCCGCTTCTGAATATCACTCTCATCTACTTAACAATACTTACAAGAAATAGCCATAATGCATTTAGCCAGAGTATTTCCAGCCTCAGTACTGGCCAAGTGCAGCAACACATTAAGCACACCAGACTCAAGTGCCAGAGACTGGCACTGCGGGTTGTTCTGGCACAACTCTGCTAGAACTTGGCTGGCTTTGGCACGGACCACTTCATTCTCACTGCCATAGCAAATGGGGAAGATGGCAAAACCGCCCAGCTTGTGAAAATCTGGAAGAAATAGTACAGGTTATTATCAGTGATCAGAACATGTAACGTATATAATATATACTACTAGCGACCCGCCCCGGCTTCGCATGGGTGCAACGTAGATACTAATGTGGTGTCATTGAGGTGTCATTGCCTCGGAAACTCTGAAATGAGAGGATTTATTTTCGACCTAATTCACATTATTTCAATTTCTCTAGGGATCTCTATTTTTTTGAGAATTAAACTATAGTTATAAACCTTCCTCTTGAATCATTCTATCTATTGGTGAAAACCGCATTAAAATCCGTTGCGTAGTTTAAAAGATCCACGCGTTCATACATACATACATACATACAGATGCGAGAAGCGACTTTATTTTATACTATGTAGAGATTAATAAATATATATAAACTAGCTGACCCGGCGAACTTCGTACTGCCCAACAGTTGATTCTTTATTTTTTTAATACTTACAATTTTTCTGTTCGTAAGAACCATCCTCGTACTTCAAGGAATAATTTAAAAAAAGAATTAGCGAAATCGGTTCAGCTATTCTCGAGATTTGCGATCAGCAACACATTTAGCGATTCTTTTTTATATATAGAGATATCTATTTGATGTAATTTTTTAATTAGAAGAGCTTTATGGGTGAACCAAAATTAACCAGAGTTAAACTATTTTTAGATTTTTTTACTGCATTTAGTTTGTATCGAATTTTGTCACACTGCAAGACTCTATCGCCGCGATTTTCTAGTCCATAAAGATGGTGCCTAAGGGGTTTGGATTTGACATAGGTAATATTACCATTAGCAACATCAATGTCATCAATGAACTCCATGATATTATTGAACGCTGTCTCCACATCCTCGGGCAGGGTGTCTCCGAGTTGTATGCTGCTCATCTTCTCTGAATCCGTGAGCACCTTGATAGCGTTCTGTAGTACCTGCACTACATCTACTGTCAGACTTTTTAGGGCTTCCTCAAGGAATTTACGTCTCTGTAATATATAAAAATACCAAATTAAAATGTGTAAAAAATACATTATAGGAGAAATTCTAGTTCTCGAAGATTAAGTGTAAACAGCACTGTCAAAATATACAATGAACCAAAAGCTTATACCAAATTAAACTTTTGGTTCAATGTATATCATGGATTTCTGCAATGTAACGCCTGATTTTATACAGCACTGCCAAAGACAAAAAGCAAGACAGCTACAGATACTTCAACTCATCTTGGCGCGCGGCTCTAAGTGTGCGTGAAGCTCGTATAGAGATACAGTTACTGCGTGTGCGTGACAAGGACAACATCTGCTGCGTCACTGTCACACAAATCAAAGCTGCATATGTACAAAAACACGCGCACAAGATGAGTTGAAGTATCTGTACCAACTTTTATATAAGGCTCTAAAATACAATATTTAAGGAGAAACAGAATGAACATACAATTACTTAATATGTATAATACAAATCATTTTATATTTGCGTAGATTGAGGTAGGTACAATAGATGTTATAGTAGCTACAATCTGCCATGGAGTGGCATGCAAAATAACTTAATATTCTAATTTTACATTATTAAAATTCATGTATTAACAACAACAAAATCCAATTAACCTATTAATAATCCAATTATATTTAGTTAGCTATTATGACAAAGGCATCTGCTAAGAGAGGATTTTTGAAAATTCAACCCCTAAGGGGATGAAAAAGGGGTTTGAAATTTGTGTAGTCCACGCTGACGAAGTCACGAGCATAAGCTAGTAATAATATAAATTAATAGTACCTCTTCATCCATAGGACCTAGTTGAGAGTTTTCCGGTGCATCTTCTGCTTTGGTAGCCTCCATGGCAAAACGCAGGAGACCCTGAAAATTATACAATATCAGGATTATAAACAGTCCAGAGATTTACACAGAATTTAGTGACTGTGATACACTATTACCAAGATGTGAGTCAACTTTCTAGGAGTAGCTAAGAAATCCAATATCTATTAAAGATGGGCGTTATTGGCTATTTACGGCAACGGTTATTCAACAGTTACTTAGTTTCAATACCGATATTGTTAACCGTTGCTGAATATCGGTATCAGAGTTGTGTTTCAACTAATTTAATATGCGCAACGCGCAGCGGTTTCCGTAGTAGTAACTAAGCTAGCTGCCGTATCAATACCGTCTGTATAGCTAGCGCGCGCATATTCACTAAAATAAAACCAATTTTACTTTCATGAATATCGTGAAGTAATCACAACCTTAAGTTCATAGCAGTAAAGTTTAATTTGATCATTGACATAGGTCAAACTATAGTGGACGCCTGCAGGAATAGTTTGCCACAGTCCAGTTAACCAAAAACATTTCATGAAGATTGATAAACCAAAGAGGACCTTATCTCTATTACTCTAAGGCTAACTGGATTTAGAATGATAGATCAAAGTGTAATGGACAAGTACTTGTACAGTTAAGCCTTAGCGTAATAGAGATAAGGTCGGCTTTGGTTTACCAAGTTCTTAGTTACTAAGCCGGTAGCCAATAACCGCTCCTTCTCAGCATTCAGTGAAAGAAAGAAAGAGAAGGCATAATTATTGCGTTTCTAGTTACCAAAAGACCAAACAATGCATTGTCAGTTGCCAGTTGGCAGTGTTGCGTTGTCAGGTGGATCGTCATAGATGATAACTGAAAACCGTTGCTAGCTACGACAATAACGCTACGGTACGCTATGGGCATGGCAGCGGTTTTCAGTTAAGTTTAGCTATAGCGGACACATGTCTAATATCTATATCTAACCACTAGCTGATCCCCGCGGCTTCGCCCGCGTCTATATAATATAGCCTATGTCACTCAGGAATAATGTAGCTTTCTTTTGGTGAAAGAATTTTCAAAATCGGTTCTGTAGTGTAGGGTCCACTGGTAAAAGTTTATGAAATGTGCAAGCAAGTATAATATACCTACACCTAGTTACATATTATTATCACCACTTGTAATCTGTAGTTCCGGAGATTACCCCCTACAAACAAACTTAACGACATTACCTCTTTATAATATTAGTATAGAAGGTATAGATTAGTTGTGATAATTAGCCAAAGACCCCTCTAGCACAGACTTAAGTAGTCTTACCTTCCAAGCTATTGGTTCACTAACTCAGTGTCTAACACTGAATGATAGCCACGGAGCTTATCATTTACTAGCTTATACTCGCGACTTCATCCGCGTGGACTACACAAATTTCTAACTCCTATTTGACCCCCTTAGGGGTTGAATTTTCAAAAATCCTTTCTTAGTGGTTGCCTACGTCATAATAGCTATCTGTATGCCAAATTTCAGCCTGATCCGTCCAGTAGTGTGAGCTATGCGTTGATAGATCAGTCAGTCAGTCAGTCAGTCACCTTTTCTTTTTATATATTTAGATTTATAATCCATTGAAGGTTTTCTACTAAAACATTTTAAATATCACTCAATAGGGTAGCATGTAGAACCAATGTGCATAATTATTAGACATTAATAATTCGGTGAAGGAAAGTATTCTCACAGTTTAACGAAATGTATTATGTACCATTATAATTATACCATTTAGAGAAAAAGGAAATTCAGAAGAAAGTCACAATAAGTACCTGTAAATTCGTCGGTTGACGAGGCTGCACCGGCACAGGCTCCTCATTTCTAGCAGGAAACGTTAAAGCACCGGCAATGCGATTATCTACATTATTTGAACCCGCAACGGGATTATCTTCAATATTTGAACCCATTTTAATTCAGTTTGAACAAATTTTCACAACTATGTCACAGTGGAACTTAAACAGCAAGTATGGTATTAGTAAGATCTTGAATATGTGAGAACTGAGTCACCAGTCACCACAGTTAATTTAGTTAGAAGCACCTTAGAAACTTTATAATGAAAGGTAAAATAAAATTGTGAAATTTTAATTTTTTCGAATAGTCGAGAACACGAGAACGAGAAACGCCGTATTGTTGATTTTATTTTTTGCACATTGACACTTAATGACAATTGACAATTCAAATGACAAGAGACAGTGACAACTGACAGAGACATACAGTGTTTCTAGACTACTCTAGAAAATTACCACTTCTCATCCATGAAAAAAAACTGGTCAAGTGCGAGTTCGACTCGCACACAGGAGGTTCCCGTGCTACAGAAGAAGAAAAACGGTAAGAATCGCTTTTGCTAACGAACCGCAAAACTGACTTTGTTTGTAGAGGTGAGTGATATTAAATCACAAAAACTATGATATGTAGTTAGAGCGTTAATGTTATTTTCCTCTTAAATATAGATTCTTGGACCATAATTATTATTTTAGATTTTTGCGGTATTTTTTTCAACATTTTGCACGACGAATCAAAAACTATTATGCTTAAAAATAAATAAAAATCATGTACAGATAGGTAAAGTCATTTTATATTATGATACTCCACTTGGTATAGTTAGCTTAGCTGAACTGTTTTCATGAACAAACAATTATTTTAGAAAATTATTAAATACCCTCATTATTAAATATTTTAAAATATCTACTTATCCCCTTACTTCAGAAACAAAATTGCTAAAAATGGAAAATTTACCAATAAAGTGGTAAAAAGGAGGATGCTGACAGCATTATTTTATACATATTTTCAAGGTCGAAATGAATGCGATCAAGAACTGAAGTGTTACGTTCATTTTATTTAAATATCAGAATATTTTGATAAATACTATAATTATTATTAGTTTTAGTTATTTTAATTTAGTGATATTTTTAATAAATAAATCACTATTTATTTACATGCATAGTAATATTATGTTCGGTAATAAAATGAGGCTTAATTAATAAGAATAATTATTTATTTATATTAAAATAACTAGTGAATTAATTACTCATATGAAAATAAATACTTAGTGGTTTTTTTTATAAATACAAAAGTTAAAAATCTATTGAAGTAGGTACCTAATGTTTGTAGATAATATGCTTAATAGATTTTGTACATTAATATCTAGAGTATTTAGGTTATAAGCTGTGATAGCCTAGTGGTAGGACGTCCCTCCTTCTAATCGGAGGTCGGGGGTTCGATCCCGGGCACGCAGTGAAGTCGCTGATCCGCGCTTTGCCAGCGTGGTGGACTCTTACCTAAACCCTTCTCATTCTGAAAGTCCCTTGCAAAATCTATACATTTTATCCCATGCTCAATAGTGTGCCGCCGCGATGGGTCGAAATGATGATGTTGATTATGCCTTTTTTCGTAAAGAAAATCCATCATGGATACCACACCACCGGACACAATGGTTATGTCGGACTCCTACCGACTAAGAACCTCACAAAGTTCCTTTATCCCACCGCTGCTGACGACGGAGCACAAAGGACCGGCAACTCCTCGTTACTCTGCCAGCCGACGGAAGTCCGCCGAAGCAGACCCACCACTGCAAAACACCAACCTAAGCTACCTAGGTTAGGTGACCTAACTAAAACCATTAAACTATCTGAATTTAGGACTAAGAAACTACCTACCTACTTGAATTTGATTAGAATCTTGTTTTTATCTATTTATCTATTTATTTTCTGTCAATGATTTAAGCATTATAGGTATTCTATTCTAGATATGCTAGTTATACTTGGGCCGAACGGCAAAAGTTTATGAAGTATTTTTGTGTTTATTTCATAAACAGGGTTATCATTAATTAATTAAATCTATATATATATAAAAGGAAAAGGTGACTGACTGACTGACTGACTGAATGACTGACTGACTGACTGATCTATCAACGCACAGCTCAAACTACTGGACGGATCGGGCTGAAATATGGCATGCAGATAGCTATTATGACGTAGGCATCCGCTAAGAAAGGATTTTTGAAAATTCAACCCCTAAGGGGCTGAAATAAGGGTTTAAAATTTGTGTGGTCTACGCGGACGAAGTGGCGAGCATAAGCTACTAAGCTAGCCTATACTAATAAATAAAATTGAAGTGTCTGTCTGTAATTTCGAAATAACTACCCCAAATTAAGATTTTACCGTTGAACTCGAAGACTCAACAGCTTAACCCTGATGCTGTAAGGAATTGCATTCCTGAATCATGGTGATCGCACGGGATTTTTAAAGAATCATCCGTTTAAATGTTTTTACGAAATTCGGTACAGAGACACCTTGCATCCCGGGGACGGGCTTCTACGGATAGGATACTTTTTGTCCTGGAAACTCAAAAGTTCCCACGGGATTTTTAAAAACCTAAATCCACGTGACGCGGGCGAAGCCGCGGGCATCAGCTAGCTTATTACTAAAATAGGATCATGAAAGCAAAAACAAATACTTAGAAATCCCACACATCGAGAGCAAAACGGTATTTCTATGTAATCCATCTGTAAAAGTGATAAGTGATAACATTCGATAGCTTATCACTGATAACACGGTGAATGCTTCAAACATGTTTTCGTTTTGAGATCTCGCGGAAAGCGATCTGTTTTGTACATTTTATTGTTTATTTATTGTTCTAGAATTGTGTTAATTATTGTTATCAGTTTCATAATAATTTACGAATTGCGTAAATATTTTCAGTTTTAAATTTTAGTAGGAGTGATTTGCTACGAAATTTCTAGTTTCAGTGATTAAGGAAAAAGGTGAGTGCTATCTTCAAAGACGGATTAAATGTCGAGAGCGCCGTAGGCAAGCATCTTGTAGGCGCCCCTGTAGCAGCCAATTATAAAAATTACTAACTTTGAAAGAACGATAAATCGCGTATAGTCCGCGACACGTTGAAATTGCAAGCCCCGCCCACACGCACGTTATCCACGCTCACCGCGGGTTAGCTTGGGGGCTGTGTGGGTGTGGTGGCGTTTCCTCCTCGATTGCCATCTCGATCTGTCACGTTCTATAATAGTTGGCTTGATTATATTAAGTGAAAGAGTGAACACTTTGCTTATGTTAAAGAAGAGGGCGCGGTCATTCCATGATTTTGGCATAGAAACCCAACTCTACATGATCGCACGCGCCTCTTCGTAATCTCGCGCCCCTAGGGCACGTGCCTAGTTTGCCTTAGTGATATCCGCCACTGGCCTATTCTAAAGGGTTTCCGAGACGGTCAAGTGGCTTGATGGCACGCACGTAGTTTTGTTTTGGTTACTCAAGCAGCTTGATGCGCCCGTGAAGAAGCTTGTACCAGCAAAAGCCACTTTCTCATTTCTCGAACACTGTCCGAAATGTCACGTCAACCGAAAATACAAATCGTAGCAATCACGTTCAATCAAGTAACTCAAGCATCAAGCAACATTGAAAACGTTCAATTTGCTTGGCTCAAGCAAATATCTACGTGCTTGAACCAACATGTACTTTGTACAAGTACCTACGTGGCAGGCCACACGTATTTTCCGGGATAAAGTACTATCCCATTTTGCCTCCAGGATGCAAACTGTCCTTGCCCAATAAAAAGAAAAAGTTGCCTTCGCGTCATATTTTCTCAAAGTGCTAAGCACTCGATAGAGTAGATATAATGTATCTACTTACTGCCAGATTGATCATACCTACCGGCAAAAGCCGTGCCGCCAAGCGATTTACGCGTTCCGGTACGATGCCGTGTAGAAACCAAAGGGTATGGGTTTAATAAAAATTGCCATACCCCTTCCAGGTTAGCCCGCTATCATCTTAGACTGCATCATCACTTACCACCAGGTGAGATTGCAGTCAAGGGCTAACTTGTATCTGAAAAAAAAAAAAAAAAAAAAAAACCTACTGATCTTCCGTATTCTATGCCTAAGCAGGTCAAGGCCGGATCCATAATACTATTCATATTTTAATATTATAAATGTAAAGCATGTCTGTCTATCTGTTAGCTTTTCACGCCCATCTCTTCAACCCATTTTGATGAAATTTGGTACATAGAAAGCTTGGATTCCGCACTAGGCTACTTTTTATCTGGAAAATCAAAAAAATCCCATTAGTTTTTTAAAATCTAAATCCACGCGGGCGCAGCCACAAGCATCTTCTAGTAAGTCATATTGCCTAGTCTAGGTCTAGGAAGTGTTTCATGTAACGATATTTTATATGTACAAATATGCACTATTAACAGCTTTTAATTATATAACAGTTTTTTACCTAGATTTTATTTAATTTGTATAACGCGAACTCGCCATCCTCACATAAACTTTAACAGTTTCTAGAGGATGGCGAACTGTTTATTTTAAAATGTATTATTGAAATTTACGTGATCAATAAAAAAAAAAATAAAAAAAATATTCAATTCACTGTGTAAAATTATGAAATGTTCTCAATTCCAGCGATGCCGCCTCGCCAAGACCTGGTGATCCAGGTGGAGCGCGCCCAGGTCCAGTCCTCCAGGCCGCCGCCGCCGCCGCCGCCGGGGCGCCTGCAGCGCCCGCCGCACGACCACCCGGCGGGTGTACATCGACCGATCCAACATCCGACCGACCCCGCATCCCGCAAATATTACGGCGATCTATGAATAACAACGCGAGGAGACCTTAGAAAAATATAACATTACAAATCCATACTAATATTATAAATGCGAAAGTATGTCTGTCTGTCTGCTAGCTTTTCACGGCTCAACCGTTCAACCGATTTTGACGAATATTAGTACAGAGGTAGCTTGTAACCCGGGGAAGGACATAGGCTACTTTTTATCCCGGAAAATTTATGAGATCCCACAGGAATTTTATAAACCTAAATCCACGCCAACGAAGTGGCGGGCATCATCTAGTACTTAATATTACATTAAAACACTTTCAAATTCCAAAAGCGAGTCAAGTAAACCATTGTCCAGGATTTACGCAAAGCTGTTAAAAATATAGCGCTCACTGCGCTCGTCTTAGTATTCTTCACTTGCTTAAGTTTTGCTATGTAAACGTACTAAGTACCAATTTTCAAAAGCAAAAGACTGAGCTCGCTTCAGTTTGCAAATACTTAGTTATGTTACGTTACTTCTCTACATAGTATAAAATAAAGTCGTTTCCCGCTATGTGTATGTATGTATGTATGAACGCGTAGATCTTAAACTACACAACGGATTTTAATGCGGTTTTCACCAACAGATAAAGTGATTCAAGAGGAAGGTTTATAGCTATAGTTTAATTCTCAAAAAATTAGAGATCCCTAGAGAAATTGAAATAATGTGAATTAGGTCGGAAAAAAATCCTCTCATTTGAGAGTTTCTGAGGCAATGACACCACATTAGTATCTAGTGTGCTATATTACACCCATGCGAAGCCGGGGCGGGTCGCTTGTATTAGATAAATTAAGATAAAAGTAGATTAGAAATTTGTAGGGCGTTTGAACCCTGACAACTTAATAAATTATTAATTGTTATTTAATGATTTAAGACAACAGAAATAACCATCTAGCTGTAGTACCTAGCATAATTAAGAAGGTTTAATGTAAATAGTAAAATAGATGTATTACTTAAGTATCGTAAGAATTCGAGGCATTTAAGAATTAACTCGATTAATTTTTATATTTTAGAGACGACCTTAAAGGTTAAAGATTAACTTTTATTCAGACATAAGATCGTGGAAAGTTGGGTTTCGGAGTAAGAACTAAATATTCGAAAATAATACATACATATATACTTAATCTGTATGTGTTTCTATAAATAATTTATTACAATATTGATAAGGCTAGCTTGCAGTTTTATTTTATTGTAATATTAGCTTATGCGCGCGACTTCATCCGCGTGGGGACTACACTTTCAACCCCTATTTCATCCCCTTAGGGGTTGAAATCCTTTCTTAGCGGATGCCTCGGTCATAAAAGCTTCTGCATGCCACAGCCCGATCCGTCCAATAGTTTGAGCTGTGCTGGAGCTTGATAGATCAGTCAGTCAGTCAGTTTTTTTAGTAATATCGCTGTATGTACCTACCTAACTACTTACTAGTACTACGTACTATTATATATTCTGTGGTAGGTACTAATTAGAAGGGGGGGGCGTCCATAAATTACGTGAGGTTTTTGAATTTTCTGTCCCTCCCTCCCTTCCTGGTGAGATGTCATGAGATTTTATTCAACCCTCCCCTATCCCAATTTCACGTGAGATTTTTCAAAATGGTGGGTTTCTTACGTAAACGCGTTGTATTGTTATTGTAAAAGGAAAAAACATTTACAACAGTTAAGACTAGTAACAATATTGCTGAGGAGTTATAAGTGTAATAAAAATTTAACGATAGAATACTTAATCGTATTACGATTACGCTTAAGATAAATAAGCATGTATAATCCGGATTAAATGGACCAAAATAGTATAATGTTTTTTGTTTGTTTCAATCAGAAAAAAAATGCGTGATATTTGCCGAGATCCTCCCTCTCCTCCAACGTAAGATTAGATGAGATTTTGACTCGACCCCCTCTCCCCCTTAAACATCTAACGTTATGGATGCCCCCTAGGTACTCTGAAGCAAAACCATCCCAAGCTAAACTACACAGCTTGCTCATTAATAATCAGCTGCTAATGTTAGCTTACATCGCTATAACCTATGTTGTACGTCAAAATGTTAGTTTTCATTTAACGCTGGTATAAGTCCCGCAAATTGCTATTGCGCTGGATCATGTCTCATTAACATCGAAATGACGTAATTTTGACGTCATTAGTTTGGAAGTAAAAATATACCAATCATCTCGAAACTTCAGGTCTAGTGCTGGCCGTCATCAAAATTAAAACTTCATCAAAATGGCGACCACGAGCATTAGCAATTTGCGGGGACGTATACCTAGCCCTAATGTAGCCCTATTTTTCTTTGATTTCACGTCATCATAGCACAGATACCTACCTACCTACTAGGTATGACATATCGTCGATTCAGGATCAGCCCCCCCATTGTGTAAGGATAACCATTTCATGGCTATCGCATCGTCGAGAAATTCTGCCCTTTGATTGGTTGATTCGCTGTTTACATTTTTTTCACAGCCAATCAAAGGGCATAATTCTTGACGATTGCCATAGCCATGAAATGGTTATTCTTACACAATTAGGGGGCAGTTCCCTCACCTCTAGTTCACTCTGGTTCTGGTGGCTCTGAGACTGCAAAATGCATTAGAACTCGGGAGTGTTCTAAATGTAGCCATGTCGTTGCAGGCAGGTGTCATTATTCCGCGTATAATTGATTGGCAACAAAAAATAACACGCCGCACAAACCGCGGCAAGTGGAGGCGCGGAGCGGCAACGTCGCCCGATCGATCGCATGGCGATGCCAGCCCGCCGCGTGAAAGCAACATTAAAAAGTTTTACTTTACTTGTTGGGTAGTTGGGCTTACAACTTTACATGCTGACTGCTGAGTTGTTCTGCCTCTAGAGACTAAACCCGCTGTCCGAAGCTGTTACATTATATATTCTGTGGTAGGTATAGACTATAGTCAAACCAACCGGCTAAGGGTTAAAAGCCATAAAAGTTTACTAATTAGATAAAATCACAGAATAAAATAACTATTCTAAAAGGCCACAGTTAGTACAGGTTAGTACTTACACATTCAAAAAGCCAGGCTACATACGGCTGTACTATGTACCTAGGTACTCATAAGTTCATAACTGGTACTACCAACCTTCTCTAACAGCCGAAATTAATGGTAGGTACTTACTCAATCTACTTACCATCGACGGGAGCTTCATATTCGTGCCTTTGGTGTGGAGATCTTGAGGCCGTGGGACCCGGGGTCTCGAGCTCTTTTTGAGGAAATTTCGAAAAGGGTTATCGAGTCACCGGGGACCCGAGAGCTGGCAGCTACCTTGGTCAAAGAATTAGTTTGGCCATCCAAAGAGGTAATGGCTGCCAGCATCTTGGGTACAATGCCTTCGCTGCGGTGGGTCTCGAATGAGGTTTTAGATTTAATTAATTTATTTAGTTTAATTTAATGTTTGTTTTTTTAGATTTAAATTATAATTATCCTTCTTACCGGTTGTAAAATCGTTCAGTGATCTCAAATCTCTTAGTAAGGAAGTAGCAAGGTGTTATTTGTCCAAAAAAAATTACAGAATAACAGCAGCGCTAAGTGTAACTTATCGACATATTAGGTACCTACAGATAGATTGATTATATTAATTTCAGCCGTGAAATTTCGCAATTTAGGTATCGCCTCACCAGAAATATAAAAAAAACTTGCTCTCGGAGCGCCACTAGTAAAATATGTTCTCTGGTCACTAAACATATTACGTACCTACTTAGGTATATCTTGCTCTTGATCGTATAAAAATGAGTTCCCCGCGTTTTTCGCAATATGGCGAGGTGTTTTATTTTTCTGGTCAGGCTTTAAATGATTACTTATATATCCTTGACAATGTACTTATTATTTACCTATTTACCTATTTAGAATCTTAATATTACAATGTCAAAGATATGCAAAATTGCTATTAAGATTATTCGGCTGAATAACGGCAGAGGTGGGTTTTGCGCACAGATCATCCACATCCACACGCCTGCCACAAGGTGGATGCGATCTAGGAGGCTTCTCTAACCGTCAGATTAATCGAGCTGTAACTCTAAACCAGGGATATTACAAAATTATTTGGTTCTAAAATGTCAGCTACTTACAGGTCACACACGCCTTTTTTTTAACGCTGGGAAATGCGTTTACGCATCCCCCCTCCTGGAAGCCAGCCAGCTAACCAGCCAGCCAACCAACTGGAGGGAAGGTCTTCTTCTTCTTCATTCTGTGCTGGTTTCCGCACTTAAACGTTTCCGTCTGTTGTGCGTGCATCGCCCCTCCTCGCCGAAGTCTTCACTCCAGCTATCCAAGCTCGCTCCAGAAGCCGAGTAGACCGCTGGAGGGAAGGTATTAATCGAAAGAATGAACTTCGGAGTCCATTTTAGTAAATTTAAGCCGTTTTGCTTGGAAATGAGTTCAGATTTCTTTGTGTTTGTGGTTTTTACTAACCTACCTATTATTCATTGGGACTAAAAACTCCGGATTAAAGAAAAAGTATTTGATCAGAAATGTGATTAAGTACTTACATGTGGTCTAGCTATTATAGGTTCATGGTAGGTACGTACCTACCATACTTATTACATTTTGAAAACAGGATGTTTTTCAGAAAGCCGACGAGATGGATTATCTAAAAGAAATATAAAATATTATGCACACTCAGTATGCACATAACTTTGTTTATATTTCAAAAATGATTTAAAATTTGAAATCTCCTCGAAATGTTGGCATGGGCATGGTGCGGGTTATGTTTGTGCGACGTTGCCGCGCCGTGCGCTAACGGGCGCCCGTCACTTCGAGGCACTGTCGAGTATTCGAATTTCGAACTCGACTCACCGAGCCATTGGGATACCGATTTCTTTTGACCAACTATGACGAGAGGGTACTGATTTTGCAATCCATAAATATCCATGCTTCCATGCTTATAGCTTTCCAAAGTCCACTGTTAACCAATTTTAACAGAATTTGATAAAACAGAAAAACTTTTAGTTTTTATAAAATAACGAAGATCCCTCGCGGACTCTTATGGACTCATAGACAAAAATATTCACTTGCTTGCGTGCTTGGACTCTAGGATCAAGCAAACTTCACCGTCAAAATGCTTCACTCAAACAAAAATCTAGGTATCTACGTAAATAGAATAGGTACATAGAATACAATACCTATATCAATAATTTGGAAGGAAAATGATTCTTGAATTGGCCGAAACAATAAGGACGTAAAAGGCACCTACATAATAGGTTATTTCCCTAATGATATTTTGATGACCCAGCGATTTTTGAACGTCTAAGTATCTACCTACCTACATTAGGTAGGTGGTACTTACACGAAAGAGATGAATTCTGTCTACCTACCTATCCTATAGTAGGTATATAATATAGATAAACACTAATATTGTACCTAAATACGAAAGTGTGTCTGTCTATTTGCTAGACTTTCACGACATCCATTTAACCGATCTTGAAGTGGTAGGTACCTACTGGGTATAGAAATTCGAGTAGCTTGCATCCAGGGGAAGGACATAGGCTACTTTTGTTCCCAGAGGACTAATAATGTAGGTATTTTGAGCCGGAGGTCCCACGCGATTAAAAAAAACGGAAATCCACATAGACGAAGTTGCGGACCATCTAGGTAGGTATGTACTTGGTACAAATATAATACTATAGAATGCTGAAGACAAACTATTCTTGACAGACAGACAAACAGACAACGAAATGATCCTAAGGATCAGAAGGATTCCTTTTTTCCTTTCGTACCAAAAAAAAGGTAAAATGGGTAAAACTAACCGCAAGGGCAGTCTCACGACAAGTATAGTTTTACACGCACATGTACACGTATACACATGTACCGCCAAATGAAGCGTGTAGTAAAACGAGAAGGGTGAGGCGGGGCCGCGCGGCACTGTCAGTGTGAGGCAATAACGGAGCTTCCGTGAAGGTCGCCCCAACCTCCCCCGCGAGTACCTATCTACTTGTGCTGCGTTTAGCTAGCTTCTAAATAGATTTTGGAGTTTGAACTTTTTTTTATTCAGATACAAGTTGGCCCTTGATTGCAATCTCACAGTGATGATGCAGTCTAAGGTGGAGTTTAAGTGTTTATATAAGTCCTTATATAAACAGAAATATAATATTTTGACAATAATAATAAATTATAACTATTTATTTAACTACTAAAAAACTGTTCAATTATGAAACACATTTAAGTTAATGATTTTGCAATCATTAACTTAAATGTGTGTGAAACAGAAGGAAATGCAAACCTGAATGAATGCAATGAAACAAGGAAAATAATAATTTTATTATGAAATACAAGCGCGAGAGAAGCGAACGCGAAAATCTTTCCTGAATTTTACAGAAAATATATTGAAAAATGTACTCAAAAATACATTTTTCCTTTTATTTTTGTACCAGCCCGGGCGTCCGGCAATCACTTCGTACTTTGTACTATAATATGATAGATCCTGAACATTTGCTAATTCTAGGTGACGTTATTTTTGAATATCGAATAGATCGCAATGTTTTCCCGATAAGTACTAGCCACGACCGAAGCCTCCCACCATCAGTTCTAAGCTTAAAGATGGAAAAAATTGAAGATACCATGTAGGTAAGTTAGTGAGTAAGCGAATAGTGGGTAGGTAGGTAGTTGGTACTCACAGAGAAGTCAACCTCACGGGTACGCATATTCAAGGTTTTGCATGAAAACAAAATCGTAAAATGTTGACGGGGGACAGAGGAGAATGCTTTGTTGTGATTGGCGGACTCAAAAGTCACGTAATAAAGACAATATGCGGAATGAGGGTACCGAACAGGCGTGGGTCTACTTTTATGCTAAGCAAATGCCTAAGCTCGGCGATCGGGGGTGTCCGGCTATAAGGCGTCTATAGGTGGTGGTCTGTGTTGGTACCTACTGTACCTAGAGCAAAATACATTAGTATTTACACACATCATGTTATCTCAAGGAAGGAAAATGACAGTTTATTATGACAAGTTATCGAATAATAATAATACTGCGCACTATGTTAACGTTAGTCACGTTTAATTTAAATATATAAAAGGAAAACTTGACTGGATCTATCAACGCACAGCTCAAACTACTAGACGGATCGCGCTGAAATTTGGCATGCAGATAGCTATTATGAAAACAACGTGAAAACATGGCTGTAGCAAGAGCTGGGCTGTAGATTGGGGGGGGGTGCCCCGCCCCAATCTCAGGCAAAGGAAAATTATTTTTATAAATATATATTAGTACTTACTTATATCAAAAATTTCGAGCTCGCTTTGCTTGCGTTTCTCATTAAAAAAATTTGGTTAAGGCCGTGATAAAACCCCTCCCGAAATCAATTTCGGGCTACGGCCATGCGTGAAAACGTCACAAACAGACAGACTGACACTTTCGAATTTACAGTAGGTACCTACGTGGTAGGTAACTATCAGTATGAATTTGGATGGAGGTCCCGACTCCCGACTCCCGTCCGTTGTCCTTTCAGTATTTATGGCAGCCCTAAGCTAGTGGTCTCGAAATTTTTAAAATTTACGGTTCTTCGGTTACGCTAGTCTAGTAATAGGTAGGTCCTACCTACATACCTACATATTAACTATTACTTATCACGCAAAATTTTAAAGTACTAGTTACCTACCTATCGCATGGATTTGCTGTCAGTTGCCTGTGCCCTGTACTGTTATGTATTCTAAGCCTTATCTTACCTATCTATCTATAAAGTAAAACCTACCTACCTATAAGTTGATGTAGGTAGGTACCTACCTACCTAATATGCGGTAGACGTTTGCCATGTCATGGAGATGGGGCTCTATGTATGGAACGTAGGTAGGTTTGCCTAGGGCAGAGGGCTAGTTCGTTAGGCAACTCAGGTAGAAGGTCCCTGTATCTCGAAGGGCTGAATTTTGCCGACCGTCTTTCGTAAGCAGCAAAACGTGCGCTCGAATCTCGAATGCCGCAGCGCGCTGGCAACGCCGCGCGACCGACGACCTCGTGTTATCGCCACTCTCGGTGACGCGTATCGAAAAGGTCACCACACCGCGCTACCCACCATCCGCTAATGTCTTCGCCATCTAAACAATCGTTGTTTTCACATAGATTCCATAAGTACACCGTGATTAAAAACATTCGCGCTGCGACGTGGCCCGCGTGCCCGCGCCCCGTAGCCCCGTCCCGCTCGCGCGAGCGGCGCCGCTCCCCCGCGCGCGGCCCCGCCCCCCGCGCAACGCCGCCTGGCGGCAGCGCCGCGAAAATGAATACGTCGTCTATGTACACCGATGCCACTTCGTACTTATAATTTCGCTGGACGTAAATTTCATACGAAACGGTTCAATGGACTTTTCGAAAACAAATTAAACGTGTTCTGTAACGTGAAAAGTCTCGTGCTAAATAAGAAAATTGAAGGAAGTTGTGTTGCGCAATTCGTTCCGTAAAGTATTTGTGTTATCGGAGTGCGTATTCGTATTCGTGTCCGCGCGAGTGAAACCGTATCGAGTCCCGTTGGAGTGTTTTGCGGATTTAGCATTAAAGGTGAGTGCCCAGGACTTTCTTTGTACCTCTTTATACCAGGAAGCTGATAGGAAAACTAGTTTTAGCTACCTCGGAAACTTTCGTATTTCATAATTAACTTTCCCTTCGTCACTGGGTTGGAATAACTAACTGCGTAGAAGAATTTAACATTCTCGACTGTCAATTATTATTAAGTACATTAATTTAATAGAGGAGAGGTCACAGTGCTGCGTCATTCACGTAAAATCCATATTAACGTATTTTTATTATCTGTTATGTAAGATAAGATAATAATACCGAGAAACATAGGATGTGTTACTCAAAATACCTACGTACCAATAGTTCAGTGGTAATACATGCCAATTTCCTTAGAAACTGGTAGGTCGATGTGTCGTGAAGGGGCAGAAAGTTGTAGCTTGGTCAACGTTTATAGGCCTTGTTTAGGCCTACAAGTTACAAGGTTGCGCGTTGCCTCTCAAATTCCAAGTCTTTATGTTTATCTAAAATATAAACGCATTTATGTAAAGAGATTTATTTATTAACTTTATCTTTGAACTAGCTTATGCTCGCGACTTCGTTCGCGTGCAGGGCTACGCAAATTTCAAACCCCTATTTCACCCCCTTAGGGGTTGAGTTTTCAAAAATAGTTCCTTAGCGAATGCCTACGTCATAATAGCTATTTGCATGCCAAATTTCAGCCCGATTCGACCAGTAGTTTGAGCTGTGCGTTGATAGATCAGTCCTGGCTGACTGATTACTTTTTCCTTTTAAATACATATTTAGATTTGTTAACCTAACTAGGTAGGTAGCTACCTAGTTAGTTACGCAGCAGATTGGTTTGAGTAAAGTTCATCCAAATTAAAATGACCCTAATGAAATATGAGTAGATATACCAACTTTTTGAGATTTTACCATATCTATTAAGTATATCCCTATAATCCCAAGTTGATCTCATTGACATGGGTACCTACCTACCTATATCGAAATAATTTGAAAATTAGTGTTGTCTAGTCTAGGTACTCCAAATAGGACAAAATTCAACAAACTTATCGACAATTAAGTAGACAGATAGATACCTACCTACTTAACCAAAAAAAACCGGCTAACAATCGTATTTTATCGATATTTTGCACGATAAATCAAAAACTATGATGCATAAAAATCTGTTTTAGAATCCACAGGTGAAGCCCTTTCATATGATACCCCACTTAATATAGGAAGTTATCTTACTTTGAAAATTGAAAACACTAATTATTATTAGTTCATGACCACAATTTAATTTTTTTTGTGTGATTGTAACCACAAATTCTCATTTTTCAGATTTTTACCCTAGACCTACCTACCTGCCAAATTTCATGATTCTAGGTCAACGGGAAGTACCCTATCGGTTTTTTGAAATCAGACAGACAGACAGACAACAAATATATATAGGCTATTTTTTATGACCTAGAATCTAGAATCAACGAGTTCCCGCGGGATTTATAAAACCATGCGGACGAAGTCGCGGGTATCATCTAAATTCTAGTATCTACTCTGTTAGTACCTAAGATTTACTTAATTTTAATGTAAGGTGAAAACTGTCATATCTGTCATGTTGTAAAATGTAATCCTACCTCAGAATCCTACGCACCCACTAAAAAGCTGACGCATTGTGTAATGGGTTTCGAATGACTATGTCGCATTATGTTTTGCTTATCATAGTCAGTGCAAACACGAGTCGTCGACTTGCACTAATTATATTACGCGACTAAGCATTATTTGATCAGCATTCCTGTGTTTAAAATTTACACGAAACATGATAGGGTAACCATCGTGACATAAATTGATGGACAGTCCTGATTAAAGGAATAGTGGTACTGATTCTGTTGACTACTAAATTTTAGAGTATTCGCATCCCCTTCCTACGTAATATAATATGAAAAGGACAGACACAGTTTGACAGTTTTGAATTTAATTTAACCGCGTGGCTTTAGCTGCCAGTCGCGAGCCTATTGTTTAAATTTGTAGCGTGCTTTAAAATTTACTGTCTTTAAATTTAAAATTCATGTTCCGTCCTTTTTTATCAATGTTAAAAAGAAAGAGATGCAGATACTCTAAATTTAGTTTAGAGAAACACAAGAGAATCGATGCCATAATTATCCTATTCAAATGTCAACCTGCAAGGCCTCCTAACTTCACTTATAAATTTATATCATAAACACTAACTTATTCCCGCTACTTCGCGTCACTACACAACTTTTAAACCATTATTTTATCCCTTTTAGGGATTGAATTTGAAAAAATCCTTTCTTAGCGGACGTCTAAGTCATAACTCATAATAGCTATCGCATGCCGAATTTCAGCCCGAGGAGCTACCCTCAATCGAGCAAATAAAATCATCTTTATCTTTTATTTCCCGCAATTTTGTCTGCATAGAGGAAAAGCTGTAATAATTATTATTCACCTATGAAATAATAATAACGTATGGAAAAAACCTAAACTCTATAGGTCAATTTGATCAATTTGTCATGAAATGTAAGCACTAAGAAGGAAAATAATAAAAATTGATAGATACCTACATGGAAAAGAAAAAGAACCGATGACTCCTAACCGCAGATCGTGTGACTGTCTCAACGTTGTGTTGGTGTAGGTAGATACTAAATAATTTTCATAACATAATTACAATTACTCATTAATTGTATTTACAAACTATATAGGCATAGGTACGAAAAATTTT
This sequence comes from Maniola hyperantus, assembly GCF_902806685.2. NCBI lineage: Eukaryota > Metazoa > Arthropoda > Insecta > Lepidoptera > Nymphalidae > Maniola > Maniola hyperantus. The sequence continues at coordinate 14,544,232 of NC_048544.1, read as the reverse complement.
ATGTACATACAATTGGGGTGATGCCTATATCAAAAATAAATTATTTCATACGTGCTTCCATATTTTTGACGTTTGATAAAAAGTTGCTGATTTGACTAGTAGTCAAAGTCATCATCCCTATTACAAAAAAATATATAGATAGTCTTTAGGACGTAAATATTAATTACTTAGGGTGTTGTTAGTTGTAGGTTGGTAGATGTTGTAGTGTCACAACGTCCAGCCGACGCTTTCTTGGACAGCCTCGGCGGCAGAAAAGCGGACCCTCCGCTTTCCCGCCGCCTTTTCTGTTTTCCACTTAGCTCGCTCTTGAGCATTTTATTTTGTCTGTTAGTTCTCAGGTCTGCGCTCACGTCTTCCAAAGTCACTCTCGCCGTCGCGTCGTGAGTGCAGGCTTGAACTTCAGACACCATTTTCTTGCGCGGCCTCGAGAGTTAGCTCCAGGGACGGCCGCGGAGAGCACTGTTGACATGTGGTTTGATGTTGCAGGTTATCGGTGGCAGTGTGGTGTGTCGGTGCAGTGTGTGAGTGATAGTGGCGCGACATGGCGATAAGCTAGCGGGGCGCCCCGGCGGCATGCGCGCCCGCTAGCCATGCCGGCTGCGGTCCCATGGCGCAGTACACTCAGAGGACACAGCCCATGCACAGGTATGAACTAGCCCATCTTATATCGTGTATAATGCATATAAATATATGTACGCATATAATCCACTTATTTTACACACACACAATTATTATAGGTGTACCCTTGTCTGACACGGCACGTCGACAGCGACATTAAAGCCTTGAATTTTACGTCAGCTGTCACCCTCATATTTTTGTACTATCGACTCATTAACACCAATTTTTTGTACCCGTCATTTTTGCGAATATAATATTATTAATTTTATTTATATGTCATACCTAGGGTTGCCAACTTTTTGAAGCAATTAAAGTATTATATTGTGGCTAATTCCTCTATAATCTCTAAACTAAACTAAAATGGCATGTCTAAATCTATTGCTATCCTTTTCATAATGTTGCTTGCGGAGACGGATAGCATAGCTAGATTTAGACCTGTTAATTTAGATTGTGTACATCTCTACTTACAACAGTGAGTTTAATGGTTTCAGCGACCACAGAAGCCATGCCAAACATCGAATGCCAATAACAAGACCCGAAAACTAAAAAGGGACTGTCCGTAAAATTACAAAAATCATATGAACAACATAAAACCTCTTTCATAAAATTAAAAATTAATTATGCATTTAAATCTAAATAAAATATTCTGCTTTCAGATTTCAATGAATTTAAATCGAATTTAAAACAAGAGACGAACTAAGATCTGACTAGAAGTAGAAACAGACTTTGAAGCAATGGCAATTGCAGACTGATGAATAACAATTTTAGGTTGAAGTCAGGTTCTTTAGAAGATTTTTAGGGTTCCGTACCTCAATAGAAAAAAAGGAACCCTTATAGGATAACTTTGTTGTCTGCCTGTCTGTCTCTCTGTCCATCGTGTCTGTCAAGAAAACCTATAGAGTACTTGATCTAGAATCATGAAATTTGGCAGGTAGTTACGCACACAAGTATAAAGGAATAAATCCAAAAACCGTGGATTCGTGGTTACATCACACAAAAAATTAAAATGTGTTTAATGAACAAATAATTAGTATTTCTATTTTCAAACTCAGATAACTATACCAAGTGGGGTATCGTATGAAAGGGGTACCTGTATATTCTAAAACAGATTTTTATGCAAAATATTTTTTGATTTATCGTGCAAAATGTCGGTCTGTCTGTCGTGTCTGTCAAGACCCGTCAAAGGGCCATAGATAGCGACGATGTCTCGCAAGTATGGAAATGTGGATTATATTAAATCTTTTGACTGAATTTGAAATGCATTTAGGTATTGTCCTTGAAGTCCGTGACTTCCTCGCGCCCCGTGATAATAGCGTGGCCAGACAAAAAGAGTGCAATGACCTCTGTTATCAGGATCTTACAGTAAATAATTGCATCACCCCATATTTGCGCATTTTACACTTCTTTCTTCTTCGCGATAGTTTAAACGCTAAAAATCTTTTTAGCGTTTAAACTATCGTGAGTAATTTCCTTATACATATATCTCACACCCGGCTATACTCACGTGTTTAGTCGCGTGAGACTAAACGTGAGTAAAGTCGGGTGTGAGATATATGTATAAGGAAATTACTCACGATAGTTTAAACGGATGGACAGACACACTTATTAAGTTTTTTTTTTATTTTTATTCAGATACAAGTTAGCCCTTGACTGCAATCTCACCTAGTGGTAAATGATGATGCAATCTTAGATGAAAGCGGGCTAACCTGGAGGGGGTATGGCAGTTTTTTTAAAATTAAACCCATGCCCTCTTTGTATTCTACGCGGCATCGTACCGGAACGCTAAATCGCTTGGCGGCACGGCTTTGCTGGTAGCGTGGTAACCAGCCACTGCCGAAGCTTCCCACCAGACAAGACTAGAAATTTGGGAATGATAATATTCCAAACCCCTGCCAGAAATCGAACACGGGACCTCCCACTAATAAGACCACAGTACTTTCCACTACGACACACTTTTACGTTTATTATTATTACTAGACTAGAGGATGCCCGTGACTTCGTCCGCGGGATTTAGGTTTTTGAAAATCCCGTGCCTTTTTTACTTTCCGGGATAAAAAGCCTATGTCCTTCCTTCCCCGGGATGTAAGCTAACTCCGTACCAAATTTCATACAAAATCGGTTAAACTGTTGGGCCGTCGGAAAAGCTAGCAGACAGACACTTTCGCATTTATAATATTAGTATCAGTACCCTTGTACTGTTGTAGTGGTTTGTTGGTTTGTCCTTCAATCACGTCGCAACGGATTGACGTGATTTTTTGCATGGGTATAGATAAAGACCTGGAGACTGAGTGACATAGGCTACTTTTTATCCCGGAAAATTAAAGAGTTCCCACGGGTTTTTTAAAAAACCTTATTCCACGCGGTAAGTCGCGGGCATCAGCTAGTTTGATTATAATTTGAAGACACCGAGGTACCTAACTACTTTGCATACAGGAAGTGGAAAACTAGTTAGTGACCCAATACCGGTCCCCATTACACGCACCGTGCGAAAACATGCGTCGCTGAATAGGCGCACGGAGCGCACGGTGCGCACGGAGGATGCAAATATATCTTTTGATGTATTGACATGACAGACTGAATCGAACATAACGAAAAGCGATAGGAGCTTTTTTAAGGTTCCGTACCTCAAAAAAAAGCTGTAGTAGCCTAGTGGTTAGGACGTCCACCTTCCAATCGGAGGTCGGGGGTTCGATCCCGGGCACGCACCTCTAAACTTTCGGAGCTATGTGCGTTTTTAAGTAATTAAAATATCACTTGCTTTAACGGTGAAGGAAAACATCGTGAGGAAACCTGCATGCCTGAGAGTTCCCCATAATGTTCTCAAAGGTGTGTGAAGTCTGCCAATCCGCACTTGGCCAGCGTGGTAGACTATGGCCAAAAACCCTTCTGACTCTGAGAGGAGACCTGTGCTCTGTAGTGAGCCGGTGATGGGTTGATCATGATGATGATGTACCTCAAAAGGAAAAACGGAACCCTTATAGTTACACTTTGTCGTCTGTCTGTCAGCCTGTCAAGAAACCTACAGGGTACTTCCCGTTGACCTAGAATCATGAAATTGGGCAGGTAGGTATAGGTCATAGAGCAGAAACAAAGAGGAGATGTTGTATTAAGATTTCCCTATGAAATATCGAGTGACATTTTGCGGGGTGAGGGGTTGTGGAACGCCGCCCACTTCTCAATTTTCCATCTGCGGGTTAGTAGCAAAACTACTCGCTTAGCGACCTAACATCGATATATTGATGTCACTACATAGTTCAGCTATCTCACACTAGATGTCAATAATCTAGAACTATTTTAATAATTACGTATAAAATTACTTACAAATGAAATGTGATACCATTCATAGCATCAGAACGTCTGTCTGAATAACTTTGACACGATAAAACACAACACTTCATCCTTTTGTTCTTAAAAACGCGAAAACACACCGATAATACGAGTCTCAATATATGTGAACCTGACGAACGCAGACAGCATACTAACTAAGGCCCCGCCCACAGTGATGACGTCAGGACCTAGTTGAAAATCACAGTGCACAGTTGCTTAGGCCAACTCCTCTTTGTTTCTGCTCTATGGTATAGGTCTTATAGCAGACAATGGAGTACTTCTTCATACTATAAATGCGAAAGTGTATTTGTTTATTGGTTTGTCCTTCAATCACGCTGCAACGGAGCAACGGATTAGCATGATTGAGTGACAAGCTAAGTTTTATCACGGTAAATCAATTAAATCCCACGGGATTTTTAAAAAACTAAATCCACACGGACAGATTCGCGTGCATCAGCTAGCTATTTCAGAATATTTTTACCCCCAAAATAGCCGGGTCAATTAAATTCAGCCTAGAGTCTAGACAGACCAGAAAGAGCCGAGTATTTCTAGATCTGAACATCGATTACCGTCACAAGTATCAGAATAGCCTAATCTTAGTGGTCGGTGGTGGTGGAGCGTCGGGCGCGATCCCAGGCGACGCGGGTTTGATTCCCGCCGGTCCGCAATTTTATGTATTTTAAATTATTTAGATGAATACTATCTGTCCCGGCTTTACTCACGTGTGTAGTCGACGTTAGCCCGACTAGTTTCGAACCCTACGCAGTTCTACGGGCAGCGGCACGTGCGTCCCGCAGTCAAAACCGCGGCGCGTGCGCGAACGGACTCCCTTGAAAAAGGACCCCGTATGGGTTCGAAACTAGTCGGGCTAACGTCGACTACACACGTGAGTAAAGCCGGGACAGATAGTATTTAGAACGGAAATCACTCACGGTAGTTTAAACGCTAAATTATTTAGATGAACGCTTCGATTAATTTCGACTCTGTGTTAGTAAGAAGCAGTTTATATTATACCGGTTCTGCGAGCCATTCTTACTCCTTTCGCTCCGGCCAAATTATATTTTTGACCTAATTCCCTTTTTAATTGCCGCAATTAGATATTCAAGTGGGTATTGCGGTGGGGTATGACGACCGAAGAATGGCGGTATATCCATTCCAAACAGCTAGGCTTTAAATATCACAGATCGGGGACGGGCAGCAGCGTCTTTGATGCGAAAAGCCTAGCCCTGCGCTGACCAACCCGCATGCCCAGCGTGCTCAGTATGGGCAATACTCCCAATGAACAACGCCAACACACAAAGGCCCCCAGTTCCCGGTCGCCCTGCTATTCCCGATAGCGGGAAGTGGGTGGATGAGGAAGGTGGAGGATCGTGTGTGGTGGCGTGCTCTTGGGAAGGCCTATGTCCAGCAGTGGACGCAAATAGGCTGATTGAATGATTGATTGATTGATTGCGGTGGGCGTTTCTCTAACTAAGTACTTGATATTATGATTTTTGAATCCCAGAAAGAGGTTATTTAACTGACAAAATTAATTATTTTTGTTAATTTCCATGGCGACCATTTTGTAATTTATATTACCTACCTATTTTGTTGTTATAGCGGCAATAGAAATACACATTATCTGATAATTTTATCTTTCTACCTATTACCAGCCAGGCAGCACCACTAGATAGGTAAGTACACCCCGCTGATAGACAGACGGACGGACGGACAGCGATTAGTAATTGGGTCCCCTTGGCACCCTTTTTAGGGTTTTTAGGGTTTTCAAAGTATCGAAAGGAAAAAATGAACTTTTCTAGGATCACTTCGTTGTCTGTCTGTCTGTCATGTCAGTCAAGAAACCTAGACCTACCTACCTGCCAAATTTCATGATTCTAGGTCAACGGGAAGTACCCTACAGAGTTCTGGACAGACAGACAACAAGATGATCCTATAAGCGTACCGTTTTTCCTTTTGAGGTACGGAACCCTAAGAACACGAGAAAGCGTTAAGTCGCATGCTAGAAGATAAATAAATTCACCCGTGGACAAAGCCGCCAACACCAGTAATGCAAAGCCGGCATGAAGAAAAATTCTGCATCGATTTCCATGATACTCGTGTGCAATAAGTTGAGACCTGGGGGCGGTGACGCCACAGACGCGTGGTTGTACTGTAGACAAAAATCGGAGCGCGTCGTCGTTGCGTGACGTAGAAGTGCGTGAAGTACGAGAGAAAGATATTAAAAAAATGGCGTTGTCTACAGTACAACACGGGAGCTTGAGGGGAAGTTACAGGGCAAGCGGGCGGAGGGTTGCATTCCAGGCGAGTCCCGACCTCTCGAATTATTCCTTCGAGCCCTAGGGCTCACCCCCAGGCGGAGCTTCGCGCCCGCCAACCCCCCCGGTGACGCTGTAGCGGCCAGTAGGGCCTACGCAGCATAGTCAATCCGAAACAACACAAAAAGTTATGAAATACGTCAGACTTAGCTACTCGCACTTAATACGCAGTTTATATTATATTTATATCCACTACTACATCATAGTAGATATAAAAACCTATTTCTACGTATATTTTACAAGCTTCAAGCAACTCAGGTTAAAGAATTATTTATTTCTCTCAAAGAATTACAAAATTCACTCAAATTCAAATTCAAATTCAAATTTCTTTATTGCGAATATGGGTAAACAGTGCAGATATTACAAAACAAAAAGGTACAGCCAAATTCTGCCTATTAGCATGCAATATGTTATGACTTATGATATACCGAACAACGTGTACATAGTTTTACACTTACAGAGAAAACATATTTACAATAGGCAATCATTATAACTTACTTGCAACTTGGTCCGCGTGGACTGTTTCAAATTCAAACCCCCGTTTTAAGGGCGTTTACGGATGTGTTCGGTTCGTATTCGTGTTTTATGTAAGCAAAAAACGGATCGCTGTTTTTCTTCTTGTACATAAAAAACACGAATACGAACCGAATACGGATGTGTGCACGGGGTTGAGTTTTCAAAAATCCTTTCTTAACTGATGTCTACGTCATAATAGCTATCTGCATGCTTTTCAGCCCAATCCGTCCACCAGTTTTGCTTTGATAGATTAGTCTGTCAGTCAACTTTCCTTTTATATGTTACTAGCTGATGCCCGCGACTTCGTACGCGTGGATTTAGGTTTTTAAAAATCCTGTGGGAACTCTTAAATTTTCCGGGATAAAAAGTAGCCTATGTCCTTCCCCGGGTTGCAAGCTACCTCTGTACCAAATTTCGTCAAAATCGGTTAAACGGTTAAGCCGTGAAAAGCTAGCAGACAGACAGACAGACAGACACACTTTCGCATTTATAATATTAGCATGGACTAGCTCATGCTCGCGACTTCATCCGCGCGGGCTACACAAATTTCAAACACCTGTTTTACTCCTTTAGGGATGGGATTTTCAAAAATCGTTTCTTAGCGAATGTCTACATCGGAATAGCTATCTGCATGCCAAATATCAGCCCGATCCGTCCAGTAGTTTTAACTGTGCGTTGATAGATCAGTTAGTCAGTCAGACAGTCACCTTTTCCTTTTATATATTTAGATTTAGATTAGATTAATAATTTTTTTTTTCAAAACCTTCTGTAACGCCAGAAATATACGACGCTATAAAGTTATATCAGATCTCCACAGCTATCTATAGAATGTAATGTAGGCATGAGATATAGGTACCTAAAGGTCCTTTCAGAAAAGTTAACAAATTCACATCCCGTTCGCAAACAAGTCGAGAGTATTTGAGTGCGGAGCGGCAACGCCGCCGCGTGGCGCGCGGCCGCGAACTGGCAACGTCGCTGTATCCCGCCTACCTACTTCGATCAGCTGAGTCTGTGAGAAACTATCTCCCGGCTCCTCTAGTGCAGTGGTGTGTTACTTACTGCCTTACAACTCTGAGTTCGAAAGATTCGATTCTTGAAAAATTATTTCTATTTTAAATTAGCTGGTCTGAGACCTAGTTCAGACCATGGGCCTCATAAGGAAACTCAAATTCACTCGGCGGGTGATGGAAAGAGTTTCTCTACGTGATCAAATCAGAATATTGAGGAGATCCGTATTTTCAGCCAGGGTAGCCAGCATAGCATAGTTCAACGGGTTGCGAAGTTAAAGTGGCGATGGGTAGGGAACGTGATGTTGGAAAAATCGATAGACGTTGGGGTCCCAACTTCTAGGTGCTAAAAGCGACCTCGCAGCGTTGCAGGGCCCGCGGTGCGCGGCGTAGGTTTATGTAGGTAGGTACCTAGACGTACCTACTACCTACATAAACCTATGCCCAGCTGTGAACGTCTATCGGTTGATGATGATGATGAAACCTAATTGGTGGGAAGCCCCGGGCACATGAGTATAGTCCGCGACAGATTGAGATAGAAATCGGAGTAAGATATCAGGCTGGGAGTCATCCGCGCCTGACCGTACCTTGTTAGCGCGGGGGGAGTGCGGGGTGTGCCCTCCCCGATGGCCATTTCAACCTGTCGCGTAGGTAGGTACTTTAGAGATCTCGATTCCCGCCAATAAGTCGGGAGTAAAATACCTATTTCGAGTGCAGAGCGGCAACCTCGCATTTATCCTGCATACATTCGACGATTTCCCCTAGTGCAGTAAACAAGAGTTCGATTCTTGGGTAATGGTAATAGGTATAGTTCCCGGCAGTTAAATAGTCGCGTCAGACTTACGATGCGAGTGCGAATTCGCGCAGGTATTGATCCACGCACTCATGTAGGTACTATGTACGGATGTATCACTCACACTAATGCAGGTGGTGAACGCGCGATGCGATGCGGCGCGACCCGTCTTCAAGAGCAACTATTTAATTGGGGCAGACTAATAATTTATATTTTCCAAATTGGTGGCTGGTGTGAGATATGGTGTATGTGTGGTGGAATTGGGACGCCTTGTGAGTAAAGAGTCAAGGTTTGATTCCCGCAAACCAAGTCGGTACCTACCTAGTCCTCGGGAATAGGTATTTGAGTGCGGAGCGGCAACGTTGCATTTTAATCATCTGGTTTCCGACGACCTCTCTGGCGCAGTGCAGTGGTGCGTAGTCTTTTAGACAAAAGTCCGTGGTTCGATTTCCGCAAATGCCGGAACAAATTGGGAGTTTTAAGTGCGGAGACGAAGAAAACAAAGAGAATGACGAAAATTACAAAATAAATACAATTTTTATGAAGAATGACAGTTCAAAGCCCTGGGCGGCAGTAATTGACAGTTTTCTTCCCCATTGTAATCGGCTTAATTTACTGGGCTCCAGTTTTGTAAGATCCTACGTGAAAATCGAGCGTATAGGTAGTTTTTTCACGAATAACGAACGAATGAAGCTAGGTACAGTTCGTCGTTCGCGACTGATCGATATGGCAACCGGGGTACGAGGTGAGTCGTGGAGGGAGGATACGCCCCACACACCCGTTCAGCGCCCGCCCTATCCAGCGCCGGGCTGGCGCGCGGGCGTGCGGGGCCGCCCCACCCCGATTGCCACGTCCATCTGTCGCGAACTAAGCGTCAGTGCTGCACAGGTCCGCGTCGTGCGCGTTTGTCAATTTCATTGTTGCTCGTATGTAGTGCTGTGTGTGTATTGATAATGATTCCGGTTGTCGCCTCTACGTCACGTAACAAAACAAATAAACCAATAATCCATTCTCAAGCACGTGAACTAGCCAGAAAAGTACTTGACAATTGTGAAACTGAACGGAAAAATAATTTTTATAAATATCCTGTCGAGCAAGCACTAGATCGGGCTGTGTATTACACTGGCATATCGAAGCAAACTATGTCCAGAATAAAATCCGAATCAACATCAGCACCACCAGAAGAAAAATTAAAACCACCCAAGAAACGGAAGAAGACAGGTCTAAAATTGTGTGTTGATGATTTCGATCGCGCTGTGATTCATAACACTATAACTGAATTTTATTTGCAAAAGAAGATCGTTCCGACATGTAATAAGCTTCTTGTGGCGTTACGTACAAGAATACCTTTTCCATGGGGTGCCCGCACATTACAACGGGTGTTAAAGAAACTAGGCTACAGGTGGCGTCGGCGTCAAAGTAAGCGATCTGTTTTAATTGAAAAACCAGATATAGTTTTCAAGCGTTATCAATACTTGAAAAAAATGAGAGAATTTCGACAAAACAACAGGAATATTTTCTATATAGATGAAAGGTGGGTGGATAATAGTTTAACGTTCAAAAAGTGTTGGCAAATGAATGGAACAAAAGGAATAGCCAAGGATAGTAGTTCTAGAGATGCACTCATAGTGGTGAACGCGGGAGGCAAATACGGGTTTTTACCTGGGGCGGCTTTGATTTTCAATGCAGGTGCTACTACCGGCGACTATCAGGGACTAATGAATGGTGAGAATTTTCAAAAATGGGTAATGGAAAAGCTTTTACCTTCTCTTCCAGAACGCAGTGTCGTGGTAATGGATAACGCTCCGTACCACAGTGCCCAGCTAAATAAACCCCCCACTAAAAGTTCGTCAAAGAATTCTATGATGAAATGGTTGGCAGACAAAAACGTTTATTACGATAGAAATATGAGGAAAGCAGAATTATTTAGTCTCATAGAACAATTGCACAAACCCGTTGAAATCAATTATAACATTGACAATATAATTAGAGGACACGGTCATGATGTTATTAGACTGCCTTCGTATATGTACGATTTAAATCCCGTTGAATTAGCCTGGGATGATATCAAACGTTTCGTGAGAGAACACGAAATGAAGGGCGATTTGTGTTTCACTGAACTTATACAGATCACAACGAATGCTATTTCGACAGTCACGGCAGAATACTGGCAACATTTCGAAAAACATGTCCAGATACTGGAGAACGATTACTGGGAAAAAGATATGTTAATGGAGAATGAAATGGAAGGTTTTACCGTAGAAGCCGGAGAATCCAGTGACGAAGATTCTTTAAGCGTTTGCAGCGATGTTAGTATAAGTTCATTAGAGTTTGTTGATTGCGATTAATTAAATATCGCTTTAAATAAGTTCTTATTTAAATACTTAATTAAATAAGATCTTTAACTTTTTGAAAATAAAATGTAGCCTATGTTATTCAGGAATAGTGTGAATTTTTCTTTTCTACTGGTGAAAGAACTTTTAAAATCAGTTTAGTTGTTCCCGAGATTACTTCCTATAAACAAACTTAGAAACTATCTTTTATCTTGCAATAATAATAACTCGTATAATAATAACCGTATAGATTTCAATAATTTCGTTTTCACCTACCTACTACATATTATAGTTTTAAAATTACCTCCACTAAGGGCACTCATTCATATTCGGTTCGTATTTCGTATTAGATTCGTGATTTAACGGAATCGTCAAAATACGAATCGAAATGAGTGCACACGCGTAGTACGTCTTGTGTGACGGTCATTTGGAATCGTATTTTCACGAATCGCGAAAAAGAACCGAATACGAATGAGTGCATTTGCATTTAGGGCGATGTTTGTTAGTTTGTAAGTAAGTGCTTATAGTTGTTCTAGCTAATTTTTAAGTAAATTAGATTATAATATTATACCGATGTGCTACGTGTAGGTAGGTAGGTACATCATGTCGACGGCATCGATATCTGCAAAACTTAGCTTTACGAGTTTATGACCATTGATTATTTACACCTAAATTATTGTAACCCTACTACCACTGCCTAAAGTAATAAAAATGTTTTAATAATATTATTTTGATATTTTCATACAAAGCAATATTGAAGCCGTTAATTAGGAAGTAAGGCCCCTGTGCTTGTCATCTGTGTACGGATGATCGATGATATGTGTGTGTTTTCTAAATAAATAAATATTACATTATTATGTTTTATTTTAACATTTTCAGTAAAAATAAACTATAATCTTACTTAATAAGATAGTAATCTGTGTACGAGTGATGATCGATGATAAATATGTGTGTGTTTTCTAAATAAATAAATATTACATTATACCTATTATGTTTTATTTTAACATTGTCAGTAAAAATAAACTTTAATATCTTACTTAAAAAGATGGCAACAATTATTTTACTCAAATTTTAGTTTTCCGTACCTTAAAAGTAAAAACGGAACCCTTATAGTTACTTTGTTGTCTGTCAAGAAAACCTATCAATGGTTCTTCCAGTTGACCTAGAATCTTGAAATTTGGTAGGTAGGTCTTGTAGCACAAGTAAAGGAAAAAATTCAAACACCGTGAATTTGTGGTTACTTATATCAAATAACCTTGTGATTCCCAAATTTTCCCCATTTTGTGGTAGGTAGGTACCTATAACCTAATAGGTATCTATTAATAAATCAAACTAGAAAAGGAAACCCTAGATTGGTAGATATTTTTCTTTACTTTTCAAAACCTAGATCATTACAAACGAGGAAGGTTATCTTGTAACTCCACACCTATCTAGAATCTAGATAGAATGTAGTTAGTATATCTAAAGGTCCTTTCAGAAAAGTTAACCAATTCATATCGCGTTCGCAAACAAGCCGAGAGTATTTGAGTGCGGAGCGGCAACGCCGCCGCGTGGCGCGCGGCCGCGGGCTGGCAACGTCGCTTTATCTCGCGTACTTCGATCAGCTGAGTCTTTTGAGAAACGACCTCCCCTAGTGCAGAGGTGTGCTAGTTATTGCCTTGTAAACAAAAATCTGGGATTCTATTCTTGGGAAAATGATTTCTATTGGCTGGTCAGACCTAGTTTCGTGAAGCCTTGTAAACAAGAGTCCGGAGTTCGATTTCCGGTAACAAGTCGGGACTAGGGAGTAGGTATCAAGTCGAGATTGGTAATCCGGGGTATGCGGCGGGGGGGAGGGGGCCCTCGCACGGGTGGTAGCGCGGGCGTGTCCGCGTGTGCGGGGCGTTCCCTCCCTGGTTGCCATTTGGACCTGTCGCGTACTATAGGATAGGTAGGTACCTATCTGAGTGCGGAGCGGCAACGTCGCGTGTACGTACATAACTACATATTATTATGTAAAACAATCAGCTGGTTTCTGACGACGTCTCTGGCGCAGTGGTGCGTAGCCTTGTAGAAAAAGTCCGGGGCACAGAAGAATAAAGAAGTAAATCGGGAGTTTTGAGTGCGGAGCGGCCACGTCGTCGTAGGTATGTCTCACTTCTCACGCGGGGTCCCTTGGCGCAGTGGCGCGTAGTGCGTTTTCCATGTCCTAGATTCAGGATTTATTTATTTGTTGTGAACACAGCATTCATCCAGCCATTTCTGGCATACCTACAACATTTTACAATACCTATAATAATTATAAATGATAAATTGAGTAGGTACCTACTTAACTACCAAGGTCCTATTATATATAAAAAATTACCTAGTTTAAGTAGGTACATATAGGTACTTATTAATTTTGAACAAGTAGGTCTGTATATTATAATTTATAGGAAATTATAATATTAGTATTAGATGTCAAAATAAATACAATAAACTGTTTAGGTCATAATAATAAATGATATAGGTACCTATCTTGGGAAATTTTAATCTGCTTTTATTTTCTGGGCTCCAGTTTTGTAAGTTCCTACATGAAAATCGAGCGTATAGATAGTTTTTTCACGAATAACGAACGAATGAAGCTACCTACAGTTCGTCGTTTGCGACTGATCGATATGGCAACCGGGGTACGAGGTGAGTCGTGGAAGGAGGATACGCCCCACACACCCGTTCAGCGCCCGCCCTATCCAGCGCCGGGCTGGCGCGCGGGCGTGCGGGGCCGCCCCACCCCGATTGCCACGTCCATCTGTCGCGAACTTAGCGTCAGTGCTGCACAGGTCCGCGTCGTGCGCGTTTGTCAATTTCATTGTTGCTCGTATGTAGTGCTGTGTGTGTATTGATAATGATTCCGGTTGCCGCCTCTACGTCACGTGTGAAAATAAATAAACCAATAATCCATTCTCAAACACGGGAACTAGCAAGAAAAGTATTAGAAAATTGTGAAATTGAACAGAAAAATAATTGTTATGCATATCCTGTCAATCAAGCACTAGATAGGGCTGTGTATTACACCGGCATATCGAAGAGAACTATGTCCAGAATTAAATCCGAATCAAAATCAATACCGCCAGAAGAAAAATTAAAATCACCCAAAAAACGGAAGAAGAGAGGTGTAAAATTGTGTGTTGATGATTTCGATCGTGCAGTGATTCATAACACTATAACTGAATTTTATTTACAAAAGAAGATCGTTCCGACTTGTAATAAGTTACTTGAGACGTTACGTACAAGAATACCTTTTCCTTGGGGTGCTCGCACATTACAACGGGTGTTAAAGAAACTAGGCTACAGGTGGCGTCAGCGTCAAAGTAAGCGATCTGTTTTAATTGAAAAGCCAGATATAGTTTACAAACGTTTTCAATACTTATCAAAAATGAGAGAATTCCGACATAACAACAGAAATATTTTTTATATAGATGAAAGGTGGGTGGATAATAATTTAACGTTCAAAAAGTGTTGGCAAATGAATGGAACAAAAGGAATTGTCAAGGGTAATATTTCTGGAGATGCCCTCATAGTGGTCAACGCAGGAGGCAAATGCGGGTTTATTCCTGAGGCGTCTTTGATTTTCAATGCAGGTGCTACTACCGGTGACTATCAGGGACTAATGAATAATGAGAATTTTCAAAAGTGGGTAATGGAAATGCTTTTGCCTTTTCTTCCAGAACGCAGTGTCGTGGTAATGGATAACGCACCCTACCACAGTGCCCAGCTAAATAAACCCCCGACTAAAAGTTCGTCAAAGAATTCTATGATAAAATGGTTGGCAGACAAAAACGTTCATTACGATGTAACAATGAGGAAGCCAGATTTATTCAATCTCATAGAACAATTACACAGACCCGTTGAAATCAGTTATAACATTGACAATATAATTAGACGACACGGTCATGATATTGTTAGACTGCCTCCATATATGTGCGATTTAAATCCCGTCGAATTAGCATGGGACGACATCGGGCGCTTCGTGAGAGAACACGAAATGAAGAGCGATTTGTGTTTCACGCAACTTAGACAAATTACAACGAATGCTGTTTCGACAGTCACGGCAGACCACTGGCAACATTTCGATAAACATGTCCAGATACTGGAGAACGATTACTGGGAAAAAGATATGTTTATGGAAAATGAAATGGAAGATTTTACCATCGAAGCCGGAGAGACCAGCGACGAGGATTGTCTAAGTGTTTGCAGCGATATTAGTATAAGTTCATTAGAGTTTGTTGATTGTGATTAATTTTTTTTTTTTTAAAGAATATTAGCCATGTTAAATGACTAATATTCCCCTTTCCTCTCCAACTAAGCGTCAAGCTTGAGCTAGGAGTAGGTACGACAATAGAGCAACGGACGGGGATTGAACCGTCGACCTTTCGGTTTTCAGTCCACTCCTTTACCCGTTGAGCTATTGAGGCTCTTTAAATAGGTATTACTTTGTATTAGTTTTGCCTGTAAGAGATCAATGTACTGTAGTGATATCCTGTATTCTTACCTTTTCTTATAGACTATAAGTTTTACGGTGGGATCGGGTGACATACCTATATACCTACGACCTACGTATTTTTAACTTACCTACCTACATTTATTTACAACTAGGTTATGCCCGCGATATCGTCCACGTAGGCTACACAAATTTCAGACCACTATTTTACCCCCTAAGGGATTGAATTTTCAAAAATCCTTTCTTAGCGGATGTCTGTAGTATCCCGATTCGTCCCAACAATTTGAGCTGTGCGTTGATAAATCAGTCAGTCAGCTTTTCCTTTTATATTATGGTATATAGATTTTAATGATAGCGTTTTCACCTACTACATTTAGTTCTAAAATAACCTGCATTTAGTCCGATATTTGTTAGTTTGTAAGTACTTAGTCGTTATAGCTAGTTTTTGAGTAGAAATTATTATAATATTACCTATTATACCCATGTGTTAGGTACCTACGTGTAGGTATTTAATGAGTTTATGATTACATCTAAACTTCAAGAGCTAGCGCGCACCACGGTGCGGTGTGTTCAGTGCGTTTTAAAATTCGTGAACTTAAATGTATCATAATCCGGTGCGGAATTAATTCCGCAGTGCGCGCGCTTCTATGTAGTTCTATATTTTATAGTTCACAGATTTTGCGGGGAAAAACGTACGGAAACGAGATGGACAAAGTTTGCCCCAGGCTGAACAAATATAAAGGTATTACAATAAATTCAGATTAAATATACAATGAATTTTGAATAACTATTTACATTTAAAAGCATACGCTGAAAAAATTTCAAAAAAATAAGAATTAAAATCGATTTTCGATCGACCTGGATGAAAGTCTTTTTATGCCTATCACAAATTTAATGCCACGGCTGCAAAACAACATGCGACTTTATTTTTCTTAAAATAGAAGATTTTTACTATTAAATGGCACATAAATTATATATCATCTCTGTACATTCTGGGGCACGCGGCCATACAATTTTTGTCCACCTCCTTCACCGTGGTGTGCGTTAGCTCTCTATTGTAAACAGGGGCCCTACTACCACCGCTTAAAATAATAAAATTTTTCAATATTAATTCTACGCATTATGTGAAATTGTTTTACTGATTTTTTTTTTTTTTTTTTTTTAATACTTACAATAAAACTTAAAGCTAGCCTTATCTAATTACTATATAAATCATGACCGCGTGGAATGGTGCCAAGAATACTGGCTGCATTTCCGCGCTGGACAGCCAGGCTGATCCGCTGCGCAAAAAATGAGCCAGCCCTTCTGTCACCAGTTGAGGCTATTAATCGCGGTGAAATGTCTCGTAAAAAATTTTTAGCACTAAGACTCCATGGCCCCAGGGTTTTTTAAATTATGTTTTGACATTTTTATAGAAGTTTTGTATGAAAATGTCTAAACAATTAGGTACTTTAAGCGGTGGTAGTAGGTACCCTGTGCTTGTTTGTCATGGTCACCTGTGTGAGAGTGATCGTCATCGATCATGACGATTGTGTGCGTTTAAGTTTTGCTTGTAACACTTTCAATAAAAATAAACTTTAAATAATAAGATGGTAATAATTATTTTACTCTCATTTCGTTGCGTACAGCTACTAAGCAAATATAACTCTTAAAAATTCCAAGACTATAATTTAAGGCCAAGTACATTCAAATACACGCATAATACCCCCACAGTACCTAGGTAGGTACGTCCTTTACGTGAACTTATTCAATCCGCATCGCCTTCGCAAAGATCACATTCGCAAATAAGCAATACCTACTATCCGCGCGGAGCGGCAACGTCGCAAACTTTGGTGTTTGCTGATGTAAGAGCGGCAACGTCGCGTTCCTGTATTACATTTTTGCGATCAGCTGGCTATCAAGATTCAAGATGATAAACTTGTTGATAATGTTGACTCAGTGACGACTAACGAGATCCCCCTTCAGGCCAGTGATGCTCTAGCACTGTTCAGTCAAGTAGCAGGTAGGTATAAATTATATGTAATTTATTTTTCTATAACTGAAAAAGTACCTAGGTAGGTGGATTCTCGCAGAAACGCGAAGAGGCTCACTATACGCGGCCCATAGAACGTTTTTACCGCGAACTTACAAATTGATGCTTAACTTAAGTGAAAAACCCATGTCGGAAAACCTAACTCAGAAGATTTCTTGAGAGATATTGAGCTTCGATAGCTCAACGGTTAAAGGAGCAGACTGAAAACCGAAAGGTCGCCGGTTCAAACCCCACCCCGTTGCACTATTGTCGTACCTACTCCTAGTACCTACAAGCTTTACGCTTAATTGGAGGGGAAAGGGGAATATTAGTCAGCATGATAAACTTGGCTAATATTCTTTTATTTAAAAAAATATCGTAATTACCGGGCGGTGGGCAAATTAAAAAATCAGATTTTTAAAAAATCGTGCCGCTTACGCCTTTCTTCCGAGCCGAGAAGTTTTCTGCGATTCCGTTTATCTTTGAAGTCAGCTAACGAAAACTAAAGCATACCTAAGTACGTTAGCTGACTAATTATTTAATTAGTTAAGTAAAATATACGAAAATTAATTTGAAATATTTGGTGTGTATGTAACATTGTATGTAATTAATAATAATGATAAATGAAGCTGTCCAAATAGTTCTGTTTACGGAAACGCCGCGTTCTGCGTCATGCATCAGTTCAACTTCTAATTTCGGTCATTTCTAATTTTTCCTTCGACCAGCCCCCCAATTGTATAAGAATAACCATTTCATGGCTATCGCAATCGTCAAGAATTCTGCCCTTTGATTGGCTGTGAAAAAATGTAAACAGCGAATCAACCAATCAAACGGCAGAATTTCTTGACGATTGCGATAGCCATGAAATGGTTATTCTTACACAATTGGGGGGCTGGTTAATCGTGTAGGTGCTTTTTTAATTTGTTTAAAAACAAGGCTTAACTGATCTAGGTATCATTATGTGCCAACCCCATCGATCGTTACAAACTAATTTTGTTTTAAATTTAATAATATTATATTATTATTATTATTTGAATTTAAAACTATAACAACTGAGAGAATCACTAGGAATTTCATACACTTCATTGCTAAAATGATTTGCTTAAAATACCTAAATAAAATAAAATATTTATAACTAGATGATGCCCGCGACTGCGTCCGCGTGGATTTAGGTTTTTTTAAATCCCGTGGGAAATCAGTGGTTTTCCGGGCTGAAAAGTAGCCTAGATGTCCTTCCCGGTATGCAAGATATTTTTTTTAATTACTTTTCTAAAAACTAATTTTGTCAAAATTGGTTGAACGGATGATGGGCCGTGAAAGGCTAGCTAGCAGACAGACTGACACACTTTCGTATTTACAATATTAGTATGTATGAATTAGGTATTATAACTAGTGAATTTTGTAACAAAACTGTGATAAAATAAGTAGGTACGTTACTAAGTTTTTTTTATTAAGTATAAAACCTATTTCTAACTTTAAAATCATAGGTAGGTATATAATTATACAGCTTTAAAAGGAAATTTAGCTATTAAAATAGATATTAGTATGTCCGGATTTGAATAAACGCACGGACAAACATACAAAAGATTTTATAATGGGTGAGAATAAATAAGTTTATTCATGGCTATGAATTCAGGTTTTTGCTGAAAAACATTAAATAACCAGCCCAAAGAATGCCCGAGAAGGCTGTTTTGCTGGGATACCAGAATAGGCTTGTTACTTTTACTCGTTCGCCAAAATGCGGTGGGTTATAACCATCGATATAAATGACAAGATGTGCCCAAGCGAACAAAATTTTTCACGTTTTTGGAACCAAATAAATCAGCGCCACCTCTTAGATACTAAATAAATGAACGACCCGTTTGAAATCCAAACGTTACTGAGGTTGGATTGGTGCTAAAGCACCACTGAGTCGGTGCCATTTGTTTGTTCAATAGCCCTGTCCATACGAAGTAATATATAAGTCAATGGTTATAACGGTTTCGAGCTCTCAGCCAATTAAATATGGCGAAACGGGTTCCCGTAATTTGGATTTCGCAGTTAATTGGCCGCCCGCGAGGTACAGCAACCACTGACATGCCAACTTTCAATTCCAACTGAGGTGGACAGCCTCCAAATAAAATTTTAATGCAGTTAAAACAAAAAGATTATATTATGTAGGTACACCTGCTAACCTAGTGGTTAAGACTTCGGTTTTATATCCAGGATTCCCGGGGGCACTTCTAGCTTTTCAATTATTTAAAACTAGATGATGCCCGCGACTTCGTCCGCGTGGATTTGTGTTTTTAAAAATCCCGTGGGAACTCTTTGATTTTCCGGGATAAAAAGTAGTCTATTTATCCTTCCCCGGGATGTAAGCTAACTCTGTATCAAATTTCATCAAAATCGGTTGAACTGTTGGGCCGTGAAAAGCTAGCAGAAAGACGGACACACTTTCACATTTATAATAATATTAGTATTGATAAACAGGGACCAAATAAGTACTAAGTACCTTATATTATTGCTCCCGTTACTCATGATAAGTCATAGATTAATTATTATTGGTCTAGCTAAGGTACTGTAAATTGAAATTTTCGAAAGAGCCACAATTCCGAACCACAGCGAACCAATGTAGATTCACTTAACAATTTGAGAGTACTTATATAAGTTAATTTAAATAAAACAATATTTCTTTATAAATGTAGGGTAGGTACGGTTTACACACCACGTCAGTGAAAACTATAGTACAATGTTCTATTCTGAGGGTACAATCATCTAAAGCCTATGCATTTGCAATTTGAACCAAAAACTTGTAAACAATTTATTTTTGATTAAGGTGAAACATTTCACAAAAGGCTGGCTTGCACTTAGCACGTAACATCAAATTGATTTAGCCATCCGCATCGATCGGCGAGATGCGACGTTGCCGCTCCGCGGGGCGCCGGCCGGCATGCCGCGACGTTGCCGCTCCGACGCGCTATTATTGCTATTATTATCAATATTATTTATTGTGTTGCAGCCTGCATTGTTGTATGGCAGGGCTTGCGTCACCCGTGCATTGCCCGGCCCCTGCGTATTGTTCCAAAAACAAAAAACGAAAAAAAAAAATCTGAAATAAAAACTTTTATCGATGTCTCTTCTGTCAATGTTATCGTTGTTTGTTTGTTTGATTGATAACAAGTGTGTTCCAAGTTGCGCTCATGGTCACAAGTCACAACTCACAGCCCACACTGATTATCATCCATGCTATATAGGTATAATCCATCGACCATCCATACTAATATTAAGTAGGTAGGTCCCTATAAGTGCTAAAGTGTGTCTGTCTGTTTGTCTGCATGATTTTCGCGGCTCATCCGTTAAACCGATTTTGATGAAACTTGGACATACCCATTACCTAACCGCCACTCTTTCCGAAAAACTATAGAGTTCTCACGGGATTTCAAAGTGGAGACGGACATCTACTTTTAATCACGGAAAATCAAAGTTTTCCTAAGTAGGTAGGTACGTACTAGCAATTCATAGAAATAATAAAAAAATACCTACTCATATGTAACTACTTTTGAGAACATTAAGTAGATATTTGGATTTCTCAGATAGGTAGCTCTGTTACTAGCTAGGTATGCAGGTTTATCACGATGTTTTCCTTCACCAAAAGCAAGTGATCAGTGCTTAACTAACTACCTAGGTATAATACCTACTATTTAAATTGCGAGAAGTTAGAGGTGCGCGCCGGGATCGAACTCCGGACCTCTCGAATTGGTAGCCGAAGTCTCAACCACTACGCTACCAACATGCCAATGTTACGGTTTATTCCGTTTATTGTTAGCGCGGGTAAATAGGTACTAAATACAGATGACGGATCCATGCTGCTGCAGAGCGGAGCGGCAACGTCGCATGCTGCTGCAGAGCGGAGCGGCAACGTCGCATACCGCTCTGGCTCAGTCGCCTGAAGTTTCTAAAATCTGAAGATAGGTAGCTCTTGTCGCTGTGGCCTGGGGCCAGTACCTAGACTATAACCTATATATATTTATATATTATTATAAATGCGAAAGTGTGTCTGTCTTTCTATCTGCCTGTTTGTTACGTTTTCACGATCTAGGTACCTAGGTAGGTAGGTATATCCGTTAAACCGTTTGTTATGAAATTACATGACTCTGGGATACAGCAGGGTTAGCATGGGCGGGGATATAATTTTCTCCCCGGGGAAAGGATAAAATCTTTATCCCCTCCGACAGCTTTATCCACTCTCCGAGCATGGGCTCACGGGTGGATATAATTATCCACAGTGAATAAAACGGGGGACTTTTCGGTTTTTGGATCTTTTCCTTTACCTTTATTGGGTTAATGGTAATTGGTATTTGGGACCTATGTTGGGTTTATGTTGGGGTTCCCAACCATATTCCAAACATAACCCAAACACAACCCAAACATAACACAAACACAACCCAAACATAACCCAAACATAACCTAAGCCCAACAGGTACCGCGAGACATGTTTTGATTTTTTAAGTTCTATGAGAATAAACTTAAACCCACGTCTAATGTCGAGGATAAAATTGTCCCCGAATTAGGGATAAACTTCTCCTCTCCCCTGTTGCCGTGCTTTGAGAGGTGGACAAGTAAATTTTATCCCACGTCAGTGGATATAATTGGGGGATAATTTTTTTGTCTCCTGCCCATGCTAGGGGGGCAGAGACGGATAGTTACATGACTAGGTAGGTACTTTTATCCCGGACAATAAAGTTGAAAACCTAAATCCATGCGGACGAAATCGCTGGCACGATCTAGTAGGTAGGTACTTCTAGTTACTAGGACATCGCGAGTTCGATATAAATAAGTAGGATATCGAACTGGCGATCTCTACCTGTGTTGTAACCAGTAACCACTGCGCTATCGCGGTGTATTTATTATGGGTTACGCTGCTGCAGTGCGGAGCGGCAACGTCGCAAGCCGCAGTCGAGCCTGTGGTCGAGGCGCGTGCTTTCTTGGCTTGCTTTGGTTTACTTTGGCAAATGGCTGCTCTAGCCTCTATGCAATTATGAACGTAGGTAACATAACATAATCTTGGTTTAAAATAAAATAATAAATTTAAATTACCCCCGACAGGTCAAGTTTGCCATAATGAGTATGACGTTAATATCGGGTATTGGGATCGAGTCCATTAAGATTTAAGAGTTAAGGTAAAGGTTTCTTCTATCTACCTACCTAACTATTGAACGTGACAGGTCGAGATGGCAAGCCGGGTATGAGGCGGGGGGACGCCCCGCACACCCGCGTTATCCCGCACCGGGTTAGCGTGGGGACTGTGCGAGGCGTGCCCCCGCTTTTTACCCCCATTGCCATCTCGACCTGTCGCGTACCTACTTAACTTAAAAGATAAAACTGCTCCTCTCGTATCCCAGGGACGCAATTTGCATACCTACCTATTCATATACTTTTATAGACCGCATTAGCATGAAGCGCACAGACTAAGAAAGAATAGATGGAATAATAAAAGTCATGAAATTGAAGGAGGTTGTTTAGAATTTTACATTACTTTGTTGTGGCCTCTGCGAACCGGCCATACTCGCACTTACAAACTTTGACAGCGCAACCCGCGTTGAAATCGCATCTTTTAGTATAATCACAACTTTCGTACCACCAAAGGCACAGAATACTCGTGAGTGTACCAACTACCAAGGGATCCATGCCGTGCGGCATGCTAAACGGCGCAAAATCGCAAATCCGAACACAGCTGCTGATGCGACGCGACGGTATGATTTGAGGGTACTAGCATGCCGGACTCACTTGATGACGTGACCCGAGAATATTTTTTCCATGTCCTGGCGGAATGCTTGCCAAGCTCAGCCCAGCCACAGTGAAATTCTGGCTCTTACAAGAATCTCAAAACGCATCAGCATTATACTTACGGCGACGCGCCCCTTCGACAGCACTCGCTTTAGGGCGTTTGTGTATTCATTCGTGAAATCACGTATTCCGTAAAAATACGAATCGAAAGGGCGTTTGTGCACTCATCCGTATTCGTTTCGTATTCGTGTTGTTGTATGTAAGTAAGCAAAAACACGGCGATCCGTTTTTTTGCTTACATAAAAACACGAATACGAACCGAACTTATCTTTTATGGGGATTAAAGATCTTCTCGGTAGGAAAGGCATTCCGAACCAGTGGTAGATGCATCCGACGATTCAAAAGTACTTGTGAAAGTTTACTTGAATAAAAAATATTTATTATTATTATTATTTAAAGAGTTAAGGCGATAGAAAGAGAGGGGTTTATTAAATTGTAGGCCGCAGCTCTGTTCGAGCTGAATTGGACATTAGTGCGTCGTAATATTGTATTGCGTAGTATTTATTAAAGTATTCTGTGGTACTAGCTGGTAGGCAGTTTCGTTTATTGCTTGACCCATTCGCCGTCTATCTCTTTTCTTACATCTGTGTATTGAGTATAAAAAGCGCAGCGCTGTAGTAATTGGAATGATTAATGCAGGAGCCATTTTAAAACTTTTTCTACGAACTATTTCATTTTTTCTCACGCTTCCCGAGAGTTGTATATCCATACCTACTAGATTATATATTATGAATGCGAAAGTGTGTCTGTCTGTCCGTCTATCAGTCTGCTAGCTTTTCACGGCCCATCCATTCAACCAATTTTGACGAAATTTGGTACAGATATAGTTTTCTTTGCATCCCGGAGGGGCCATACTCCATAGGCTCCTTTTTATCCCAGAAAATTAAAGAGTTCCCACGGGATTGTTAAAAACCTTACTCCACACAGACGATGTCTCGAGCATCATCTAGTTGGTTATAAAATAATTGAATAAAAATTACTTAATTTTTATTCAATTAAACGAAATTGAAGCTGTTTTATTTATCCTCCATTTGATGTGTTTTATTTATGTATTTTTACTTTTTATTCCACTTATCTGTCGTCTATTCCTCTTTTATTTACTGTTGTATTTTTATTTATATATATATATACATACATATATTATGTGTATTTACTTTATTAATTTGGTATACCCCTTCCGCTTTCTTTAATTTTTACAATATCCTCTACCCTAAGGGTGCCTGGAAGAGATCGCTATTTTAGCGATAAGGCCGCCTATTGTACATGCTATCTTTGTTATATGTCTATTGTTTTCGTTTTGGTGTACAATAAAGCATATTTTACTTTACTTTACTTTACTTAATTAGGTACCTATTTTTTTTATTCAGATACAAGTTAGCCCTTGACTGCAATCTCACCTTGTGGTAAGTGATGATGCAGTCTAAGATGATAGCGGGCTAACCTGGAAGGGGTATGGCAGTTTTTATTAAACCCATACCCCTTTGGTTTCTACACGGCATCGTACCGGAACGCTAAATCGCTTGGCGGCACGGCTTTGCCGGTAGGGTGGTAACTAGCCACGGCCGAAGCCTCCCACCAGACCAGACCAGAAATTTTGAAATTATAAAATTCCAAACCCGTGCCAGGAATCGAACCCGGGACCTCCCACTATTAAGACCACAGCGCTCACCACTGCGCCAGGGAGGTCGTCGAATTATCTAAATTCTATTTATATGGTCCAACCATGGAACTAGAACTCAGCTTATAGCTTGTGGGCCCAAAAGTTCTTTCAGGAACATTTAAAAATCTAATTCTGCAAGCACTGAGTTATCTACTCATTCGTGCTGCATGCTGCTGCTGCAAGTCCGCAATAAATGCATACGGTCATTTTGCTCTATGATAGCAACAAGTCATAACATTGAGTGAAGTGGCAGAGTGGCAGTCAGTCGGTCTGCGCGGGGCGGCAACGTCGCGGGGAAAGTGGCGCGGAGCGGCAACGCCGCGCGGTCGATACCGAGGCCACGCGAGAGTGGCTGACCCTAGGATGATTCGACACTACTAACTACTTGAATATCTCATAATAATAGGTATAGGTTAGTGGTTAAGAGTTAAGACGTCCGCCTCTTCGTGAGGTCGGGAGTTCGATCCTGGACACGCACTTATACCTAGTTGTTTTCATCATAGGTAGGTATCTATTCGAAAAACAAGAATTGGCTAGGGAGAATAAAATTCATTTTTGTTCTTATGGGGAGTTTGAACTTTTTCTCCCCATCGTATCCCATAATATGCATAAATTATGCTTACCTATGTTTAATTTTTTCATGATTAGGTAGGATTTGTGTTTTATTTACACCGAGCGTCCCTAGCGAGCAAGACCACTAATAGTAATACATAATTAATCTATGGTCTATACTATAGTATACGCATACAAGTTTCTAGTGGGTAGGTACTAGGTAGGTACCTACTCCTAGTTGTTTAGAGATACCTACTTAGCTCAAACTCCCATAAGAACAAAATTCAATTTGGTTCTCGCTATAGTACTCTAAATTACTCTAAAGCCAATTTTCGTTTTCCGAACAGATATGATAAAAAACAATATAGGTAGTACAAAACTAGTGACAATAAGGTACATTAATTGCCATTAGTTAAATATTCTTTACGCACAAGTGCGGTAATTTAATGGCGGTTGCGATTTAATTTGAGTTACAATGCGACTCGCAAGCCCCATATTGTACGTTAATGGCAATATGTCAGAATTCAGAAACTTGTATAAAATAATATGAAAGCATTAATACAAAATTGCGTTCTTTGACATCGCCTTATCTAATCTTCGATTATCCTCTAATTCATTATTTATTTTAATTACTTAGTATTTAATAGCATTTGTTTTGTTCCAGGTACAACACAACTCTGTATGTTACAGAATTTCCTGTACATCGAAGTAAGTAGGTTTTGAGTTATGTATTAGATGACATGATGGTAAATGGAACATTAATAGTTATTTATGTTGAGCATACGCTAATATATAAATTAGTAGTATTTAGCAATCTTTTTTTTAAAAGAATATTAGCCAAGTTTATCTTGCTGACTAATATTCCCCTTGCCCCTCTTATGAAGCGTACAGCTTGTGCTAGGAGTAGGTACGACAATAGTACAAAGGGTGGGGTTTGAACCGGTGACCTTTCGGTTTTCAGTCCGCTCCTTTAACCGTTGATCTATCGAGGCTCTTGTCTTCTTAGTTCTTGTCTTTATAAAATCTAACGATTACTGAACTATAGCTGTAGGTATATACATATTATTTACTTCAAACATCATCACAGTTATAATTAACATAAACTGTAGGACAATATAAATCGTATCGTATTAGATTTGATTTTCGCCAAATATCAAAGAAACTGCTACAATCACTAATTCATTAGAGTGGATTTTCGTAGAGTGATGCAGTAAATGACGTACCTACTGAATACGACACGAATACGAGAAGCCATGTACATACAAGGTCAGGTGACGACCTGCCTATCGCAGTGGTGAGCTACGAGCAACCTACTGGCAAAGCCGAGTCGCCAAGCGATTGAGCGTTCCGATACGATCTGTTGTAGAAACCGATCAGGGGTATGGGTTTTTTATTAAAACTGCCATACCCCTTCCAAGTTAGTCCAATTCCATCTTAAACTGCATCTTTTTCCACCGGGTGAGATCGCAGTCAAAGGCAAACCTGTAATTTGACATTTTAAAAAAAGGTTGGAGGATGAACGGCCTTAAGAATAAAAGGGGAGGGGGGAGTAAAAAAAAAACAAAAGTTACTCTTAAACTATATATTATCTCCGAACTGCTCTGAACTGGCCCGCCTGTGTTTGACCATGGGACTAGTGTTGGCCATACTGCTCCTCTCCATGCCTATACTCCTATCCATGACATTGCTACTACTCGGGAAGGAGTTGTTAAAGTGACAGCTGACAGCTTCCTGCATTACGTTTGCTATCTGCGCCCGCGCCCACATCTTGACATTTGCGGGTAGTTGCTTCATTTCTGGCAGAAACGACATTAAAAATAACTTGTCGCTGTCATTTTCGTCAGGGACCTCCATGGGGAAAACGGGCATTTCCATTTCTTCCTGGTGATGGTCGTCGTCTGATGACAGGGATTTTTTTCGACGTTTCCGCTTAACTTTGACCGAGGGTTTCGTTTGGACGGGGAATAACGGGTCCTCTGAATGTGGATTGGCAAAGATAATTTCGTTGGCATCGTCGTCACTGCAACAAATTGATTTGGATTAGGAAAATTATTCAAAACTTTAGACTTTTTCGTACGACGCATTAAAAATTTACATTACAGCACTTGTGCTATAATCAAATATTACCGCACGATAATAAATTAAAGTGGTCAACAGTGCAGTAATATTTTTATCGCACATGTGCGGTAATAGCCTTTTACAGGTTTAACATTAGTGTACTAAGAGCTACGCTACAGCAATTTAAAAGGTAATTTTCGAGGCGAAAACCGCATTCCAGCCAGTATTTAGTAGCTCCAATCGTCCATTTAATACCGTTAGCACTCAAGAAATCATTATTACTTATTAATTAGTAGCTGATCCGCCCGGCTTCGCTCGGGTGCAATTTGATGTACTATGTAGCCTATGTTACTGCATTAAGTAACTAGCTTTCTAACGTTAAAATAAATAATTGTTAATAATCGTTCAGTAGTTTATATGTAATCCATTAACTGTGAAAGTTTATCAACAATAATATAAGTTAACCAAACAAAGCTTTCCTCTTTATAGAAATAAAAGTACAGACTAGCTTTGCATTCCACGTTGTCGTCCGCGTGAGATTTCTTCGTTTTCTCTGAATAAAAGAGATCACTCTGTACATAGTTCTCTACCTTTGTTTTTGTTTGCCTGCAAAAGTGTAGTCCATAGACTTATTATATTACTCATAGTAGTTTAACTTGTACGGACTAACAAACAGACTGTCAATTTTTATATGTCCATTTATTTTGAGCTCTATACAAAAAAGTTATTTCGGTATCACAGACCATCGATGTATACATGTCACAGACTGACACTCAAATTTTATTTATTTGTATGAAAAATGATTGTCAAGTAATCATTCGGTCCACTGAGTCGACGGTATTATTTTGTTCGTTCGTTAATTAATACTTCATTGCTTCAAGATTCTTTGATTAATTAACTAACTATGGAAGTTTATTTTTACAAGAATTTCTAATTAAATTCTATATAATTTAATTAGAAATTAGATTTTGAAACGGAAAGTCATGCTTTGTGTTGATAACAATAGGGATCCTCTAAAAATAAAGATATATTTTTTCGTACCTACTGCTTTGAGTGATTTGAGTCGGACTTCGTTGAATTAATTATTTTGAAATCATTATGAGAAGATTATTTCTTTTGAAGTTGTTCTTAAATATGTAGGGGTAACAAAAACCAGCCAAGTCAGACTCGCGCACCGAGAGTTCCGTACTCAGGTATTTTTTTCGACATTTTGCACGATAGGTAAATCAAAAACTATTAGGCATAAAAATAAAATCTAAATAAAATCAGGCAGTAAAATCAAAGCAAAATAGGGCTACTTCAGGACTACCTGCGTCAAATGTACTACTAACATTTGACGCCTGTCAGTGATGACGTAGCTTCGGCGTTTTGTTAGAAGTTCCCTATTTGTCGTGAACTGTAGTGTGGTTCAGTTCTTGACGCCAACTGCACGCCTGTATACTCACTCGTCGCTGATCGTACCCTCGAAGCCTCCAAGGAAGCTCATCCTCTTGAAGTAGATGTAGACGCGTCGGTTGCCGCGCGGCGTCTGGCGGCGCGCGCGCAGCTCGCGGTTGTACGCGTCGCGCAGGGACCGCCATTTTCTTTGCAACTGCAGAACTAAGGGTACATATATATGTACTTTGACTTTGGTCAAACTTAAAAGTGGGCCCACACCTGCGCACGCGCACAAATCCACTAAAGGATTTTTGAAATTCCACCCCCAAGAGGGGTAAATAGGGGATGGAAGTTTGAATGAGTCTTATCATTTTTAAAGTTACATCGATGAAAATTGGTATTCAGGCTTTCTGTTAAGAATAGAAAATACGTATTTCACGATTTAAATAAGGGATGAAAGTTTGTATGAAAGTCCGTCATTTTTCAAGTTATTTCCACGAAAATTAATGTTTGGGTTTTCGGTTACAAAAGAAATAATACGTAGATACCTATTTATAGGTTTTTGAAAATTCTAGCCCTACGTCGATTTTCTAAATTCCACCCGAGCTAAGCCGGGCGGTTCAGCTAGTCAGCTTATATGCAGCTTTAGGTTCGTATCGTGTGAACACGACGTGGCGACGACCGCCACAGATGTAAAGGCGGCAACACACCCCGGTCGTAGGCCGTGGCCTTGTTGAAGCTGTCCCAGTCGTCGTAGATCTCCGCGCCCACCTCCTTCCACAGCTGCAGCTTCTCCTCGCGGTCGGCCGGCTGCTCGGTGCGGTACAGCCCCGGCCGCTTCTTGATCTCCTCGATCAGGCGGATCGGGTTCAGCTGGTACATGGTCATCTTTATCATTTCCTCCAGCTTCCTGAATCAACGAAATGTGTGGTTGAATTGAGAATCGCGGTGAAGTGAAGTCGTTTAAATTATAAAACATAGAGAACCGGCCAAAAACTCGCGCACCGAGGGTTCCGTACTACAGACATATCTTTTTCGACAATTTGCACGATAAATAAAAAACTATAATGCATACATACAAATAAATAAAAATCTTTTTTATAATGTACAGGTAAAGTCCTTTAATCTTAATTAAAAATTGAAAATATTAATTATTTGTTCATGAACACATTTTTTTTACCACAAGATTTTTCAGATTTTTCCCCTAATATCTGCCATAAGACCTACCTACCTGCCAAATTTCATGAATCTAGGTCAACGGGAAGTACCCTATAGGTAGGTTTCTTGACAGACACGACAGACGGACAACAAAATGATCCTATAAGGATTCCTTTTTTCCTTTTGAAGTACGGAACCCTACAAAAAGTAAACCGACTTCAAAAGCACTGAAAAATATTACTTGAATAATATTTTTTTAATACAGTTGCTCGTAAAGTGCACTTTCAATGCTAGTAAAGATGACTTATGAGTTTTTACAACACGAGTGCGATTTTTTTTTATTTAGGTTAACCTATAGTTATTTCAAAAATAATTTTCTAGCAAGGAGTTTTATTAACAAAATTTCAAAATGGAGCATTTTAGTAAATAAGTACGGCCATTGGTCAGCTCGTTTGTAATAACCTACTTACCGCCCTCGTATCACAATGTACTATTACGCACAGGCGACCAGTCGACCGTGCGTAATGGGTCTCAACTCTCAACGGTCATCAGTCGATACTCGATATCGATATCGATATTCGACCGTGCGACATCGCCTGACTGCTGGCTGTATGTTTATATCCTATGACCTAGTTCACCTAGTTCCTAGTTAAGTTGTGATAGCCTAGTGGTTAGTACGTCCGCCTTCTAATCGGAGGTCGGGGGTTCGATCCCGGGCACGCACCTTTAACTTTTCGGAGTTATGTACGTTTTAAGTAATTAAATATCACTTGATTTAACGGTGAAGGAAAACAACGTGAAGAAACCTGCATGCCTGAGAGTTCTCCATAATGTTCTCAAAGGCGTGTGAAGTTACCAATCCGCACATGGCCAGTGTGGTAGAATATGGCCAAAACCCTTCTCATTCTGAGAGGAGACCC
Source organism: Maniola hyperantus (assembly GCF_902806685.2). NCBI lineage: Eukaryota > Metazoa > Arthropoda > Insecta > Lepidoptera > Nymphalidae > Maniola > Maniola hyperantus. The sequence continues at coordinate 14,513,302 of NC_048544.1, read as the reverse complement.
GTGCTCTTTAGTGAGCCGGCGATGGGTTGATGATGATAATGATGATGATGATGAATGTTTAGTTCAAATGCAGATAATTCCGAAAAGTTTGAGGTGTAATCTGAAGCTGAGATCTATAGGTACTTTGAATTTGCTCGGGCTTAAGATTGAGTTAAAACGAGACAGATTTATGTGACAGATATAGAGCTCTGTCTCGTTTTAACTCTGTCATAAGTCTAAGCAAAGTCAGATCTCATCCCAGACCTCCGACTGGAAGGCCGACGTGTTAACCACTAGGCTATCAACGCGAATTGCACCATACTTACGAAGAATTTGCAAACACTCCCCCATAAAATCCTAACACTATTTATTCACCACGCAAATAAAATGAATCGTTAAGGGTTGGTGTGGTCTGTGCTTACAAAGAGGCGCAGTGAATGACGTTTGGTGTTGCGACAAAATTGACGCACGCTCGCTCGGCGCGGCCCGCGGCTTGCGACTGCCGTGGCTGCGGCCTGCGCGCGATGGTCGCCGCGGATTGGCTGTTGCGACAGTCGGCCCGCCCCCCGCGACTGGTCGCATGTCGGCGAAGGGCCGATGTCATGTCGTCGTTTTTGCGGGCGCCATTAATGTCGAAGTTGCGGCTTAAGTTTTCCGTTTTATGGAAATGGTTTTTACTTTTTAGGTTAATGTGTTTACGATTTGTTATTTATATCAATGGTTGTAGGGCTCTTACAGCCGCACTCACAGTCGCTTAATCGTTACTTAAGGCATTAATTAGTATGGATAAGGAATGCCAGTAACGATTAAGTGACTCTGAGTGCGGCTGTAAATCTTCAGCGAACGAAGGTTATGACGTAGGTAATTAGTGGGGTTTATCTCCTAGCCTAGTATAGGTATAGTACGCGACAGGTCGAAATGACAATCGGAGTGAGAACGCCCCGCACACCCGCACAGCCCCCGCCATAACGCGGTGCGGGCTAGCGCGGGTGACGTGCAGGTGTGCGGGGCGTCGCCCTGCGCCGTTTAGTGTTCCGTATCCGAAGGGTGCCAACGGGAGTCGGGACCTTAGAGATAGGAATATGATGCCGGACCGGAATATACCGTGTGCTGTGTAGGCCGGGTTTGTGTGTGTGTTGTTTCGGATTGACTATGCTGCGTAGGCCCTATTGGCCGCTACAGCGTCACCGGGGGGGTTGGCGAGCGCGAAGCTCCGCCTGGGGGTGAGCCCTAGGGCTCGAAGAAATAATTCGAGAGTAGGCCGGGTGCTATCCGTCATTTTGTGAGATGGGTCTTGATAGTACTTTACAATGGGCAGCCATTTTATGAGATTCTTTTGATGAATTTCTTTTCTGTATGTACCTACCTATGCACCCAGTTTTCGTAGGTATGTCACCTCTAAGTGTTTATAAACTCTATGGTCGGGACCCTATTACGACTCTGCTCTCCGTCTGTCCGTCCCGTCCGTCTGTCAGTGGGCTTTGTCTCGGGAGCCGTAATAGGTAGGTAGGAATTGAAATTTTCACAGAATAATGTAGGTAGGTACTTCTATTGCCGCTTTAACAAGAAATAATAAAAATTTCTAATGGCCGCCATAAAAAAAGTAGTATTTCTTGTGCGATGGGTACGGACTACGGAACCCTACATTTATATTTTTATTTTAAATCTACCTACCTACATTTGTTCATAATAGTTACACATACCTACCTAGAATATTAGACTAAGTACCTATTATCTACAGAGGAATGTGCAGTGCTCAGACAAGCCGCCAAGCGCTTACGAGCACGAAGAAACCAATATTGTAAGTGTTTTTCTTTTTGTATGAAAATAAATAAATAAATAATTATATATAAATTACCGTGGTATTACGGTCACCTCTCAATTTATCAACTTTAATAAACCGTAGCAACTAGAAACAAACTACGTAGGTAGTTGACCGACTGAATTTCTCTACTGTCGCGGTCGCAACTAGGCTAGTCCCACTACCTTTATTAAAAATTACCTTTTTGTATGCCTAAAGATAGATTAATATATGTATAAGTACAACGGTTATACTTTATATTATTTTATTTGAAATTCACACAACTCACGGCAAATTGATTTTGTTATAATTTTTATTATAAGTGTTAATTTCTCATTGGAGACTGCTTTGGTTTAAGTGTTTTTATATATATGGTATATACTATCTATTTAACTAATTGTAACTGTTTGTCTCTACAAAATAAAATAAATTAAATTAAATTAAAGTTAACTGCATCCGTAGATATTCTGATATTACGCACAGATCTGACGCATTGCTGCAAAACATATTTTCAAAGAATTTCAACGAAAAGATTATAAAATGCGCCGGCCAGTAGGTATAAATATTATTCAAACGTCATTTAAATTTTAAAAATATGGAAGTGCCACGCGCTCCGAGTGAAAAATATTTTTATTCAATAAAACGCGGCGTTGCCAGCTCGCGTCACCGCGTTTAGTCTTTATTCATTTCATTCAAAAAGATTCTATTTGAAGGCTTATTCCAAAATATTTTATTTTTATAAGTATTGATTTTTAAGACATTTTTGTTACTGTGCGCTAAACATTGCGCTACATAGCTGTATTTATTAATTAGAAACTAGGTATTTACTCTTTATTCAAAAGATAGATTTTTTTAAATAAGCAGGTAGGTTACCTAGTTACACATTCATTTTAATTTATAATTTCTACAATACTAGGTAACATCATGCTGCTTTACTGTAACCGATTTAAATAATTTTTAATGAAGTAAATATTTATTAAATTTCGTCCAGATCTCGTTATGAAAGAACCACAAAAATTATGAATAATGATGGCTACCATGCATTTCCTTCTAATGTAGGCATTATTTTTATTTGCAACTCACACAAATAGCTAGACAAAAATGAGATTTTGTTCGTTTTCATTTTCCAAAAAGGCCAAAAATTGATTTAATAAGGAAAAGTATGAATTCTTTTCTTTGAATTCTTTACTGAAACTCTTGCACGGGGTAGCGGGAATAGTATAGCGGAAGTTCTGAAGTTAGGCATTGGTAGTTACCGGGACAGAATATAAAACTTGCAGGTAGTAAAGGCTAATTAGGACCTAATAATTATTATCAACCAATATGAGAGTCAAATAATTTAAAATGAATAAATTGTTAACATTATCAGAACATTAAAACAATTGCAGATTTATCTATAATTAGATTTATTTATGTAATTTGCATATTTAGCTAGAATAGTAGAATTGTACAGTACAGTACAGTACTAACTACCAGTTAGTAGGTACAGTAGCTAAGAGTAGTAGCTATGTAAGTACCTACAAAAGTTTTTTTTTGGTTATTAAAATAAAGTTTAAGAATGTCTTTAAATAAGCTTATAGTTAACACGGTCATAATCACTTCGTATTCCAAAGATCGAACATTATTCAGTTTGATTCAACAAAAAATTGATTTTTGTTGAATCAAACTGAATAATGTAATTAATACTAATTCCTAAGTTGATCCAAAAATGTCTCCGTAGATTTCTGACACTAACACCACTGTCCACTACTCGATATAAAACCCAGACGAGGGTTCAGGCTTACAACTGGCCTGGTTACTCGATCGTATATCTTTTATCACTCTCAGAACCTCGAAACGGAACTTCAACTTTTGATCCATATCGAACTCTCGCACCGCTGGCAGCAAGGAGTCGAAGAAAGAACGGTCTTCGTCGAACGTCGTCGCCGATATCGCATCAGTGCTGATTTCGTCGTTGACTCGAGACATTGCGATTGGGTTTTCAAATTCCGAATAATGCATGGGAGTCATCGCTGGGTCTACTATCTCTATGGTTTGCCACTTTTTTGGCTTCTCGTCTTGATCGTTTTGTTCCGTCGCATGAGTGTTCATGATGTTTATTTTCTTCTTTTTATTTGAAACTCTTCGTCGTTTGAGGTTCTCGATGATAGACGGTTCGTCGCTCTCGCAGGAGATGTCGTTTTTGAAATTGTCATCGTCGCTGGACTGGTCGTTAGACTGATCGTCGGATCTGCTGGTGTCTTTGGATTTGTATCGGGAGTTGAGGAATGAGAGCTGCTTCATGAAGACGTATTTGCCGGATTTGTTGACGCGCGTGCTGCGTATGTTGCGGACGTACGCGTCGCGTATGTTGCGCCATTTGTTGTACAATTTACGATCTGCAAGAAAAAGACTTGCTTTTATTGTGAAATGTATAAAAATAGGACACAATAATGAATCTTTGATTAGTTTTTCGTGTGATAATTCACTGCGTGTATTTTGGTTTTTTTGTGTTCCAAACCGGATTCGAGCCGGTGCACCCCGGCTAATAATCTCTCTTCGGGATATTGTTGGCTATGGCAATAACCTGGCAGGAGGCGAGATTTGGAATAATTCGTTTACTAAATAATATCGAATGTTTTTATTTTATTTCATAGGATGCTTACAAACTTCAGCCTGCTCGAGACTAGTGAGCGAGTCGAAGTCCTGTATGAAGACCCTGGCCACTGCGCACCAGGCCTTCTCTTTGACACCACTCCTGTACGGCTTGCCGTCCGCGTCCACGTCCCACAGTTGCTTGTGCTTCTTTATTTCGCTGATGAACTTCTCCGCGTCCAACGAATATGTCGACATTTTGATTTTTAAACTGTAATATAAATTTGAAAATGAATACAATACAAAAGTTTTTTTTGTTCCAAATTTACAAGTGCGTTCGTAGTCAAGACGTGAGTTTACTACTGGTTGGGAATACATTTCCTACCGTAGAAAACTAGCAAGAAACTCAGTATTTTGCGCCTTTAAAAAATAGGCTACTTGACACTTTTTTTAAGTTGGTCTTAAATGGTTAATATTTGTCCTATTAAATCAAAAAAATTTACACTATATTTTTTTGCGCCCTAATAACCGTAAGACTTTAATTTAAAAATATAATTTTCTTAGACTGGTGAAAACACTGGTCGGCCATGTTTGGCCGATAGATTATCTGTGCTCTGACGTCATGCATTTGTAAACAACAGCATAACCTCCCAAAGTTTAATAAACATGACTTCTATACTAGTTTACATGAAAAATATAGTAATTATCGTTATTGTATCATCCGAGAAAGTAAAAAACGCATCGATAAAGACCACAGGAAAGTTGTGGATTAGAGTGCCCAGTGAAATAAATATACGTAACACGCAAAGACTTGCTTAAAGGGATCCTATATGACTAACGACTGCAACCCAAATTTATTTTTGCAAAGATCACTTTGTTGTAAGTCTTACTTAATAACTTATTCAATTTATAAAGAGAAAACGATATTTTTTTACGTTTACTATGAGTTTTTAGAAATATATAAAAACTAGCTTATGCACGTGACTTTGCCCGCGTGGACTTCATAAATTTCAAACCTCCATTTAAGCCACTCAGGGGTGGAATTTCAAAAAATCCTTTCCTAGTGGATACCTTCTCTTTACCTACAAAGAACACACCCACCAAATTTCATGTATCTAGGACCAGCTGTTTAGGCTGTGCGTTGATATATAAGTTAGTCAGTACTCTAAATTTTATATATATGGATACTACGTTAGTCCCCGCGTGACATAGGGATGACATTTCTTTGTTTACATATTTAATGACGTCACATAATGGCTGACAGCGTTTTCTGCGTTTCAAATAAAAATAAAAACTGTATTTTTTTAAATTGGATTTATATATCCATCCTGCGTTTTTAATAATTGTTATTGATATATTTCGTTTTCTTAAGCAAAATACTATAATAAATAATCATTTATTGGACGAAATTAGATATGAGTCAAGTAGCCTATTCAATTAATAATGTTGCACTGCACGTAAGCATACTCATTCTGAGAGGAGACCAGTGCTCTGTAGTAAATCAGCGAGCGATAACTGGCCTCTGGCGCTAATCAAGGATTTTTGAAACTTCAACTCTTAGGGCGTTTGTCCACTCATCCGTATTCAGTTCGTATCCGTGATTCTTCGAAGTGGCCGTCAAATACGTACATTCAATTAAAATCACGGATGAGTACACAAACGCCCTAAGACTCCTAAGAGGGTAAAATAGGGGTTTGAAGTTCGTGTAGTCTACGCGGACGAAGTCGCGGGACAAGCTAGTACCTATTCCATAATCAGATCTGACTTTAACAACCTAGTTTTTACATCGAGCGATTGTTATTTGACCTCCGCAAGCGGTTAAGGATAAACGAGTTGGTAAATACCCACATACATAGTTCAAGAATAATTATTTCCACTAGCTATTAAGTAAGTTAAAGATTAAATAGGTATTATGTCAGATAATTATAATCAGCCTACTGTTTCTGTTAATTTATTATTTGTAAACATTTAAATAAAATATTTGAATGAATAAGTAAATGATAGAAAACAACCTAGGTACCTACCAGGTACCAATTTATTCAAAACAAAGTATATAAATAGGTCTAACCTAAACCAGAAATTAGAATAGGTAAGTAGGTACATAGTAACTTGAATATTAATAATACGAGATAAATATGAGTATCATTTTTGTCTTAAAATATGATATTAAGAGAACAAAGAGTAAGCATCTAATTAACTACCTACCTAATTATAAACGATTTAGGCTGATTTCTGCCGATCACCAACCATCCGACCATGTCGGATTAGTCAGTCTACTTGTGGGACTGGATGTGCGTATGTAAACAAAAACGCGCGATCGGTATAGCGTCACACGTGCCACGTTTTGCCAATCACTACGAAATTCGAACTTTGAGTAGAATCAACCACTTCGTACCTATAACCTCAAAACGCCAAAAACATATCCACGAGATCCTTCTGGTCCTTCTTTTAACACTATAGAACTGTTTCAACACATACGATCAACAATTTTTCAATACGAAAAAACTTTTACGTACGTCAAACTGAAGCAAGGAAACCGCGCGGAATGACGCTGCGCTGGGTGCGCCGTGCGATTGGACGCGTTACGTCGTACGCAAGCGAATTTGATCGTTATTCCGTTGACGTAAAAGCGACGGCCAATGCCGCTGACCGCTGCAGGGCGGAGCGGCAACGTCGCAAACCGCAAACGTGAGTCGTCGAACCGAACCGCGCTGTCGCCCGTCTAGTCGTTCCGCTAGAAAACTCTCTTCATAATATCCCATAAAAAGAATTTACATTTTGTTACCATTTTTAAATATTTTCATCGGGCATTGTAGATAGGATTAGTTTTAATTTTAGTAGAATTAGTTGGTAAGTTAAATTTAAGCTAGTAATAAGTAGGTACTAACATAGGTTAAGTAATTGTTTCTGTACTAACACACAATTATGGGTGTACTTATGCCTGAAATGAAAGTTTATTTATTTATTTATGAAATTTAATTGGGCAATAGGTAATTTTATTGGCATAGGTGGCCCGGCGAACTTGGTACCGCCTGACAGTCGATTCTTTTTCAGGCATTTTTTTAAATTTTTCTCTCCGAAAGAACCATCCTCGTAAGTACTTGAAAGAATATCATAAAAAATGAATTAGCGGAATCGGTTCAGCTGTTCTCGAGATTTGCGATCAGCAACACATTCAGCGATTCATTTGTATAGAGTTTAGGACTATTATACATCTGTGGTTTAGGTACGTATAGGTACCTATTCTTATTATAATTTCTGTTACTTAGGTATTTGAAAAGACTTAGTAGATTTAGGTAGACTACAAGCAAAATAACCTTTCGTTATGTGGACAGTCGAGTTTGGTTTTAGGTAGGTAGGTATCGGGTATAGGTACACCTAATTAGTATTGGCCTAGATATATTACCTAAGGTAACTGATACAAATAAGGCCTACCTTATTTAAATCGTTGATTACAAAATAAATATAGGTATGTATCAAAAAAACTTCAATAAATTAGTATTAGATGTTTATTAATATCAAATTAATGGAGAAAAACATTAACAATATCTAATAAAATGAAGACAAAATCAACAATACAAAAACCTTAGCTAGTGGCCATAAGTTACGTCTAACAAATAAGGCCCGTAAACTTTAAACTCATAAAATCTTGTTAAAAATCTATTTATTTAAAAAATTACTATTTTATAGCCTTTATTTACCTTTTATATTTTGATAACTACGCTTTTTATTACAGTAATTAAACATTTATAAACACAGATGGCTTGTCACTTGACTTAAGCTCTCATAATAACAATAATATGAATAAACTATTAAAAAAAATATTGTCACTCGTAATTAAATAAATAAAGCACACAGTCTGTAAAAAAAAAACAGTTTTTTTACCAAAAAAATAAAAATTATAGGCCTTATTAAATTGCACTGCTGTATACAAGGCACTAAACTACCGCTGCACGCTGCTAAGCTTTCTTCCGACCAAGTACAAGCACGTTTAGGAACCTTTTTAGATTTAGTTATTCGTAGTACTTTGAGAGCTAGACATCAAAATGCGTATTAAAATGCGGGATTTATATTAAGGCCTAGGGTTACAATTAAGGCCTAGGGCCTTATTCGGTACCGTACCAGATAAAATATAAAGTTCCATAATTCGTTCAATTATTCAAAATGACGTAAATGAAAGCAATAATTATCTAATATAATGGCTAAGGTACTATAACTACTTATTAGTTTATATAAAATGTCAATATAAAACCTAGTAACTTGCCTTGTTATTACGAAAATTTTATAGTGCGCCGCGGAAAACCCGACTTCCACAAAGAAGGCGTCGCAACAAGCTCAGGGAATAGGCGCAGGGCGCCTGAGCAGTTCGTACCTAATCATAGGGCCGTATTGTGTATGTGCGTGAAGAATCTTTTATGTTACATTTATTTAACCGGGTTTTCGGGATAGTAGGCCTTTTTCGAGCATAGGCCTTATTTGTATCAAGTACCTTATGTATAGGCAATAGCTAGGAATCGTTTAATTTTCCGTCTTACGCTCTGAAACTTAGATTTTGTTAATTAGCTTATGTCCGCGACTTGGACCCGTGGACTGCAATGAGGTCAATGCACAGGTAGGTATGTTTGAACGCAGATAGGTATTTGTTAACTACCTAGGTACCTTATTTACTTGCCTATATAGATACTTACCGTATATACCCATTTATTTAATTAAATTATATTTTTGTTACAGGTACCTACATACAAGTAAGCCATATTAAATGGGTCAGGTAAATTAATAGTTGGATCTTATTTTTTTCTATTACCTATGTAGGTATCATGTAGTTATATATGAGTACCTACCTACTTGCATAAGTACCTACTAGTTGCTGCGTGGGCCGCTAGGCGTAGTAATTCAGACGCAGAAATACGTCCAAGGTACCTAACAGGTTTTTTTATTATTAAAAAAAATAGAAATAGCGAGCAAACGAACCTGCCCCCCAATTGTGTAAGAATAACCATTTTATGGCCATCGCAATCGTCAAGAAATTCTGCCCGTTGATTGGTTGATTCGCTGTTTACATTTTATCACAGCCAATCAAAGGGCAGAATTCTTGACGATTGCGATAGCCATGAAATGGTTATTCTTACACAATTGGGGGGCAGATGTTAAGTGATTAACGCCGCCCATGAACGTTTGTAGCACCAGAGGAACTGCTGATGCGTTGCCGGACTTTCAGGAATTTGTTGGTCCTCAAACCTTGAATAACCCCGTATTGTGATGTATTGGGAAAAGCGTTGCCAGGTGTCCAGATAAAGCCGGACATGTCAGGCTTTTTTTGGTTGCCTGTGGGGTTAAATTAGACGGTGTCCGGCTGTCCGGTTTTTTTAGGCTTTTTAAATGTAACATTTTTTTAACATTTTCCAATAACAGTTTAAGAATAATATAACTACTTAGCTTGTAGGTAAAGAATGATAATAATTAAAATGGGACTAGTCCATTTCTTTTGTTCTTTCGAAAGTTAAAAGCTTTAAAAGATAGCTCTAAAAAAAGATTTTCATTGTTGTGAAAAAAAATTGTCGTGTAAGTGTAAGTTGTGTCACGAAGACCAAAAAACTAAGGTTGTCCAGCCTTTTTACCTACATGTCCGGCTAACCTGGCTGGCTAAACGCTTATAGATCTAGTCTTATCTCGTAAAATACCCATGTTATCTACCTATCCGTGATTGTGTACCTACTCATAAAACCATTAATCAGTGCCATTAATCACAGCGTGCATGATATAATTATTTTTACTTTTTTACTATTCAAATTACTTATTACACCACTGGCATTGAAAATACACGTTCAAAAATAGTCTGAAAACAACAGATCATAAAATTAGTTTTTGAAAGAATAATATTGTGCACGCGTTCTAAATTCCAATTTCAAAACAGTCTCGTCGCGTACGGTCGTGTGGGTGTCGTATACCCACGTAAACTTGTACAATACGTATAGCTCTTATTTGTGTAGATATAGGGGTTATATTTCAGCAACAATGTATAGGCGCCTTGTGGGACTAGCGTGCGTCGAGGTATTGATGTAGGTGGGTAAGAGCGGCAACGTCGCGCCGGCGTTGCCGCCCGGTACCGCTAGGCGACGTTGCCGTTTCGACCCACTTCTATGCTTCCAACTTCCAACCGGCAACATCGGCGGAGTCGACGCGCGCTTTTTTCACTTCGGCTAAAAAATTACTGAGAGTTTGTTTACGACTTAATTTGCGGTCGATTTTTAGGGTTCCGTTATGGGTTTCGTATTTTTTCGTCATTTTGCAGGATAATTCAAAAACTTATGATAGGTACATAACAATAAATAAAAATCTGTTTAAGAATGCACATATGATACCCCACTTGATATACCTGCCTACCTAGTTATCTTACTTAGAAAATTGAAAATACTAATTATTAGTTCATGACCACAATTAAATTTATTTGTATGATGTAACCACAAATTCACAGTTTTCAGAGTTTTCCCCGAATGTCAGCTGTAAGATCTACCTACCTACCTGCCAAATTTCATGATTCTAGGTCAACGGCAAGTACCCTGTAGGTTTCCTGACAGACATACAGACAGACAGACAACAAAGTGATCCTATAAGGGTTCCGTTTTTCCTTTTGAGGTACGGAACCCTAAAAAAATAAAATGCATTAACTCCGAAAAGTTAGAGGTAGGTAGATAGGTAGGTACTTAGTATAACTATACCTACGTGCCCGGAATCTAACCCCCGACCTCCCAAATAGGAGGCGGACGTTTTAACCACTAGGTTATCACGGTTCGAAGTGTAAAGTAAGCGAAGTAGGGTACCTAACAGGGGTACCTAACCTATAGGTTTCGATAACTAAAACAGAAGTTTGTGCACTAGCATTGTAACCGCCTCCAGCCGTGCCGCCTGCACAGCACAATGCACATCCGGCCCATTGTCAGATCTGCATCTTCATGCTCTCTTGCGTCAACCCTGCACACTGCTGACACACCTATTGACATCGCAAACTATACTTTATTTCTAGCGTAGTACGTTCCAAAATACAACTTTCCTTTTTCATCTACCTGCCGCTCGCTTTATTCTGGCTGGTAAAATACACCTTATTGGACTTAAGATAAGATCCAAATTTGATTGTTTAATCTATTTTACTACACATGTTAAATTTTTTTTTTAAATAAACTTTGTAGAGAAAGGAATTAAGGTTGCAACGCAACTAGTTACTAGCATTACTTGCTGCATGCAATATGTTACTATTATTAATTGTACTTATGCAAATTATGTAAGCTATATAGAACCCATGCATAGTGTTTTCGTTTGGAACGTAGTTACCTACTAACTATAAGTACGACAGGTCGAAATGGCAATTGGGAGGGAACGCAGCTCCCCGCCTCATACCCCGATTGCCATCTCGACCTGTCGCGGACTATAGCTATTACGTAGGTATTTACTTTACTAGACTCAAGAGGAGATAAACCGTATAGGTTCGTATCGTCTTTACGACCACATCGGATATCGAATGATCCCTATCGACTCTATCGAGTAGTCATTGGGGACGAGCCAAGCCCTGAAGATCGATACCATATCGTTATTTTATCTCAACTCAATGTTGCGTATTGATTTTAGTTTATAGAGACAAGTTGGCTAACGGAGCTTTTTTAAAGTTCTTTTATTTTTTTATTCAGATACAAGTTAGCCCTTGACTGCAATCTCACCTGGTGGTAAGTGATGATAGCGGGCTAACCTGGAAGGGGTATGGCAGTTTTTATTAAATCCAACCCCTTTGGTTTGTACACGGCATCGTACCGGAACGCTAAGTCGCTTGGCGGCACGGCTTTGCCGGTAGTGGTAACTAGCCACGGCCGAAGCCTCCCACCAGACCAGACCAGAAATTTAGAAATTATAAAATTCCAAACCCCTGCCAGGAATCGAACCCGGGACCTCCCACTATTAAGACCACAGCGCTCACCACTGCGCCAGGGAGGTCGTCCGTACTACTAAGCCTCCGCTGCTCGTCCGTCCGTTTGTGGAAATCAAAAAGGTGTAATTTCTTGGTACAAATTACAGAACCCTTCGTGTGAGCCCGACTCGCACTTGACAGATTTTTGTGTTTCCACTTTCCGCATTTCAAAGAGTAGATGTACCTAACATGCATATGCAATGGCTTGTATAGTACGGTATAATAACATTGTAAATTGAAAAATTAAAAAGAGCAATCGCCGAGTTTCTTGCTGGTTCTTCTCGGTAGGAACGGCATTCCGAACCAGTGGTAAATTAAACCTGACTATTCATAAGCACTTTTAAAAAGTTTACATGAATAAAAAAACATTCTATTCTATTCATAATTATTACACAAATTACAACACACAAAGTCACAGGCAACAGCTTGTGTCAAAATCCATTAAGGGTAGATAGATACCTACGCCCCTGATAGCGTTGCCCCAAGCAGCCCCACGGCACTATTCAGGGAGCGAAAGTAAGGAATTCCAGTGGTGCGTGACGCGAGTGGTATGAGATGATATAATATACCTACCGACTATCGAGTGCCGAGCTGGCGCAGGCCACAGACGGGCGTGGCGACCCGGAAAACTGACGTGGCGCGAATAGTTGCTCGAATTATGTTAGAAGGGTTCCGTACAACCGAGGGGAACCCTGATTTTCAAATAGCATCTATCCCTACTTATATCAAATGACGTCTATATACGTAGTACATATATTATTACTTACACACTAGAATCGCGAGATAGTCATTCGGAACAAAAGTGGTCAAAATGAGTATTTAAGACTAGGGTTGCCAGTTACCACGCTGCACGCACGGTCGAGTTATCCCCGAAAAGCGGGACTGAGCCTGTATTGCGCGGGACATTTGATTTTGACTTGAAAAATCGGGACGTCTGGCAACGCTGCTGGTTCTAATGTAGGTACCTATGATAGTCTTAAGAATAACCGCCCGATGATAGTCTATTCTTAATAGGAAAAATAAGTATTGTAGGTGACTTAATTATGTAGGTCTACTTAATTTAGAGTTCAGGGCCTGAACTCTATCAAAAGTTAGTCACTTCAGGCAATAATAGAGTGGTATTAGAGTTTGTTACATTTAGCCTGGAGGTTACATCTAGATTCTAGAGTGACAGAAGTTCCTTCTTGCCGGACGTAACCTAGGTTTTTTTTTTAAATTCATTATAGGTGTACGCTTGACCACAGTCACACCTGATGGGAAGTGATGATGTGGCCTAAGATGGGACGCGTTTACCTAGAAGATGCCTATTCACTCTTGTTTTAAAGATACCCGGGTTGTAATTGGTAGGAAACACATATCGCGGAAGAGTATTCCAAACCTTAGCCATACGTATGAGAAATGATGACGCAAAACGTTTCGTGCGTGTAGATGGAATGTCGACGACATAAGGATGGAAACTCGCCCGACGTCTTGCGGTTCGGTGGTAAAATGGTGAAGGGGGGACAAGATTGAAAAGTTCCTGAGCACACTGACCGGAATATATCCTATAAAACACTGATAACCCGGCGAACTTGCGGCGGTGATCGAGACTTTGTAGTTTCGCCAGTAAAGGGGAGTCTTCGCCTATCAGTCTCCTAGCTCGACGATCAACAGCATCCAGAGCCGCTAGTTGGTACTTGGCGGAGCCATCGAAGAGGTGACTGCAGTACTCCATGCACGACCTGACCTAGTAGGTAGGTAGGTAGGTACCTTCGTTACAAAGGTTACTAACATGTTGTTTCGGATTGACTATGCTGCGTAGGCCCTACTGGCCGCTACAGCGTCACCGGGGGGGTTGGCGAGCGCGAAGCTCCGCCGGGGGGTGAGCCCTAGGGCTCGAAGAAATAATTCGAGAGGTCGGGGGGCAACATCCTCCTAAGGGCGCCTCCTGTGAGGCTCGGACCACGGCTTAGGATGACGTTGGGATGGGTGTAGTTGTTGGACTACTGGTTAGTCCGTACGCCCCCGAGGCCGTGGCGTGAGTCCACGTCCGGGTGACGTTAGAAATCGGGGACCTCGTCTTCGCCGGCGAAGACGCTGTGATGAGGTTGTATTGTGTAGCCCTACAAGATAGGGAGCATTGTCGGTCATGATTTGATCGTCGGGATCGTTAAGGACGTGCTTAGGGCGTCTTTGATCGGGGGGGGCTTACTAACATGTTTCTACTTTCTAGTTATAAAGGGTAACAAAGCCATACAAATCCCTACCTAGTCAAATTCCTACATTACCTGTCTACCCGCTCTATAATCTACAACTTGTACCTAGTGTATACTGAAGGTGTTGGTAAAAGGTTTACAAATGCATTCAATACACCATTGTAGGTAGGTACGTACTACGTAGGTATAGCACCTACAGAACGCAGTGTAGGTAAACTATAAATCCTCTTTGAATGCGATGTGCTGAATCAGTGCGCGACGTTGCCGCTCCGCACGCTGCGGGCACAACGCGGGTCGGATGCCGTGGCGCCACGTTGCCGCTCCGTGCGGGCTCCCCGCGTTGCCGCACCGTGCAACTCGTCCTCTGATACCATTCATACAATTAAAATTATTAAAATCTGTGGAATTATTATGCATAAGATTACTTACTTTCTTTCATACTTGTGATGTAAAATGATAATCCTTCAGATTTTTTTGTTTACCTACAGACTGTAGTAGGTAGGTATTTCCGTGATTAATATTTCTTACCATTTTATCTTTAATCGTACCTAACCATGCAAAAAGTCACGTCGATCCGTTGCTCCCACAGACGTTTATCCAGAATAGATTGATTTCTACTCGGTGGTTGCTCCATTGCGACGTGATTGAAGGACACACTAACAAACCATTAAACCAACAAATCAAATAACAAACACACTTTCGCATTCATAATAAGGGTAGTGGTCCTGTTCATGGCGGAGTCGTTAAGATTGCCATTTACCACGAGATCAAAGTCTGACTAGACTACTGTGCCATAGGGCTCCCTTGGACCATGGTCCTCAGAGGCAATAGCAGCGGGGAGGGACCCTTCCCGGTCCGGTGTCTGCAGTCCGGACTCTGCGTGCAATAAAACGCCTTGATTGGGCAATTTCCTGTGCTACCGTACCGCCCCGTAAGAGGCTGTTTTATAACGTTGTTTTTAGATTTTTACTATCTCTATCCTCCGACCTCGCACCAGAAGACGCAAGTGTTGGAAGACCACCACTAGGTGGACGGACGACATCAGACGAGTCCCAGGGAGCCGCTGGAGTCAGGCGGCGCAAGGCCTTGGCGTGTGGAAGTCCCTACAAGAGACCTATGTCCAGCTGTGGACGTCTATCGGTTGATGATGATGATGACTATTTCTATCCACGGAAAGAAGTTAATATAGGGCTCTCTCTATTCCGCACAGTGTTTCATTTGGCAAAAAAAATTCTCTCTTCTGTTTACAATATTATCGATCAAGGTACCTACATGCATTTAAAATGCACGAATTGAACACGTGTCAATTTCAAATACTTTTTTTTTTTAATTTGTTTCATTAAAAATAAAAAAAACAAGTCGAGCAACAATTTCTGTAACTGGCGGTGTAAGTTTGATAGATTTAATACATAATAATATGTTCACTCCAAAGTTCAGTCGCATATTTGTGTGGTGTATCAGCGAGTCTAATGAATAATGTATGCGGAGGCGCCGCCATACTGAAAAAGTAACATCACCACTTTTCTCGGAACTACAATAGAGCGATTCCATTGTTATATACTCGTACCTACTACGTTGACTGGACCTCAGTGTTGCCAGTCGATACAATTTACATTACGCAATACTCTAGAATTTTGTATTTGACTACGTAGGTACCTACATCAAAAATAAATTATTTCTCAGTGATTATTATATAGAGGGTCTTCAGGGAAGAGGGAAATCAGAGTTCAAACGATTTTTTAAAACCTAAATCCTCGCTAGCTCAACGGTTAAAGGAGCTGACTGAAAACCGAAAGGTCGCCGGTTCAAATCCCACACGTTGCACTCATATCGTACCTACTCTTAGCACAAGCTTTAGAATAGAATAGAATAGAATAGAATGTTTTTTTATTCATGTAAACTTTTTACAAGTGTTTATGAATAGTCAGGTAGTTTTAATTTACCATTAGTTTTTATGTTTGATTGGAGGGGAAAGGGGAATATTAGTCAGCAATTAACTTGGCTAATAGGTATTGTGTTTTAAAAAAACCACACGGATGAAGTGGCGGGCATCATGTGTTAAAATAAATGCTTAGATAGGTAGGTAGGTACTTACCCTAAACCAGGGATATCGCCATGTAAAAAAAGTGGCAACACTTATTGTTAGTGCTCTAGAAGTTTCCATTTGGCATTTGCAAGGAGATCGGCCTTGGATGTTTCTTAGGCTTTTTGTCCAATACAGGTTTGACTGGAGATTATGCATATTTTTATTGTTATTATCAAAATTTATTACCTAAGGAATGAACCTACCTACATGAAAAAGGGGATATTTAACACAGATTAGCTGATTTAAAAAAATACCTGTTTAATACTAAAAAATAGGTTGTTCTTACTTACTCTACGACTACGTAGGTATTTAATTTTTTTTCATCGCATTACTATACTAAGCAAGTGTTGGCTTGTCTTTCAATCACGCCGCAACGAAGCAACGGATCGACGTATTTTTTTTCATAAGTTAATATAAATATAAGTATAAATAGTTAAGGAACTAAAGAGTGAGCGACAGGCTACTTTTTATACCGGAAATCTAAGAGTTCCCATGGGATTTTTAAAACATACATTTGTGGGAAATAGAGTACCTACCTATAATACTTATTTTTTTTAATAAAGTACGGGTGGCAAGGCAACCCAACCCTAGCTTCAACATAGGATCGTGTCTACTTTAGGTGTAAAGTCTAGCCTGTGGAGTTTTCTGCAAAGAGCGCAACGAATCGCTAATGCCTCTATTCAGCGAATGCAGTCGGTTCGGCCGCGTCTGCCATTGTAGTCAATTGCAGGGAAAGTGAGCATTACTGGGATTCGCGCAAAATGCTCGCCCGGACTTTGTACAGGCTACAGCAGTTGCAAAATGAAGACTTCCCGAAATGCCAGCTGCGATTTTCGTGATTTTTAGGGTTCCGTACCTCAAAAGGAAAAACGGAATCCTTATTATACGATCACTTTGTTGTTTGTCTGTCTTTTTGCAACTGTTGCTATACAACTGTTGCAAATTGACAATTTTTTAAAAATAGAGATAGTGAGAAAACGAGCAGGCGGGGTCACCTGATGTTAAGTGACTACCGCCGCCCATGAACATTAGCAGCACCAGAGGAACCGCCGATGCGTTGCCGGCATTTCAGGACTTTCCGAAATGTCGGCTGCGATTTTTGTGATTTTAGGTTCTGGCTTCTAGCTGTATTTTATATCAAACTAAACTAAGAGAAGATGGTCGCCTCTTAGACTGAGAATGCAAGGGAAAAAAAAATCGTATTGCGAAAACGATATTTTGCCACAAAATGCCAACAACAAAGTAACATTGAGTGTCGTTGGTTGGCTTCGTGAAAGTCGATACGTCCGGCAGGGCTCCGGCCTCCGAGGCTGCGCGGGATAGTAACCCGAGCCGAGCGGGTGCCGCCCACACTGCGTGGAGAAAACAAGCTGCAAAAATATTTCCAGTTGTACAGACCTACTTGTGAGAATATTCCTTGAACCTTTGAAGATAGTTTACAGACGAAGTTGAGCTATGCGACCGCGATACACTACACTTTACATACGCAATACTGTCGCGTGTGGTCGTCGCGCGTCGAGTTCGTACTCTGCAAAGTCTTTATGATACACCTCGCAATAGCGACACGCAACCGCGACACGCAACACTTCAGAGGCGACACTTTTTTTCATTTGGATGTTGATACCAGTTGAAGGCACGTTGCAGCTATGCTTGATCTTATTTTTGACACATTTTGAGATTCCCAATGAATTATTGTTCTGCCACATATTTTTAAGTCTCTTTGGTGGCCAAAAAATGTTTGCTTTTTTAACCTACTTATTTACTTTTATAACAATCGAATTGCACAGTGTTATTATTTAGTTATTTTTATAGAACTTTATTATACTTTAGTAAAATGCCTTCACGTTTTTAAAAATCTTTCTTAATTAGTTATGTAGGTCCTTGAATTCCCTGGATCGTATATCATCGACCATCTCATTCATTGTGATCGCCACCAATATTAAATATTCGTGCGCTGCATTTTCTTGATTGGAATCAGAATAGCTTCCTCAGGGTGCACGATCGATGGTACGTTTATGTGGATGCTACGTTTATGCATTAGAGGAGAAATTATGTTTATCGGTTTCTCGACAAACTCCTGGCTTAGTATGCTGATACCTGTGTCCTGGCGCCTCGTTACACATCGCTGTATAAAATAGTATGGAGAACATGAGGTGAGTGACCGCGACGTGCGACACATTGCATGGAATGGCGAGACATTGTGTCGCGTGTTGCTTTGCGCGTAGACTTTGAATTACGTGATCATGATGCGACAAGTATAACACGATCGACTGTTAGTGATATCCATGTAATATCTATGGCTTACTGTAGCGTATTGCGATTGTTCACCTCAAAGGCTCTCCATACATTTCTGTACATAGCGGTACGCAAGTGTCGCTCCACAATTGTCGCGTGTCGCGGTCTCGCGTCGCTATCTCGCAGTTCAAAGTCTACTTTTAGAAAAAAAATAAACTTCGTGGAAAGTGGTGAGTCTTATGTTATTATTTTCTTGTAAATTTAAATGATAAGAGCGAGACCAATAATTAATCTATGTGATAAGATATCTTGGATTTGACAGGCTCTAGCGATGCACGGGGCTGCAATTGCTTGTACTGTATGGTATAATATTATTATAAATTGATCACTTGAAAAGTGCAACCGCCGAGTTTCTTGCTGGTTCTTCTCGGTAGGAACGGCATTCCGAACCAGTAAAAAAAAACTTTTTTATTCGTATAAACTTTTACAAGTACTTACGAATAGTCGGATGCATTTACCACTGGTTCGGAATGCCTCTGGTCAGTGGTAAATTAAACTAGTTAACGATTTAAAAGCACTTGTAATAAGTCTACTTGAATAATATTTTTATTCTATTCTTGTTTTAATTGAGGTTATTGAAGGAAGGTAATAACTAGTAGGTACGTAGAAAATTATTATAATCAGTCATGACGCACTACCAGTTTGACTTTGGAATCTATAATTAATTTTTACAACGTACCTAAGTAGTTTTACGAATTCAGACATTTGTAAATGACTCAAGCGACATATCCGTTAAACATTCTCGGAAATATTCGAAAGTGCTTCGCGACGTGTCGTTCGTCGAGTGGATAGGCGATAAGTTTTAATCTAGAAATGCTATAAAAGTTTCTCAATAAAAAGAAAATATGAGTGTTCTAGATGATGCCCGCGACTTCGTCCGCGTGGATTTAGGTTTTCTTAAGAATCCCGTCGAAACTCTTTAATTTTCCGGGATAAAAAGTAGCCTATGTCCTTCCCCGGTGAAGTGTCTGCTATTAGCGCCTTTGTCACTAGTACTGTAGTAGTAATCACTGGCTCGGCAATGCACACGAACAACTGTTACTCGTCCACACTCGCCTGCGGCAGTGCGGCTCTCGTAACACTGACGTAGTAACATCATCCATGAACACACGAGACAATGTAATCTGATACACTACACCCGGGATACAAACTAACTCTGTACCAAATTTCATCAAAATCGGTTAAACGGTTGCGCCGTGAAAAGCTAGCAGACAGACAGACAGACACACTTTCTCATTTATAATATTAGTATGGAAGTATGGATTAAGAATTAAAATAGGAGTAAGTAGGTACGTATTAATTATCACCACTATAATAATATCATCTTACAAATTAAAATTTTGACCATCAGTAATCGTAAAATTTTATCTATTCTGAATAAATAATTTGAGTTTCAGTTTGATTATATTGCATACTAGCTGATTCCTGCGACTTCGTCCGCGTGGATTTACGTTTTTTAAAATCCCGTGGGAACTCTTTGATTTTTCGGGATTGTTGTCGTTGCTTGGTACCTACAATCTTTAAAATATCCCCTTTCTAACAAAAAAAGAATGAATGAAATCGGACTACACGTTAATGAATTACAACTCAGTATACATTTTAACTTCCGTCACCTCTCCTACGGGAACCATGCTGAATTTCGGGATAAAAAGTATCCTATATTCTTCCTCATAGTATGACCTCAAATCGTACCAAGTTTCATTGGAATCCATTCAGTAGTTTCAGCGTGATGCGCGGCCGTGATACAGACAGACAGACAGACAGACAGACAGATAGACAGACAGACAGACAAAAATGAAAAAAATTACAGTTTTGGGTTCAGTATCGATTATAGAGTGCCCTCGAAAAAAAATTTTCAAAATATCTTCAATGTACAGAATTTGACCTGTTACAGTTTTATTATAAGTATGATGATATGATAGTCACAAACGTGGCATATAGCTATGTATAAATGTAGTATGTAGGTAGGTACCTACTTAGGCGTTTATAAAAATAGGTACTTGTCTTGTCTGACTGGCTGGTAACCTGGTGGCTAAGGTACCATATAAACGCACAACCTTTTTAAACGTCATTCTCTGAAATCAATAATTTTGAGTTTTTCGTCGATAGGTAGGTATTCCCGCAAAGCATCGAACCCACTGACGAAATTTCAAATTTCGAACACCAGCTGTTGTGTTTGAAACTTGAAATTTCGACAGTGGGTTCTCTGACGTGACCTTAGATGAGGCTTAAAATTAATAGGGGATGAAAGTTAAGCCCCGTTGAGTACCTACTGACTAGGTACCTAGATAAACTACGGCTACTAAGTAAGTTATTTTTAATCATAAGTCATAGTGTACCTGCTGTACACATACTGTACGTCCCTACCTACTATCCAATCGCGTCTTGCATCTAAAATCTAATTATAGGCATACTCTACCTACTTAACTGATATACGTATGTGGTGAGTGAGGCGTATTATAAAAGCAGCACATTAAAATAATGTATTGTTTTTTTTATACAGATACAAGTTAGCCCTTGACTGCAATCTCACCTGGTGGTAAGTGATGATGCAGTCTAAGATGATAGCGGGCTAACCTGGAAGGAGTATGGCAGTTTTTATTAAACCCATACCCCTTTGGTTTCTACACGGATTCGTACCGGAACGCTAAATCGCTTGGCGGCACGGCTTTGCCGGTAGGGTGGTAACTATCCACGGCCGAAGCCTCCCACCAGACCAGACCAGAAATTTAGAAATTATAAAATTCCAAACCCCTGCCAGGAATCGAACCCGGGACCTCCCACTATTAAGGCCACAGCGCTCACCACTGCGCCAGGGAGGTCGTCAGATGTGTTTTTATTTTGAGAGAAGTATGGCGTAACCGCCGCCGACCAGTTCACTTGCAAATGGCGTGGCCGAAGCGGCAACGTCGCGTCCACCCGCTCACAACACGTTCCTGTCAATACATTTCGTACACAACTCTTATCGCGTTGGAATAGAGGTCGTTATAGAATGACAGATGCGAGTTGTCTACCGTTAGTGAAGAGCGGCAACGTCGCGGGCGTAATTTTATCAACGGTTCGGAGATATCTGTTATCAAAACAAAAAGAAATGCGACTGTCGAGTGTCGAGCATAGACTAACGGAAAAAGTTAGACGGAGACCTCGCGGACAAGACGTGTCTGGGCTTTGTGTTGTTGTGTGGCTACTGGCTACTGAGGTCCTAGGTTCAATAAAATCCCACAGTCTGCAAAATTTTACCTTCTCACCAAATGAGGAGATTTTCACGTCCAAGGATTTGGACTGGGCGTTGATGAGTCAGTCAGTGAGATAGGACTTTTTATGATTTCACATTTCCCGCCAATATATTTATTTATAGGTACATATACCTACCTGCTTAGTCTTATTTTATTCTCGTTTCGCCAAGAAGCATTTAGCAAAGTTACAAGACTTGTAGCCGCACTCAGAGTCGCTAATCGTTACTTAAGATTGAGTTAAAATGAGACAGATTTATGTGAGAGATATATAGCTCTGTCTCGTTTTAACTAAACTTAAGTAACGATTCATCGTCTCTGAGTGCGGCTGTGAGACATCGACGTGACACTGATGTTCGGCTGTGCGTATCACAAACAAGGAAAAGGCGGTCCGGCGATGTTTCAAACAATTTCGGTCATGTCAGTCATGTCATGTTCAACATTTTCGCCGTTTTCGAACACTCAAGATCCCGAAAGGAAAGATGTTCTAAATTCAAACGCGCCCTATAAGCACCGCAAATTGCTATTGCGCTGGAACCGTGTCTCATTAACATCGAAATGACGTCATTTTGACGTTAGCCGAAATAAAAATATATATGTACCATCAGCTCGAAACTTCAGTCTAGTGCTGACGTCACTAAAATGGCCTCCACGCGCATTAGCAATTTGTGGGACTTATATCATCTAACTCAATATCACAGATGGTTCTAGGTTCTAGATTCTAGAACAACAATAATATAGCTACAATTTGATTTGTTCAGTGCGCGAAGGTCGGCGGGTTGAAGCGGCGTGACACGGTTATGCAATGATAAGTAAATAAATAATCGTACTTCACTACTAGTAATTTAAATCACTAGAGCGTTCACAGCCCACCGGGTGACTGGAACACCTACAGACTTGCATAACTATTCTACGAGACCTAGATTTAGAACAGCGTTGCCAGGTGATATGTGACCATTGACTTATACATGATAATATTATGTTTATAAGTCAATGGTCTTAAGTAATATAATGGGGCCGATTCTCTAGTACACAATCTCTAAACTAAACTAAATTAACAGGTCTATATCTAGTGCTTTCCTTTTCCGCAAGCAACATTATGAAAGGGATAGCAATAGATTTAGACGTGATATTTTAGTTTAGTTTAGAGATTGTGTACAAAGGAATTAGCCACAATATTATATTACTTTGTATGGACAGGGCTATTGAACAAACAAAATGGCACCGACTCAGTGGTGCTTTAGCACCAATGCAACCTCAGTGACGTCTGGATTTCAAACGGGTCGTTCATTAGTATCTAAGAGGTGGCGCTGATTTATTTGGTTCCAAAACCGTGAAAAATTTTGTTCGCTTGGGCATATCTTGTCATATAAATCGATGCATGTGACAAATTCTAAACGAGACTCTAAAAAGATACGAAAAGCGTTAAAAATATACGAAGCTGCTGCGCTGCTGACTTATTGACGCTGATACCCGCGACTTCGTACGCGTGGATTTAGGTTTTTAAAAATCCCGTGGGAACTCTTTGATTTCCCGGGCCTATGTCACTCTCCAGGTCTTTAAATATACCCACGTAAAAAATCACGTCGATACGTTGCAACGGATTGACATGATTATTTGTATGGGTAGGTATAGATAAAGACCTGGAGAGTGACATAGGCTACTTTTTATCCCGGAAAATCGAAGAGTTCCCACGGGATTTTTAAAAAACCTCATTCCACGCGGACGAAGTCGCGGGCATCAGCTAGTATCGTAATAATTTACCCGTGGTGTCGAAAAATACCTACTTCGTCTCGATTATGGCTTTTAATCAAAATACCTTTATCGAATTTTCGCTTTCCTCCCTCGAATATCCTCTACTCAGAGGGATAAAGGGCGAAGTTGGTCCCCCTCGCACGGTGGCGGGCGAGGCGGGCGGGGCGTATGGGGGCAACCTCGGCCTAGGGGACCTTGAGCCCGGATGAGCGAATCAGCTGTTTCCATTGTCGACTATTCTAGAAACCGAAGATAAGCAACTTTGTAGCCCGGGAGACGCTGATAAAAACAGAAGATTGCGTTTACATAAGTCTCATCCCATCTTCTATCTTTCTAGCTCGCAACTTCTCCCACTGCCAAGGATCACTAGTACATACATATATCGATATATCGATAGTATAATATATGTATAGATCTCTGATCGCAACTCGAACTGATTATCATTTCAGATTATGGAAAAGAATAAAAGATCTACTACTTTTTGTATAACTCAGTCCGCTTTCTTAGCGGGTGTCTTGTCATAATCGCTACATTCCTCCCGATCTGACTGACGTCACGACAGCTCTTTTGTAAAAGTGCAATTGTGAACTAAGCCGTCGAAGTAGTCGCAAGTTTTTTGGAGTGGTAAACAATTATCCTTAACCCATAAAAAGAAACTTGAAATAATTAGTGTATCCTTGATTTTCTGGATACACTGCATTCTAAAATCTGCATACATATATACCAACCTACTTACTTCATATACCTAAAGCTGGCCATACACGATCAAGAAGTTTGTAGCGGACTTGAAGTGGCGTAAGTATCAGTGTGCATGGTGTCATGCATACTTGACGGTGTATGGCTATCAGTCCCAGTACTTGTAACGAAACGTCGAGGCTTCGACGTCACTGGCAGGCGTCAAATGTTCCTACATTTGACGCTTGGTAGACTATACATCGCCTATTTTTCTTTCTTTATTAATCATCAATACAATCGCAATTGTTGAGCTTGGCTGAATTTATGGTATGGTTACAGCCATTATAGCCAATAGTGAGCGAACGTCAACCAATCTGAGGTGATTACGATCGTGACATTGTAGCTGTCGATTCGGGATCTTAGCGAGAGTTCCCTCATTCTAGTTTACTCTGTATCAGTTGCCTGGACGCCGCGCCGCTCGGCCGCTTCAAGTCCACTGTAAACTTGACGGTAAACTGGATCGTGTATGGCCAGCGTAAAAGTTATTTGAATATACCTATTACCTATTTGAACACAAAGGTCGGTTAACAATAAGATAAATTGAGCTTCAAATTCGACGTGTTTACCATTCGCTCGCAGGTTTGATGCTTGCTTAGTAAATAAAACACGCTTCGAAATACAACCCGTTTTGGCAGCAATTCAGCTTCGTGTGTACATATTTATTTATGACGTAGGTTTTATATAACATACCTAGTATAAAATATTAAACACTTAGTTGTTTCATTTTGTAGGCAATCTAGCTTAGAATAACAACAACCCGGCATCTAGTTTGATAAGAGATCATACAATATTGTCTGTAGTGTTTTGTCTGTACTCAAGGACCCTAACTAATTTCAAATACCTACATGTCAAAAATTGCGTATCAACAGGATTCGAACCCGCGTCTCCTGGGATCGCGCCTAAGCTACGGTTCGCTTACAGCCAGTGACGGTGTGATATGTGTTGAAGATTGCAACAGCCATTGGCTCGAGACATCGAAACAGCTCGCTAGGAACATTACTTTTGCCAGACTAGCGCTCACGCCGGGCAACTTTTATCTATTTTTTACATTTACGAGATTAAAAGCTAATAGCTCGATACAATCGCTACTATTGCGAGACCTACGCTCGCGGTGGTCATTTTTTTTGCCATTTTTTATGTACCTACAATGTTTAAAATCTACTTTGCGGGACCTCTTCCCAGACTATGCTGTGTAATGTAATATTATTTTGTTACCATAGTAGAAATCTATTTAAATTATATATCGAATCAAAGATAAGAGAAAAACCTGTATGAACACTCGTTTTCGATACTTACTTATTAGATGCATGCTTAGATACTAAATAGAACTTATTGTACATACCTACTTGTAAGATGCTAGATAGGACATAAGAAATAATGTAAATTCTTTCATTTTAAGACTAATTTTATATACTTACTCATTGGGCAAACAGCCACCCCCTTTTAAAAATGTATAGAGGCATCGCCATCTCCTTTCATAATTAACATAAGCATTTTTATTAAAATACTACCAAAACTGTGTAACACTTACTCTCCCATAGCTGTAAGTTACCGCTTCAATTGTTAAGATTAGACTGGGAGCCATATTTACCCCCACCTCACAAATTTGCTTTGTATGATTTTTTCAATAAAGAGTTTCGGAATTTCGAACGCCTCCGACCGAATAAAAGCGGGCACTTTCAGTGCTCGACACGTAAAGTAGGCGCGCGACTCAAGGGGACGACCTTTTTTTTTTTTTTTTTTTTTTTTTTTTTTTTTTTTTTTTTTTTTTTTTTTTTTATTCCGTGTTCGGCATCCGCCCCGTGCGGACGTTCGCTCATGCGCTCTACCTCTCGGTACCGCTCCGACTCTCGCGCGAGTTCGCCCTGTGTCAGTGCAAGTGCCCTGGATTTCCAGTGCTTCGATTGTTCCTGCGTTGTGTATAGTGTAGTGTAGTTCTAGAGCCCAGGTTCCGTGAGTACACTAGTCTAAGCGCAGCATAGGTTCACACCCCCGTCACCCAAGGGCGGGGACTCACATTAGGGCCACACCGTAGGTACCCACCTCCCTGCCTTGGCAGGGAGGACCTTTAGCGCCACCGGGTCCACTATGGGCCCCAACCACCCCGACCAACCCGCTCCTGGGCCCCATCAGGGCCCGGAGTTCCCCCAGACATTTTACAAAGACGTCGACATGAGTGCTCTCATCGCCGACCTCGCGACCCGAGACCCCAACTACCTTAAGAAATTTAAGGTACATGCGAGTCGGACGCCTACGCGCTACGACCGTCCCCCGGCATCTCCTCCCTCGGCCACGGCCATGGAGGACGACACCCCGACCGTGACACCGACCGACACTAAGGAGCCTCACTCCAAAACCCCAGCCGGGCCTTCAGCCCAAAAACCGATCCCGACCAAGGAGCCTCACTCCGAAACGTCCCCAGCCTCCTCTGAAACAGAGGAATTCATGACGGTGCAGACGAAGGCCCAGAAGCGAAAGCTGAAGGCCTCAAAGTCGCACGCAAACCCACCTAAAAAGGTGGGCGTTGCAGCCCCTTCAGGGCCCGGTAACCAACCCACGACCTCCCAAGCGACCTCCGAGGAGGAGTCTGAAGACTCCCCCATGGAGGAACCGCCAAGGGAAAAAGTCCCTCCTCTCTTCATTAGAGAGAAACTGAGCTGGCAGCGTATCCTGCCACTATTAGACCAGCAGGGTATCTCCTTCACGAGTGCCCGCTCGACCGCAGTGGGCATCAAAGTTCAATGCCCAACTTCAGGCGACCATCGCCTTCTCACCAAGACTCTCCGTCAAGAGAATGTAGGGTTCCACACCTACGCTCTTCCCGACGAACGCGTTTTACGCGTAGTCATTCGCGGCCTTCCGAAGGAGCTGAACACCGACCACATAAAGACAGACCTCCTTTCCCAGGAGCTGCCAGTACTAGAGGTTCACAGGATGTACCATCCTAGAACCAAAGCCCCCTACGAGATGGTGCTCGTAACCCTCGAACTTACCCCCGCGGGTAAGAAAATCAATAACATCACATCGGTGTGTCGCCTCACGGGTCTTAAAATAGAGCCCCCCCGTAACCGCGGCAGGATGGGCCAGTGCCATCGCTGCCAGATGTACGGCCATTCCGCAAGGAATTGTTTCGCCCACCCCAGGTGCGTTAAGTGCCTAGGGGACCACGGCACCTCCGACTGCCCCAGGAAGCAACCTACCGAGGAACCCCCGAGCTGTGTTCTTTGCAGGTCTCAAGGGCACACCGCGAATTATCGCGGATGCCCTAAAGCCCCCAAGGAGCAAAAGCGAAGGGTCAAACCGGCCGGCCGCAAACCTGCTGCAGCTCCCCAACCCGCCCAGAAATTCGTCCCTGCGCCGGCTCCGGCCACCAACGCATGGGAAAAACCCCTTCCCAGGGCTAACCCTCCTGCGCCAAAGCCCGCCCAACCAGCCCCGGCCAAGCCCGCCCAATCAGCCCCGGTAAAGGCTTCCGCGCCTACGCCCCAGCCCCAAGCAGAGCCTTCTCTCCATTCATCCGCGGCGACTAACGCTGCGGATAATCTCCACTTAATCGAAACTGTCCTCGCCTCTATTGATATAGTGGAGATGGAAGTTTTCGCCCGGACCTTCAGGAAGGATCCCAAATTAGCCATTACCCAACACTTGGGTCTACTCATCTCCATAAACAACCTTAAAAACCTATAATGGATAGTACAACCAAAGGTAGATTAAAACCTCACTCCTTAGTGGTCGCGTTTTACAACGCGAACGGCCTTATCGACCAAATGGACGAAGTCCGCGAGTTTGTATGTGCACATCAAACCGACATTCTCCTAGTGCAAGAGACCTTCTTGAAACCTAGTAGAAGTAATCCCAGAATTGCTAATTTTAATATAGTCAGAAACGACAGGGCCACTGCTAAGGGTGGCACTGCTATATACTACAGAAGGGCTCTTCACTGCACTCCTCTCGATCCTCCACAACTAACCAATATGGAAGCGTCCATATGTCAGGTGAGTATGACTGGCCATCCGTCGGTCATACTAGCATCCGTCTATCTCTCTCCCTCGAAAGATCTGTTAGAAAGTGACATCCGCGCACTTCTCTCATTAGGAGACTCCGTTATCGTGGCCGGAGACCTTAACGCCAAACATCAAAGTTGGAATTGCCGCTCCCCGAACTCACGAGGACGCCAACTCGAAAGACTGACGCTCCGCCCCGATCTTAACTTCATAGTTATAGCCCCTGACACACCGACTCGTTATCCAATGACCGACAATTCAACAGACAGACCGGACATACTCGATATAGCTCTTCTAAAGAACATCGCCCTTCAGGTGAGTCCTTTGGAGGTGCTGTCCGAGCTAGGTTCAGACCACCGTCCCGTCCTAATGCGGCTAGGACCCCCGCCCACCGCGGCCCCCCCGACCAAAACAGTCATTGACTTCAAGAAGCTCTCAGAGCATCTTAAGTCTATAGACTCAGTGCACATCTCTCAAATTCCTGACATTATAGGTAGTCTAGATGAAGCGCATGCAGCCTCACTGCACCTTACTAATCATATCCGCGATGCTCTAAGCGCCTGCTCCCGACAGATGCCGAACGGTTTCACCCGTCGACAGTTGCCGGACGACGCCAGAGAGCTCATCACCATCAAAAACGCTAAACGTAGAGCCCATGACGCATGTCCTAACGCCGACAACCGGAGAGAACTCTGGAGAGCCCAGAGGGAGGTAAAGGCTCGCCTTGCCGAACTCCGCGACGAACAATGGGACAGGAAGCTGAGTGAGCTCAAGCCATCGCATGTAGCCTACTACAGCCTGGCGAGAGCTCTCAAAGCCGACCCTGTCTCGGCCACTCCTCCGCTTTTACGTCCCAATCAACCGCCCGCCTTTGAAGATGTCGATAAGGCCGAATGCTTGGCCGATAGCTTAGAAGCCCAATGCTCCCCGAGCACCATCTCTGTAGACAAGTCCCATATAGAACTAGTCGAAAACAAACTAGCATCTATCTTCTCTTCCGCCCCAGGTGGCGATCCAATTCTCCCGACGAATAGCGGCGAAGTTCGTCAAATTATCAAAGAATTTCACGCCAAAAAAGCCCCAGGCCCCGACTCTATTAATAACAAAACTCTAAAGTTACTCCCCGACGTATTAATCAACCTCCTGGTTGTCATTTTCAACACCCTCATGGCGGGATGCTCCTTCCCCGACAGGTGGAAAGAAGCTACCGTTATAGGCATCCCCAAGCCAGGGAAACCTAGGAACCTCCCTACTAGCTACCGCCCCATTAGTTTGCTCAACACCCTTGGCAAGGTGTATGAGAAAGTCATCCTCAACCGACTTAGGTCCGTCGTAGAGGAGAAAAACCTCCTCAACGACGAGCAATTTGGCTTTCGAACCAGACACTCATGTGTTCATCAAGTGCACCGCCTCACGGAGCACATCCTTCTCGGGTTCAACCGATTCAAAACGAGAGGCATCCCAACGGGAGCCCTCTTCTTCGATGTAGCCAAAGCCTTCGACAAGGTGTGGCACGCCGGCTTGATCTACAAGCTTTACCATCTAGGCGTGCCCGAAAGACTCGTACGTTTACTACGAGAATTTCTCACCAATCGAACTTTCCGCTACCGTCTGGATGGAACCCTATCCTCCCCAAGACCTCTTCGAGCAGGAGTCCCTCAGGGCTCCCTGCTCTCGCCACTTTTGTACGCGCTGTACACCAGCGACATTCCCAGATCCCCTCATGTTCATATAGCCCAGTTCGCGGATGACACCGCTCTATACAGCTCCGACTTAAACTACCGGAACGTTAAAGCTCGACTCCAAAAGGCAGTCAGTAGCCTAGGCCACTGGTTCCGCCTTTGGAGGATAGAGGTTAACCCGGAGAAAAGCGCAGCAGTGCTCTTTCAAAAGTCCAAAAGGAAATCACAATACAAACTTCGACAGACTGAAATAACTCTTTACGACCGCCCCATTCCCTGGCAAACTAATACCAAGTACTTGGGTGTAACCTTTGACGACAAGATGAGCTTCGCCGCGCACATTCGTAGAGTCCGCAAGAACGCAGCGTATGTGCTCTCCCGTCTTTACCCCATGATTTGCGCAAAGAGCAAAATGTCACTTCGACATAAAGTCACGCTATACAAAACGTGCATCCGCCCAATAATGTCTTATGCCTGTGTTGCATTTGCACACCTGCCGCCCTCCTCTCTCAAACCTCTCCAAGTCCTACAGAATAAGTTTATGCGTACGGCCACTGACTCCCCGTGGTACATGCGCAACGTGGACCTCCACAGAGACCTCCAACTCCCGACAATAGCTCATTACTTTAAACAGCTTTCCAAAAATTATTTTGAGAAAGCCATTAGACACCCCAACCCCCTAATAGTTGAGGCAGCGACTTACACCCCTGACCGAAACGACCCCCCAGATAAAAGACGCCCTAAGCACGTCCTTAACGACCCCGACGATCAAATCATGACCGACAATGCACCCTATCTCGTAGGGATACACAATTCAACCTCATCACAGCGTCTTCGCCGGCGAAGACGAGGTCCCCGATTTCTAACGTCACCCGGACGTGGGCTCACGCCACGGCCTCGGGGGCGTACGGACTAACCAACAAAACCGACAACTCCACCCATCCCAACGTCATCCTAAGCCGTGGTCCGAGCCTCACAGGAGGCGCCCTTAGGAGGACGTTGCCCCCCGACCTCTCGAATTATTTCTTCGAGCCCTAGGGCTCACCCCCAGGCGGAGCTTCGCGCTCGCCAACCCCCCCGGTGACGCTGTAGCGGCCAATAGGGCCTACGCAGCATAGTCAATCCGAAACAACACAAAAATGCTCGACACGCACTTCCACTCTACGGCTCGAGGCGAGCGGACTTCCGTCCGCCTAACAAGAAAAAGGTGTTTTACTTCACCCCTCCCCGCTGTGGTCTCTGATCAACCGATCCACCACAGTGCATGGTCCATCGAGCGCCGGATAATAAGAAGCTGGCAACAACAATCAACATCGAGCCGTCAAGAAGTCAACGTCACCAGAAGTCTGCCTAGCTGAGAAAAGGAATCCATCACGAGCTGCGGTGCATTGAAGTGGACTCCGAAGAGTGCCGCCGAAGACGCAACAAGTGAGAAGATCGTTTCGTCGACTACAGACTCGAAGGCCGACAAGCAGAGGAAGAGGAATCCAACACGCTGCGGGTGCATTGAAGTGGGCTCCGAAGAGCACCGCCGAAGACCGCAACCGTGGGAAGATCGCTTCGCTCCGCAAGACCTTCACAGTTCGAAGTACAAGAAAAGGTATCGACCCATCGCTGCGGGTGCATTGACGTGGGGCTCCGACGAGTTCCGCTGAAGACCGCGAAGCCTGTTGGGGAGGTCGTTTCTTTACAGCGAACACCCTAAGCGGTTTTACCGCGCTTTTCTGTCTGCCACCTAACGGTGCCAAACGGCAGACAGTTAAGTCAACGCCTCACGGCGGGAGCAGTATACCGGACGATACTGCCAGCTTGCCTTCATTGGCTGTTAGTCTGGAACAGTCCGACCGCGCCAGTACGGTGCACGTGAGTTGGTGGCCTCCTGGAGGGCCCGCACTAGGGTAGTCGAGCGTTCCTCTCGCTACCTGCGCACACCAACCGCGTGTTACTCTCTGCTGGGCGGTTCCTACCCCTACCCACTCCTCACTTTCCATCCCTGGGAGAGCGTGTTCCTCGGGACCACTCGAACAGGTCTGATAGGGCCGATAGGGAGGTAGGGAACGTAGGAACGTAGGGACGTAGGGAACGTAGGGAAAAGAAGACCAAAGATGAGCCACGTCGAAACAAGGAGCAAGAAGGCCAAGAAGGACTCATCCGAGGAAGAATCAACACAAACTAACAGTACGGACGTTACTGGCAACACAAAAAGCACGGAAGACTCCGACCGAACCGCCAGTACCGACCAAACGGAAAACACAGAAGAAACTATAACTATGGAAAAGAAACAATCTAGAAGAAAAGCTGGTTCACGCACCTCTGTAAGCAGACGCGCCGAACTACAAGCTAGCATACAAGCCCAGGAAAAAAGACTAGAGGCAGCAAAAATCGAGGCCGAGCTAGCCCAAAAAAGACTAGAGCTAGCACAACTAGCAGACAGCTCTGACCAAGAGGAAGACCCAGAACAGATCGAGAGAGTAAACAATTGGGTCAACAAAAACCCAACGACCCCTCGCGAGAACGATGCTGGAATAGAAAACCTAATGAAAGCCTTCCAACAACACAAAATAGAAGTCGCACCTAGAAAACCACCAACCTACATGAGCGACCTTCCATACTTCGACGGGGATCCCATCAACTGGATCCCATTTAGCAAACATTTCACCAGCACAGCATCACACTTCATGGACATAGAGAATATAGCTAGAATAAGAAGAGCCCTCAAAGGACAAGCCAAAGAAGCAGTGAAGTCACTCTTATATACGAGTTCAACACCAGACAACATTCTGAAGGAACTGGAAAGACGATTCGGACAACCAACATACATCATAAAGGGACTACTAGCTGAACTACACAAGCTACCTAAAATGACGGAAGACCTGAGAGGTATAGGAGCCTTCGCCAGCGCAGTATTTAATGCAGTGGACACCATCAAACAACTAGACCGAACAGAATATCTATATGCCACCGAAATAGCCGACAAAATCATCGACAAGATGAATACGCTAGTCAGATTCAGATGGCAGGAGTTTAGAGCAGACAGAAAGAGAGAGCCTACCCTCAGCCTGCTCTCCGAATTCTTAACCAAAATGTCGAACGACTTCGACGAACCTGGCCCAAGCTATTCAAGATCAAAACCAGAAAACAACAAACGCCCATTCCGAAAGGCGAAAGTCAACGTCGTCCAAATAGAAAGTGAGTCAGAGCAGTCGGACGACGATTACGACAGCGAAT
The DNA here is from genome assembly GCF_902806685.2 of Maniola hyperantus. NCBI lineage: Eukaryota > Metazoa > Arthropoda > Insecta > Lepidoptera > Nymphalidae > Maniola > Maniola hyperantus. The sequence goes on along the minus strand of NC_048544.1, from coordinate 14,479,778 downwards.
TCGAAGAAGAAATGAAGATAGTGCTAGCCGCCTGCGCAATCGACGAAGAAAAGTGCCTCTTGTGCGAACAGGCACACGACATAACAAAATGTAACTCCTTTCTGAGAGAACCCGTGAAAGATAGATGGGAGACGGTGAAACGATTAAAAATGTGTTTTAGATGCTTAAAAACAAACCACAGGCATCTATCATGCAAAGTGAAACAATGCGCAAAAGAAGGTTGCAGCCGGAAACACCACGAGCTTCTTCACCAGGAAAGAAAACTGGAAACAAATAAAATTGTATCAGTGAACCACATAGGCACATCACGAGCCTTTCTCAAAATCGTACCAGTAGAACTGCACGGACCTAAAGGGTCGACGCGAGTGACAGCCCTACTCGACGAAGGGTCCACAGTCACCCTACTATTAGAAGAAGTCGCCTCACAAATAGGAGCCACAGGCCCCAAAGGAAGCCTACAAATCGAAGGCATCAGTGGCCACCAGATAAGGACCGAACAATCTTCACAATGTAAATTAAGAATAAGAGGCTTGTGCTCAAGGAATTACGAAAACCTGCAAGCCCACACCATTAACCAGCTGAATCTGAGACCTCAATCTGTAACGAAAAAAGACATCGAAGACTGCCCTCACCTCAGAGATATAGAAGACCAACTCATATACGACGGCTCGCCACCCACGCTACTAATCGGCCAAGACAACTGGCACCTAATAGTAACACGGGACCTCAAGGCAGGCGATCCAACGAAACCAGTGGCGTCGCTAACCAGCCTGGGTTGGATCCTACACGGGCTCAAGGCGGAAACGCCCAAACCAGTGCTTTTCACAAATCACACCTTTGAAAAAAAAACTGAGGATATAGACGAACTAATCAAATCTCACTTCAGTCTGGACTCGTTGGGAATAACACCCAAAAAACCAACAAACGATCCCGAAGAACGAGCACTAGCAATACTTGAAAAAACAACTCGAAGATTGCCCGAAGGCAGATTTGAATGTGGACTGTTGTGGAAAACAGACAACGAATCCATGCCATTGAACCGCCGAAGCGCACTGCGCCGACTAAACGGCATAGAAAACAAGTTTAAAAAGAACCCAGAATTCAAAATAGACTACAGCAAACAGATTACAAACCTTTTGGCAAACGGATACGCAGAACCAGCTGCCACAACACCAACATCACCGCGAACCTGGTACCTACCCCATTTCGCTGTAATACACCCGCAAAAGGGAAAATTAAGGGTTGTATTTGATGCCGCCGAAAAGACAAACGGAAAGAGCCTGAACGACGCCCTACTGGCCGGACCCGACCTACTTCAATCCCTGTTCGGAGTCTTATTAAGGTTCAGGCAAGGACCCACGGCTGTAGCAGCCGATATAAAGGAAATGTTCCTGCGAATAATAATTCGCGAAGAAGACAGAGACAGCCTACGCTTTCTTTGGCGAGAGACCGAAAGCGAGGAACCAAAAGAGTACCGAATGAAATCCCTGATATTCGGAGCAACATCGTCGCCTTGCTCAGCGATCTACGTAAAAAACCGGAACGCAGAAGACTTTAAATCAAAACATCCAAAAGCAGTGAACGCAATACAAAGGTGTCATTACATGGATGACTATCTACAAAGCTTCGCAACCCCCGAAGAAGCTTTGGAAACGAGCCGCGAAGTGGACAAAATTCACAAAAGCGGTGGATTTGAGCTGAGAGGTTGGACATCGAACCACCCAGACGCAATCAAAGACCTAGAGACTGACCAACCAGAGCACAAACATATTGGCGATCATGACAAATACGGAAAAACTCTAGGAATGATATGGCAAATAAACAACGACGCCTTGAAATTCACCCTAAATCTCCGCAACACGCCGGAAGATGTGATACACGGTTTACGGCCGCCTACGAAGCGAGAAGTAGCAAGCGCCGTCATGTCGGTATTCGATCCTTTGGGCCTAGCCACTCCGGTCCTCATCCAAGGAAAAACGCTTATACAACACCTATGGCGCACGGGTATAAGCTGGGACGACCCCATACCCGAAGACATGATAAAACCGTGGACAAAATGGGTAAACACCCTAGAATGCTTAGAAGACCTGAACATACCACGATGCACACATTCCCAAGACGAGGGGGAGCTACACACTTTCGTAGACGCCAGCGAAAATGTTTACGCAGCTGCAACATACTGGAGAACGATCGAACAAGGCAAAGTCGTCGTCAAACTCATAGCGGCGAAAGCAAAAGTCGCCCCGCTCAAGCCAACTTCGATACCGCGACTAGAACTCCAAGCCGCACTGCTGGGCTGCCGCCTAGCCTCGAGCATTCAAAACGAAATGGATAACTCCGTCAAAAGGAGATATTTCTGGTCAGACTCACGTACGGTGCTAGCATGGATCAAATCTGACCCACGCACTTTCAAAACGTTCGTCGCGCACCGACTAGCCGAAATAGAAGATCTCACTAAAACCAACGAATGGAGATATGTACCTACGAAACATAACGTAGCCGACGATGCCACCAGAAACCCACCTAAAGACTTCAATGTCGATCACAGATGGTTCAACGGACCCGAATTCCTGAAATACGATTCCGAAGAATGGCCACAAGATAAAAGCGACCGTTCCTTATTACCTACGGGCGAAGAAAAAGTACAAACAGTCGCAACAATACATCACAACGAAATGCCGATACTTGATGTAAAAAGGTTTTCATCATGGACACGATACCTACGAGCCACAGCCCGCTTCTTGCAAAGCGTCGACCGCTTTAAAGCACTTACCAAGAAAACCGAGAGCACCGCCGCTACGAAGCGCATCACGAAAGACAAAAGCTGGAAACCTCATAAAGATAAGACGAAGCGACAAAATCCACCGACCAATCAAACTCAAAACAAACCGGCAACCCCGCATAGAATAAAGCTAACACACGATTACATCGAAAAGGCCGAGAACCTGATAATCCGAGCCATCCAAAACGAAAGTTTCAAGACTGAACTCAAAACTCTGCAAGAAAATAAACGCCTCAATAAAACATCACGCCTTGGAAGACTCACCACCGTCATAGAAAATGACATACTGCATCTGCAAACTCGTCTTTCTGCTGCTAAAGACATAGCGATCTCCTACAAAAAACCTATTATACTCGACGGGAAACACCCAATCGCTCGACTAATAGTGAAACACTACCACCAGCAGTACAACCATGGCAACCACTACACCGTGATGAACGAGATACGCCAAAAATTCTACGTGACATCTTTGCGAAACACTGTGAAATTAATAGCAAGAGAATGCCAATGGTGTAAAACTCACAAAGCTATCCCTGCTGCAGCACCAGTTGGAGACTTACCAATAGAACGACTGAAACAGAAACAGCATCCGTTCACGTGTACAGCTGTAGACTATTTCGGTCCGATAACCATTACTATCGGAAGAAAGACCGATAAACGATGGGTGGCACTATATACATGCCTAACGACGCGCGCCGTGCACCTGGAAATCGCAACATCATTGTCAACCGACAACATGATACTCACCCTGAGACGCATGATAGCACGCCGAGGGACGCCAAGAGTCATATACAGTGATAACGGAACCAACTTCATTGGAGCCGATAAAGAACTTAGATACGAATTCAACAAAATGATAGAAAAAACAGAAGAAAAAGGAATTCAATGGAAATTCATACCTCCTGGAGCCCCCCACATGGGCGGAGCATGGGAAAGACTAGTGCGATCAGTAAAGACTGCATTAACTGCAACTCTGAATACTCGACACCCAAAAGAAGAAATACTGCATACGCTGTTGTTGGAAGCAGAACATCTCATAAACTCGAGACCAATAACAGACCTCTCGCTAGATCCAGATGAGCAAGAAAGCTTGACCCCCAACCACTTCCTTATCGGGCGATCAAGCGGCTCTCATCGCATGGGCGATTTTACCGACAGCGAACTTGTTGGGCTGACTACCTGGAAGACAGTACAAAGGCTTACCGACCACTTTTGGAAACGCTGGCTTCTAGAATATCTACCTACCATAACTCCAAAATATAACAATGGCAAAGGTGGATTCATCAACCCATCCATTGGAGACATTGTCATCATCATAGACAATTCTCTTCCCCGTGGTACTTGGCCAAAAGGCGAGATCGTGAAGACTTATCCCGGTCCAGACGGAGTAATCCGAATAGTAGACGTCCGTACTGTTGCCGGAATACTGAAGAGATCAACTTCCCGCCTGGTGAAAATCACACAATCTTCTTCCGCAAATAATGGTGCTCCAGATTCCATCTTCGCACGAGGGGGAGACTGTTGAAGATTGCAACAGCCATTGGCTCGAGACATCGAAACAGCTCGCTAGGAACATTACTTTTGCCAGACTAGCGCTCACGCCGGGCAACTTTTATCTATTTTTTACATTTACGAGATTAAAAGCTAATAGCTCGATACAATCGCTACTATTGCGAGACCTACGCTCGCGGTGGTCATTTTTTTTGCCATTTTTTATGTACCTACAATGTTTAAAATCTACTTTGCGGGACCTCTTCCCAGACTATGCTGTGTAATGTAATATTATTTTGTTACCATAGTAGAAATCTATTTAAATTATATATCGAATCAAAGATAAGAGAAAAACCTGTATGAACACTCGTTTTCGATACTTACTTATTAGATGCATGCTTAGATACTAAATAGAACTTATTGTACATACCTACTTGTAAGATGCTAGATAGGACATAAGAAATAATGTAAATTCTTTCATTTTAAGACTAATTTTATATACTTACTCATTGGGCAAACAGCCACCCCCTTTTAAAAATGTATAGAGGCATCGCCATCTCCTTTCATAATTAACATAAGCATTTTTATTAAAATACTACCAAAACTGTGTAACACTTACTCTCCCATAGCTGTAAGTTACCGCTTCAATTGTTAAGATTAGACTGGGAGCCATATTTACCCCCACCACACAAATTTGCTTTGTATGATTTTTTCAATAAAGAGTTTCGGAATTTCGAACGCCTCCGACCGAATAAAAGCGGGCACTTTCAGTGCTCGACACGCACTTCCACTCTACGGCTCGAGGCGAGCGGACTTCCGTCCGCCTAACAAGAAAAAGGTGTTTTACTTCACCCCTCCCCGCTGTGGTCTCTGATCAACCGATCCACCACAATATGTATGTTCGGAAATGTGCGGGTTCGAATTTTTAAAACTGCCTAACTTATTTACTTTTCTAAGGTACAAAAATAAAGAAAACTTTGAGAAATCAGGTATTATTTATTCGACCTTTAAAAAATAATTAATCGGCCAAGTGCAATACAGATTCATCGACCGCACCGAGGCCATTTATTTTACCTATTTTGATTTTCTAAACATATTATATACAAATGACGTAGGTTTTATATAACATAGTAAAATAATAAATACATTTCGTATGTATTTTGATAAGAGAGATAGTGAAAGATATAATAAAAATTATCGAGTAGTGAAATTAGGGTTGCCACCTTTTTTTAAGCTAATAAAGTATACTTACTTATTTTACTTTTCTAAGGTACAAAAATTGTGATACTAAAGTATTATTTATTCTGCCTTTAAAAAATTACTTACTTCACAAAATCGGCTGAAAGCCAGGCAGACTTCCCACCGAGGGCAATCCAATTCCAAAGGGTAATTTCAATTTTTAAAATTCTGTCTAAGACTTTGATAAACCTAAATCCATGCGGACGAAGTCGTCCATCCTAAATAAAACAAAATAAAACTGTGGACTCTACTGTATGCAAGTACCTACAGTACGCGCCCAAAAGTAATGTGCATTGGCCTTTAGAATGACATTTCGGCTTTGTAGAGCGTTGTCTCTGTCAATCATACCTATGTGACGTTTTGTCGGTCTCAACGACAGGGACAACGCTCTACAAATCTGTTATCTTTACATCGATGGTTATCTTCTAAAGGTCGATGTACATTACTATCGGCCGCGTACTGTACTATGGAAGTACAGTCAATGCCCAATGGTCCAAGTCCTTTATTCTTGAACGATGAATACTCGTCGCCTAGCAACTGCCCGGTCGTAGCAAATTAATTAAGATTTGGGCAGCAATAACGTAAGGACGGACCGGAGGGACGCAGACGGTCAAATTATTATTATCCTCGCCGTCTTCCTGTATGAGTAGGTACCTATGTCATGGATGTGACATATTATTTTACGACTATTGCCCAAAAAAAAGGAGTTTAATGTTTTCAGAGTTCATGTTATAATATGTATATATGAGTTTCTTTATTCGACCATCACTTTAAAATGCCTATTTAGAACTGGATGTATGGGGCTATGGGGTATCCTTAGAATCCTTAAGAGCATCTTACATGGGCAAGCGTATAGGTTATGCCTAATTATTATAGGTTATACCGTATAATTATTCTTAATAGTCATGAACTAGTTTTGGCAACCCTACTTGATGATACGGTTGCGCATAAAAATGTGTCGCATTCCATGATTCCACCATTACAGAACACTCCTTGTCCACCCACATACGAACAATAAATAACAATATTTTTTCTTCTGTACGTGTTTCCGTCCACGCTGGGATTTTTCAATGAATAGGTACTAGTCATTACAGTCCACTCATCATTATAGGTATATCATGTTGTATATATAGCTTTATTATTCGTATCGTAGGATTTATGATTTCTAGACTTAGCTATAAAAGGGCGGCCATTTTGATATTACTTACCTTGACCGAAAAGTATAATAATAATTAATTAATTAATATAATGTAGATAAATGTAGGTAGGTACTTAATTTTTTTTAGGTTTAATGTAAGTAGATTTAAGTTTATTTTATGGAATTCATTGTTAATATTTATTTCTAGTAATTTGTATTATAATACAAATTACTAGAAACGAAATATGACCTCTGAGGATATTATATTATATTCATAGAGATAACTCTATGAATCAAAATGGCATTGATAAAGGAAACTTAATTATAAATATACCTACACTAAACTTAATTACTAATTAAATTAGTATTTTTTTCTCACTACAGCTAGGTAATTAGGTAGACACCTAATTACTATTTGTTCGACACAATATTATCCTACCTACCTAGGTCGACTACCTACTTGGTCGTGTTAATTTTTTTTATTACTTCAGGTAGGTATGTTTGATATTCCAAAGTTATTAGAGGCTGGATTTATTAAATAAGTTAAACTGCCTGTTTTACTGATTTTACTTAACGAATTTAGATTACCTATCTATTTAACGTCCCACTCGAGCATATTATGCTATTTTTTTTAAATCCCAATTTTCATGTTCAGGAGAAAAAAAACAGCGTAGGTACCTAGGTAGGTAGAGGTATTTTTATTTTTCTAGCTATTCTACGTAAATAACAAGTTTCTATAACTCAGCTTAGGTATATGTTGTATTCTGATTTTTAAAATCGTGTATCGAAAGAACATTGAGCAAACTTTCACTATCATTTTAAAGTCAAGGTGATGATCTCATGATTGATTGTTCTTTGGGAGGAGTCAAGACTTAGACACAGTGTTGTTGATCATATCATGCTGAAAAATATCACCCTGCTTACATGTAATCGTATAATTTTCAAAAAGAACATATCAAAAAAAAAACTTTTTAATAACCTACTCAATATTTTTTTGTTTCTTTCAGGTACTGCATCGTCAACTGCAGATCAGATAATAAGAGAAAAGAAGTTTAAGGATGGGTTACAGCGATAAGTAATTAAGTTTTTTTAATTCATTTTTCCTTTCTATTACAGTCCACTTTCTTTTAAGTTTCTAAAGATTTTTCAGTTCTTACCATACCTTGATATTAAGTGTCACTCTAGATCTAGAGAATGTTACCACTTCGAATCTTGTTCAAAATGTTGCTAATAATGAGTTTTTGTATCGTAACTTGTAAGCTACTTTATTATTTTTACTTCAAGTACCTAGATTAATGTCACTATTTAACGTTACCAAAACAGCTGGTCTGTCTCATTTACTAACGTCGTTTGTAGCGATAGGCGATATTTCGAGAATCCACACAGCACAGCCAGCATCTTGTCGGATCATCCGCTCGATGTAACAGCTATCAAGTTGAATTGGCACGTCGTGTTCACCGGACGTCTCCGACGCGACTGCCGGTCGCTCCATTCAACAGGCCGCAAGGAAGTGGGCGGGGCGTGAGGGACGCGGCATCATTGGGCGAGCGTGCGGCGCGCAGCGATGGCCGCCGCTCACTCGGCCAATGAGCGGTGCGCGGACCGAACGCGCGTCCGTCCGGCGACCGGCGCGACGTTGCCAGCTCTCGACAAAAAAATACCAGATTCGACCTTCTTAGGACCCTCGTTTTTTTTTTGTTTGGCCGCGTTATCATTCGGGAACGCGTAGTGTGTAACCCTTATCCGAGTGATGGTGTTCTATAGGCGCTATAACTGGTATAGCTTCTATAGGTGGACTTGAGTGCAGTGCTCTAGTGTATTATGGTTTGGTCGGCGCCTTCGGGGGAAGTGTTGATCGACATCGTTTCAAGGTATATTTTGCCCGTGTTGACAGTGTCATGTGACGTGGCGGCGCCGCCTCGTGCGATGACGTGTCGCCGGCGATAGTGCCGCACATAGTTCACTACACCACTTCCTGTGTTACTATCATAGTTTGTACCTAAACTAAACCCATTGATAGTATCGCCACTCAGTCATCAGTGTACACAAAACACATTGTAATTAGGTACCTATAGTGGATTGCCTGCTTGTAAGGTTCGCACGTAGTGGATTGGTAAGTCGAAAGTCTAGTTTACTTTGTTTTGTACAGTATCTGACTCTACGACTAAATTCTACACCTACTTAGTCTGTAACCACCTGTCCAATGCGATATTGGATCTACTTTCTATTCTAGTCTAAACAGAAAATACATACGAATTTGCTTTATGTAGAAACTCTTTAACTCAAACTAATACCAATAGCTCAAACATGTTACTTAACTAAGTTTAAGTAAGTACCTACCTACATAATTCTATTAACTTACATTAGATGTACCTACGTACTGCAGAGTAATGACCTTTGGGTTTAGATACCTACACCTACTTACCTACTCGGTTTTACCTTCAAGTTACCTAACCTACTAGGTACCTATCTTGACACTTTCATTTCCTATTCAATTGAATCTGACTTGAACGGTCTTATTTCCGAATCATACCTACCTACCTTTCCAATTAATTCTATGCCTATGACCTACCTGCAGACTGCAGTGCAGTGTTACATTGAGAGAACTTTACAGGACCAACATTGACCTTGCCTTCTAAGCCTTTGCCATACACATTGTACTACCTACCTATACATGGGTAGTTACATGTCATTATTATCTCTCAGTACTCAGTAGATCTCTGGCTAACTGAGCAACTGGTCTCCTCTCAGAACGAGAAGGTTTTGGCCATAGTCTACCACGCACACCAGGTGCGGATTGGCCCACTTCACACACCTTTGAAAACATCGAGATCGCTCATTCATGTAAGTAGGTTTCCTCACAATGTTTTCCTTCACAGTTAAAGCAAGTGATATTTAATTGCTTAAAACGCACATAATTATGAAAAGTCAGAGGTGCGTGCCCGGGATCGAACCCCTGAACCTCTCTAGGAGGCCGACGACGCCTTACCATTAGGGTAGGAGAGCTTTATGACACTTGATAAAACGTTATTATATTCACCTCATGCTTATCCTCATTTCTAATTCGAACCGCTAAGAATACCTAGAATAGAATAGAATTGATTTTTATTCAAGTAAACTTTAACAAGTGCTTTTGAATCGTCAACTAGTTTAATTTACCACTGGTTCGGAATGCCGTTCCTACCGAGAAGAACCAGCAAGAAACTTGGCTAAGACTAAGATTTGCTTCCAGGCATCAGTTTTCCCCTCCAATTATAATATGTGTACCTTTAAGTGAGAGTGAATAGGCATCTTCTAGAATCTAGGCAAGCGCGTCCTATCTTAGGCTACATCATGACTTGCCACGATTGCAGCCAAGCGCTAGTCTACATATAAATTTAAAAAAACCCTACGTGAACCTTTATTTGCTTTTGAACCGTCTAAGTGAATCTACCACCACCAGTATTGTAAATTGATCTCTTGAAAAGAGCAACCGCCGAGTTTCTTGCTGGTTCTTTTCGGTAGGAACGGCAATCCGAACCAGTGGTAAATTAAACTAGTTGACGATTCAAAAGCACTTTTAAAGTTTACTTGAATAAAAATATATTCTATTCAAAAAAAAAATCTATACCTACTAGTTAGGTAGGATCCTTTAGGATCTAGATCTAGGTATTCTAGCTGTATATAGTGTACACCTAGGTACTGTCATCTCAGTTAAATAAACGGGTATCAAAGCCGTGGGAGGGGGCATGGCAGGTGGGAACTTTCCACTGCGCTCTACTATATATATACACTATACAGTATATGTAGGTACCTGCTATAGCCACTAGCAGCGAGTAGGTAGCCATACCTACCTATACACTACCTACACCTCGCAGGCAACATTTCACAACGTGTTCTGATACTGGTTCCAACTCCATGCCATGCCACTACCATCTCAGATTATAATTATTATTATAACGAAGCAATTACAGTACGCAGCATAAAATAATGTACAGTACACGGTCGAAAGTAATATACATCGACCTTTAGAAGGAGATAGCAGATTTGTAGGGCACTGTCTCGGTCATTGAGACCGACAAATCGTCGTATGGGTATGAGTTACAGAGAAAATGCTCTACAAAGCCGAAATGTCATTCTAAAGGCCGATGTACATTACTTTCGGCCGCGTACTGTACATCGACCTTTAGAAGGAGATAGAGGATTTGTAGAGCATTGTCTCTGTCGTTGACACAATGCTCTACAAACCCGCTAGGTATGAGTGACTAAGACAACGCTCTACATAGCCGAAATGTCATTCTAAAGGCCGATGTACATTATTTTCTGCCGCGTACTGTACGCACCGAGCGGTGATAGCCTAGTGGTTAAGACGTTGGCCTCTTGTTTGGGATATTGGGGGTTCGATCCCGGGCACGATGCTCTAACTTTTCAGAGTTATCGAATATCAATTGCTTTGTGAAGAAAAACATCGTGAGGAAACCTGCGCGCCTGAGAGTTCTCCATAATGTTCTCAAAGGTGTGTGAAGTCTGCCAACCTGCATTGGCTAGCGTGTAAGGCTGAGATAGCGTAGGTACCTATTTTGACTTTGCTCAGACTGTTAAAAAGAGACAGATTTATGCCGGCTATAGGTATCTTGCTCTCTCGTTTTGACATTGTCTTAAGGCTGAGCAAAGTCAAAGTGCGCTCTATAGATTTCAGCCATAGGCTGTGGCCAAAACCCTTCTCATTGAGAGGAGGACCGTGCTCCGTAGTGACTAGTGAGCCGGCGGAGGTTAATTTAAAAAAAATGGTTGCAACAAGAGCTGCTGGCAAGTGATGATGCAGCCTTGCATGGAGCGCGCTTGCTTTTCTAAATCTAAATGATCCCTATTCACTTCTAACTTGGTGGTACTGAAAACTGATGATTCGCAAGACATCGTCAAGGCCTGGAGTATCTTACTCTAGCTCTCCTACGGATTTTTTCATTTCAGATTTGATGACATAGATAAAATAGACATGGTTTCATTGGTGCTAAGTAAACATTTTAGAACTAATGAGTCGGTGCCATTTTGCTTGTTCAATGGCCCTGTCCTTACCAAGTAATATATAAGTCAATGATTGCAACCAATGAAAAAAACAAATTCAATGCCATAGCAACATCGACAGCCAATAAATTTGGCCTCAATAAATGAGTAGGTAGGTGCTACATGACGCATTATGATAAAGAGCAGATATTTTATTATTAGGCAGATAAAACAAATTCGCGAACGATACTGCGCGACCTTGACCGTCGCGAACTGATCTTGAATCTAAATTAACTAAACTACCTACCTATTACATAATATATTTTATTTATTTATAAATTGTACCTAGAATTGCCACCTGAAACTAAATATTGTACCTAGGTACCTACTTTATTTAGGTCAAACGTAAGTATAGTCCGTACAGAATGAGAACTCACTCGCCATTTTAATTCTCTGTGTCAACTGTCATGTCAAAAGTACGGTTAACCTTTAAAATAAGGACTAAAATCGTACTTTTCACATGACAATTTGACACATAAAGTTAAAATGGCGAATGCGATCTGATTTTGTACGCATTATAGTATAATAATTTATATTTTACTAGCTTATGCCCGCCACCTTTTACGCGTGGACTTCACAAATTTCAAACCCCTATTAGGGGTTGAATTTTCAAAAATCCTTCCTTAGCGGATGTCTACGCCATAATCGACGGTGAAGGAAAACATCGTGAGGAAACCTGCATTCCTGACAGTTCTCTAAGTTCCGAATGGTGTGTGAAGTATGCCAATCCGCACTTGGCCAGCGTGGTATAAACCCTTCTCATTCTGAGAGACCCGTGCTTAGTAGTGAGCCGGTGATGGGTTTATCATGGTTTGTGACACACTGCCTGTGATACTACTATTTAAATTCTAAGCGAAGCTGTGATAGCCTAGTGGTTAGGACGTCCGCCTTCTAATCGGAGGTCGGGGGTTCGATCCCGGGCACGCACCTATAACTTTTTGGAGTTGTGTTCGTTTTAAGTAATTAAATATCACTTGCTTTGACGGTGAAGGAAAAAATCATGAGGAAACGGTGTGTGAAGTGTACCAATCCGCACATGGACAGCGTGGTAGACTATGACCAAAATCCTTCTCACTCTGAGAGGAGACCAGTGTTATGTAGTGAGCCGGCGATGGGTTGATCATGATGATGATGATGGGTTTCTACCGTTGAGCGACACCGATCCGGCAGCTGTCTATACAATGTGTATCGCATTACGTTGGTGCTTGGTAGGAGGTAGCTAGTTTGTTGAGTCCATAACCGGTGGAGATGCGTCGTCTGCACAAACAAACAAACTCATTATTGAACAATCGTAATTGTTTGTCCGTGATTCACATACTTTTGAGTTTGACATTGAAGAGACATTGATTTTTTATAGCTTAAGTAATTATCATTTATCATGATAACTTTGTTCGTTGACTTGCTTAGGTTTTCTCTATAACCAACTCCCAACTCTCTAAAGAATCCGGTATTTGACAACTAGTCAAATCAGTATCTTTTTATCAAACGTCAAAACCCGCGCTTAGTATGCGAGATTCTATGACGATTCTATTCCGGCATATGACGTCACAATCATTTGACGTGCTTTTTTAGTTTAATCGATAATTTAAAATGGTTAAAACTAACAAACCCTCTATTTAATAATCACTGAGAAATAATTTATTTTTGGCATAGGCAAATCATCATCATCATCAACCGATAGACGTCCACTGCTGGACATAGGTCTCTTGCAGGGACTTCCACACGCCACGGTCTTGCGCCGCCTGAATCCAGCGGCTCCTTGCGACTCGTCTGATGTCGAAAAATTAACTGTATGCCAAAGAAACCGCTGGAAACAGCTAGAAGGTAGACAGTGTAACATACGTAATATAGCAACTATAATATAATTACACTTATAAACTAATTACGCTAAGTGGCACATTAATAACGACTCACTAATTGATACGGCCGTTCACAATGTTATTAGGACGCGCCTAGCTTATCAGTTATCACTCACCACGCGTGTTCACGCAAGTGACAAATAGGTACAAAGTCTTCCAGTTCGATGACTTGCTCGCACTGATTGATTGGTAGCGACGTGAATCGATTTTGAAAACAGAGTTTACGACGAAATCAGAGGGAACTTAGTGTGAGGGAACTCTCGATTTGATCCTAAATCGACGATATTATGTGAAATATATCAAACGTAGGAACATTTGCCACATGCCAGTGACGACTGACGTTTTGTTACAAACATAGAAATTTTAAGTACTACTTCTTATAAGAATTATTACTTTCTATATCGATGGTTACAAGTTCTTTAAACCATTAAACTGTCGTGAACCTCAATTAGAGCCTCAATAGCTTAACAGGTAAAGGAGTGGACTGAAAACCGCAAGGTCGACGGTTCAAACCCCGCCCGTTGCACTATTGTCGTACCTACTTCTAGCACAAGCCTGACGCTTAGTTGGAGAGGAAAGGGGAATATTAGTCGTTTAACATGGCTAATATTCTTTTTAAAATCTACACTAATATTATAAAGAGGAAAACTTTGTTTGTTTGTTTGTACTGAATAGGCTCAAAAACTACTGGACCGATTTTAAAAATTCTTTCACCATTCGAAAGCTACATTATCCACGAGTAACATAGGCTATATTTTATTTTGGAAAAAAATAGGGTTCCGTAAGATATTTGGGTTTTTCGGACACAAGGTGTAAAAAATCAACCAGAAAAGTTACTTATTTTGCGTACGCTGCCTAAACTATAAAAGATAGAACCATAAAATGTTCTAATTAATTGTAGATCTTATAAATATCTACAAAAAAGTCCGCGACACACTATACCCATCTATGTCGAGTGAGGCACAGCAACCATTTTTTTATTTAAAAATCTTGATTTTTTTTTGGACTACATTTAAACGCGTTTATTTTACTCATGCTATTAATCCTTATCAAAATAAATGATTTCATCACTAAGAACAGTTTATGGAGATAATATTTGGTCTTTGAATGATTAAAATTGGACGTTTGGTTTTGAAGTTATGGCGAAATTAAAATATTACGATTTCTGCTGCACGGCCCGTTGTCTACACTAATATTATAAAGAGGAAAACTTTGTTTGTTTGTTTGTACTGAATAGGCTCAAAAACTACTGGACCGATTTTAAAAATTCTTTCACCATTCGAAAGCTACATTATCCACGAGTAACATAGGCTATATTTTATTTTGGAAAAAAATAGGGTTCCGTAAGATATTTGGGTTTTTCGGACACAAGGTGTAAAAAATCAACCAGAAAAGTTACTTATTTTGCGTACGCTGCCTAAACTATAAAAGATAGAACCATAAAATGTTCTATCTACATCTACACTAATATTATAAAGAGGAAAACTTTGTTTGTTTGTTTGTTTGTTTGTTTGTTTGTACTGAATAGGCTCAAAAACTACTGGACCGATTTTAAAATTTCTTTCACCATTCGAAAGCTACATTATCCACGAGTAACATAGGCTATATTTTATTTTGGAAAAAAATAGGGTTCCGTAAGATATTTGTTTGTAGGGGGTAATCTTTAGAACTACTGAACCGATTTTAAAAATTCTTTCACCAGTAGAAAGCTACATTATTCCTGAGTGACATAGGCTATACGGGATCTTTAAAAACCTAAATCTACGCGGGCGAAGCCGCGGGGATCAGCTATATTATATAAAGAGGTAATGTCGTTAAGTTTGTTTGTAGGGGGTAATCTTTAGAACTACTGAACCGATTTTAAAAATTCTTTCACCAGTAGAAAGCTACATTATTCCTGAGTGACATAGGCTATACGGGATCTTTAAAAACCTAAATCTACGCGGGCGAAGCCGCGGGGATCAGCTAGTATAAAATAAAATAAAAAAAACTGAGACAAAATCGTTAACTAAGCAGTGAACGGCAAAGCATAGAAATATTCCGTATTATGGAGTAACGAAATCACCACCGTTGCGGGCGGTGTATATAATATCGACTGGGAACTGGCAACCTGTCCTATCTTAAATAATTTTAGACGATTTCACTTTATGCTATTTCGGACTCCACAAAAAGCAGTATACTAGCGAGGCTTCACCGAGCTCAAGGAAACAAGTATTTTTCCTTCATTATAATACCTATATATGTACGGTCTAAGGTAGAGCGTAGCGAGACCAATAATTAATCTATGGGTCTAAGTATAATGTCATAGAGGCAGCCATAGAGATAGTATACATTCATCCAAGGAGGCAGCAACGTAGAACCAACTAATGTCAAATTAACTTTTGTCAAATTTGATGGCTTTTAGGCTTTCATAGTGATAACTACTGAGTTAGCCATTTAGCCAGTCACCCTACAGATCCACGCAGATTAAAAAAAACAGAAAATAAGTGTTTCTCAAATGTCTCATTAGTGTCAAACTAATGAGACATTTAGATTATTTAAGGTTTGTTTGCCTTGTCGTTCTATTTTAGGATTTTTCATTAATCATCCAAGCCTGTACTAAGATACTATGTACCTAACCCTTCATCGTGACAACCCACTGCGATTAATCGTGCCTGCCCTGGCCCCTGGCCCCTGGCACTCGGCCCCTGGCACTCTATCAACAGGGTGGATTTCTCCTATATCAATGCTATCAACGACCAGAAAAACAATGTTATAACTCTCCCCCACCCCTAGGCGTTGCCTGTTGACATCGATTCCATTTCAGCACTGGTAGATTACAAGATTAATTTACAATTAACAGCAATTTTGACGACCTCCCTGGCGCTCTGGTGAGCGCTGAAGTAGAAGGTTCAGGGTTCGATTCCCGGCAGGAGCAATTTGGGAATTTCTAATTAAGTAGGTACGAATTACTGGTCTGGTCTTGTGGGAGACTTCAAATCTAACTGGCAGTGTTTGTAACTTGCGTCTCTTTGATGACCGAGGCTAAGCGAGCCTTATACTCCTAGCTCAGAGAAATACAAAGTTCGAATCCTGCTGTTTCCGTAACTTTTGATTATTTAAGTAAAAATTATTTTGAAAATTCAAGTGTGGGTAAAATTCTCGTTGATTTCCCAAATCTGTAGTGGACGGACTTGTACTACGTGTACAATGGCACAATCACATAAACCCAGCTGAATTCCAAATTCAAATAGAAGTAAATTAAAGGTTGTCTAGAATCTATATAACTTCATCTTAACTCCTAAGAGTTAAGACCCCACTGTCAGAGGAGGCGGATTAAATGTCACGAGCGCCCTAGGCAAGCACCTCAAAGGCGTCCCTCTAACAGCCATATTAAAAATTTTACTAGCTAACTTCGAAACAAAGAGGAATCGTCTCGTTGCATAGCTGGTAGTTGGTGATCATATTTATTTACGTGAAGGAATAAAGAACATCACGTCATGACACTTTGCTATATTAAAGAAGAGGCAGTGTCGGTCACTCCAAGATATTATTACTTAGTAGGGATAATTAGGTGGGCCAGGTAATTCAACCTTAGGGATAATCCGCCTCTGCCCACTGTACTCTACGTAGAGTGGATAGACAGAGAAGTCATGTCCACTATCATGCGAAGGAAGATCGCTTTCTTTGGGCATTTACAAAGAGGAGCCCAATTCTCATTTCTGAGATTGGTTTTGGAAGGAAGAGTTGAGGGCAAAGGCTCCAGGTCGCCAAAGACGCAATAGTTGGACGCTATGGGGGGGTTGACACTGGACAGGGTTACCCAAAGTTAAAAGAGGCGGCTTTAAATAGAGAAGCTTTTCGTATGATGACCTCCAAACTTCGTTTCGAAGAAGGCACGCGATGATGATGATGAGATATATTGTAAGTTGTAATAGTAGGTACACACATATAGGTTAGTAGGCACTGACATAGCTCGGTGATTGCCGCAATCAGACCTTCGTGGATCACGAGCGCCGCGCCGGTAGAGGCGATAGTGGTATAGGTGACTATGTCGCGTATCTGAACTTTGGACTTCACTATATCTAGTCATACCTAGCTAGTGTACTTACTATAATACATAGTTAGTGTTAAGTTTGTGATTGCGTTATGCTTAGATTTATTTGTCTGTTAATTATTAGTTTACATTAATTTGCTTTCTAGAGTAGGTATGATGGTCACGTGTGATAATCGAAATAAGTTTGTTGTTATCTACTTAATTTAATACACATACAAGTAGCTTATTCCCACGGGCCACCACTTCATCCGCTTGGACTACACAAATTAAAAAAAATCTTTTCTTAGCGGATGTCTACGTCATAATAGCTATCTGCATGTAAAATATCTGCCCGATCAGTCCAGTAGTTTGAGCTGTCGGTTGATAGATTCCCTTTAATATATTTAGAAGACTTACCTTGACTGACTAATCGATTAAATATATTGGTAACTTTTTACTAAAAGTTAACCTCTCATCGGCAGTATTCCCAAGGGGCGGACCAACTCTGAAAGGCCGGCAACGCATTGGTGGTTCAAAACCTCTGGTGTTGCAAATGTTCATGGGCGGCTGTAATCACTTAACATCAGATGACCCGCCTGCTCGTTTGTTCGCTCAAAACATCGTCACCACTCCCCACACACGGGCACATGGTGTCCGGTGAGTCACTGCGACCGTTCGAATGGTGCGCCAGTCGCCACACCTGCGCCTGCGCCTTCTGTAGCTATCTATAGCTATACCAATCCATAATATATACAAATTCAAACTCAAACTCAAATTATTTATTCAGAACTAGCTGCCCCGGCGAACTTCGTACCGCCTAACAGTCGATTCTAATTTTTTAAATTTTTCTCTCCGTAAGAACCATCCACGTACTTCAAGGAATATTATAAAAAATGAATTTGCGAAATCGGTTCAGCGGTTCTCGAGATTTGCGATTAGCAACACATTTAGCGATTCATTTTTATATGTAGAGAAGATTTTGGCCGTGAAACGCTAACAGGCAGGCAGACAGACAGGCAGGCAGGCAGACAGACAGGCACACTTGTGCATTTATAATATTAGTATGGATTCCTATGATATTGAGGCCGATTCTCCTGTACATAAATTTTTTTACAAAAAAAATAAAAACCGACTTCGGTACACAAACACTAAAAACTGAAAAATAATTTAATTTATTACCGAATATATTATGTATACAAGAGTTAATATAGTTCCATAATAATACTTTTTGGTGCCGGTGCCAATTAGCTTTAGCTGCGCGAATCGTCTAGACTTCATATTTTTATGAGACTCCACAATGGCACCTCATTGGCACCGACCCCAAAAAATATTATTATGGAACTATATTAACTCTTGTATACATAATATATTCGGTAATAAATTAAATTATTTTTCAGTTTTTAGTGTTTGTGTATCGAAGTCGGTTTTTATTTTTTTTGTAAAAAAATTTTATTTCACAATTTTTAGTGGCCCCATGGAATTATGCTATGACTGGTTAAAAATCTACTGTTTACTAAGCTATTACACTGATCGCGAGCAATTTACTCTTATCCGTTGAGGAGTTCCAGTATCTATCTTCGAAGATGTTCATCAGATCTTCACCAAATTTAAATGGGACCAACTTTGAAGTATACCCTTTCAAACAAAAAAGAATTTTCAAAATCGGTCCAGGCGTCTTCGAGTAATCGGGGAACATACATAAAAGATTCCGACGAATTGAGAACCTCCTCCTTTTTTTGAAGTCGGTTAACAATCTCTAAACTAAACTAAATTAACAGATCTAAATATAGTGCTATCCTTTTCCGCAAACAACATTATGTAAGGGATAGCAATAGATTTAGACGTGCTATTTTAGTTTAGAGATTGTATACAACGGAATTAGCCACATTATGTCAGTTCCTTGTTTAAAACATGTGTACTCATTTAACAGATAAGTGATAAGTATAGAGGTATAGCAAATACATAATAATATACCAAAGATAACGTTACACATTGCCTGATATGAGCACCATGTGTATTGATAAAGGACAAAGATATGATAAGGTGGGGAGGGTTGAGTGCTGTTGAATTAAATTGCGCACTACTCTAACTACTTATTATCTAAATATATTATATAAAATGAAAAGGTGCCTGACTGACTGACTGATCTGGACGGATCGGGCTGAAATTTGGCATGCAGATAGCTATTATGACGATGCCATCCGCTAAGAAGGGATTTTTAAAAGTTCAACCCTTCAGGGGGTAAAATGGGGGTACGAAATTTGTGTAGTCCACGCGGACGACGTCGCGGGCATAAGCTAGTCATTACATAAAAGGTATACATATTTATATAACACTTAAAGCAAAACTGTGTTTCTCCTTTTCAAAATGGTTGTAAAAACCAGGGGGGATGCCAAAATTTTGACATCTGCTAATGCGGATGCGGATACGGATGTCTGAATTAATGCGAATGTTCCGCATTTGTGGATGCGGATGCGAATATCATATATATATCATATATATAAATATGTAACACCCCTGTTGGGAACCATTGTACAGTTTTTGATTGGTCAGTTACCAAACGAAGATATCAACTAGCAAACACGCGCGAGGCAAGCGCCACTCTGGCCCCGCCCACTCTTCTTTGCAGGTCGATACTTGTTGCAAAAATGAATCCGCATCCGTAAAAGCTCCGCATTAATTCATGCGGATGTCCGAGTTAATGCGAATGGTCCGCAATTGCGGATGCCAATGTCTGTAAGAGCCATGGTTAAATATAAAGAAGAAGACGTCATCAACTGATAGCCGTCCACTGCTGGACATAGGTATCTCGCAGACTTCCACACGCCACCTAGTGGGGCAGGGGGACTTCCAACGCTGCGCCTTCCGGTGCGAGGTTTCCCAGAATGTAAATTGAATACAACCAGGAAAGTATTTGTGACAAGGCTCGCGTTATCAGTTATTGCATCGGTCACAGTGTCGGTTTACATTTAAATATTAATTAAGTACCTACTATTTACTTACTTATTAACTTTTACAGTTTTGCACGAGATCCGAATAAATTAATAAATTTGAATTATTTACTTCGTTTAGTATATTTAAATATTCGTATATTTAAATCGGTTTTAATTAGAATGTTATGTTTAGTGGTCTTTCGGAATTTTTTATTTATTTATTTACAAATCGCGTAAACTTTCCATTATGCAGTCTGCTCTTTTACATATTAATGTTATTATAGCTAGTTACTACACACATACTGCAACAAAACCTCGTTTTTATTAATAAAACAATTAAGTAAATATGATTTAAATAAATATAGATTATTCCTGTTATGGAAATAACTCATGATAGTCTTACCGCTAAAATGATTTAAATTTCACATTTTAATAGTTTTTTGTGTGATATAACCACAAATCCACGGTTTACAGGATTTATTCCTTTACTTTTGCTATAAGACCTACCTACCTGCCAAATTTCATGATTCTAGGCCAACGGGAAGTACCCTATAGGGTACCCTATTTTTTTTACAGACACGACGGACAGACAGACAGACAACAAAGTGATCCTATAAGGGTTCCTTTTTTCCTTTTGAGGTACAGAACTCTAAAAATTCCTACTCCGAAAAAATAGGTAATACCGGGGAGCTCAGAAGCGGTTATCACCGCTAAGTCTAATGGCCGCGACTTGGTCCTCGTGGATAGCTAAAGGTTTTTAAAAATACGTGGAATTCCGGAATAAAAAGTAGCCTACTCGTAGGTATATCCGGCTCCGCGATAAGATGACAGACAGACATACACACACTTATACCTTTATAATACATATTACTATGGATAAAATCAACCAAATCAGGCCAATTTATCTTTCTCAAAACCAAAAGGAGGACGACATTCCGACAAATTGCACTGAACATTGAGCAATGCGCGTCAGTTAAAAAAAACTAAAAATAGAAGAACGCAGGTCCGGCAGGAGTCCGCGTCCAAAATAGCCGGGCGATACGTCGTGTCGCGTCGACAGGCGTGCTGGACTAGGAGCTGGTGCGACTTTATAACGAGGCACTTGAAAAGAGCTGACAGTCGTTTATCCATCAATATAAAAAAGAAGCTGACTGACATATCAACGCATGTACTTCATAAAGCTGGGTATGGGATTGGCTGGATTTCAGACCCTTGAAATTTTGCATTTACATTGTCTTATCGTCCGGACGTTAAGAAAGAACGTGATTTCGTGTAAATTCTATAAACCTATAACTCCCGCTAAGAAAGGATTTTCGGAAATTCCATTCGAACGAAGCCGGGGCCGGCTTATCGTAGTCGTAACGTAGTCGTATATTTGAATTCAACACACAAAGGTTAGCAGGTATATATTATTTGTCACAATTAGGTATCAAATCATTTTAGGCAAGGTTTGCACTCTGCACCACTTCATTGCTTTTTATTAGCCATGATTGTTGTCAAGCGCATGCCTATATCACAGTTAAAAAAATCGCCATCGCCATTTTGTTCATTCATTAATGAAATGGCCGTTCCAAATCATCGCAATCACACCAGGTCCTCAGCCTTCCTCATAAATTTACTTCCCGCCGCGCCACCATTGGGTCCCGACCCGTCCCATCGTCGAGTCTATCAAACGAGATGGACAAAATTTGCCCCAGGCCCGGGCTGAACTATGCCTATCACAACCAAGACTGCAAAACAACAAACACTACTACAACAAACAACTATCAAATGGCACACATATCATCTCTGTACATTTATTAAATGGCACATAATATTCTAAATAATACACATAATAATGGCACATAATATATTATCATCTCTGTCTCTCTGGTCAGTATGATCTGGGGCACGCGTCCATACAATTTTTGTCCAGCTCTTTTCTCACCAATAATTTCCCACCGGCTCCTGGCGTATGTGACGTGCGCGAGCGCAGTCAAGGACGCTGCGTGTGGGCGACGCACGTGTTACAACTTTATGGGGTTATTGGTGCCATGGGGTGATGAAAAAATGCATGAAACGCTACTCGAAAAGTGTTTCGAATTCGCCATGTTTACATTGTTTGACGTGACTGTTTCAAGATCAAGTTTGAATATTGGACACGTACGATGTGCGAGGCGAGAGTTGTTACGAATTATATTGTAGGTAGGTACTTACTGTACTTACTGTAAGTAGCATTTTTCAAAGGTTTCTTAATTATTACTTTGTAAATAAGCTGCTGCGCAATTATTTCTACTGCGGAATACAAAATGCATATTAATATTTTCTAAAACAAATGAAAAATGCTTACTTATTCCAGCTCATTATTATCGGTTTGAGATGCTGAGATAGGCTAGTGGTTAGGACGCATGCTTCTTAATCGGAGGTCGGGGATTCAATCCTGGGCACGCACCTCTAACTTTTTGGAGTGATGTGCATTTTAAGTAATTAAATATCACTTGTTTAAACGGTGAAGGAACACATCGTGAGGAAACCTGCATGCCTGAGAGTTCTCCATAATGTTCTCAAAGGTGTTTGCCAATCTGGTAGTCTATGGCCAAACACCCTTCTCACTTTGAGAGGAGACTCGTGCTCTGTAGTGAGCCGGCGATGGGTTGATTATGATGATTATCGGTTTTCAAAGTTTCCCTAGGTATAGACAGTGCAGTGGACTAAACTTAAAGTAGATGTTGTATATGTTATACTTACTTAATCAAAGTGTTAACTATCTGCTCTGTAGTCCCTATAATATACTATATCTATAATATACATGGGTACCATTAACATACATCCTGGCTAAACTACTTCATACGTAGCTAATCTCAACCATTCTAAGATTCCTTATGTCTTAGAAATACATCTCTCCTCCATTACAAAGGTAACTTGCCTTAGCGTACCCACAGTAGAAACGTATAACGTAAACTAATTAGTTTGCGTCGTCCGTCTCAAGTCTAATTCCACGGAGACAGACGGACAAATCGGAACTCCTAGATTTCTAGGTCCCTCGCCTCGTTAATCTAGATCTCCCAATTCTAATGGGATTGTAACTGGATCATAGGATTAGTAGAATAGTCTTGCTATTGGAGTGGAGTAGAGTCGCAAAAGATAGAGAGCCATGGAAAAGGTTGGAGGAGGCTTTCACCGCTGAAAGCGGTCCATTCTGATACCCTATTTTTAGTTATAAATTAATAATTATTGGTAAAATAAGATAAAAGTTAGGTTTTTAATTTTTTTAGAATAATATTTATCAATGATAATATGAAAGGAAAATAAAGCTATTTTTATTTTTATTTTTTTTATTGGAGGCCAATAATATGTTGTGTCGTTTAATTATATAAACGGTAAGCGAACGTAATGCAAAATTAAAGGAAAAAAATTATCCTCACTTTACATGTAGGGGAGCTACCCTAAAAAAACCGGCCGAGTGCGAGTCAGGCTCGCGCAATGAGGGTTCCGTACTACAGTCGTTTTTTTTCGACATTTTGCACGATAATTCAAAAACTATGATGCAAAAAAATAAATAAAAATCTGTTTTAGAATGTACAGGTGAAGACCTTTCATATGATACCCCACTTGATATAGTTCGAAAGTTGAAAATACTAATTATTAGTTCATGACCACAATTTTTTTTTTGTGTGATAACCCTAAATTCACGGTTCTCAGATTTTCCCCCAAATGTCAGCTATAAGATGTACCTACC
The DNA here is from genome assembly GCF_902806685.2 of Maniola hyperantus. Lineage (NCBI taxonomy): Eukaryota > Metazoa > Arthropoda > Insecta > Lepidoptera > Nymphalidae > Maniola > Maniola hyperantus. Next base: position 14,455,560 of record NC_048544.1, on the reverse strand, counting down.
TGCCAAATTTCATGATTCTAGGTCAACGGGAAGTACCCTGTAGGTTTCTTGTCAGACAGACAGACAGACAGACAACAAAGTGATCCTATAAGGGTTCCGTTTTTCCTTTTGAGGTACGGAACCCTAAAAAATGTGATTGCGTGATTAATATTTTTTACCCATGCCAAATTACAGATTTCTAGCACTAATAGTCTCTGAGATTAACCGAGGACGGACGGACGGACGGGCAGACGGACGGACATGGCGAAACTATAAGGGTTACTTGTTCACTACGGAACCCTAAAAAGGGTAAAATACTCTATTGCTCTTAGCATCTGGTACTTTTGCCACTCATCTTCACTGACATCTTGGCACACTGCATGTTTAAAATACACAGCAGATACAAAGTTACACGCACACTAAAAGACATTTAAATCACACGTAGACACGAAAATAACAAATTTAAATTTAGACGACACGACACGACGAGACAGCCTGATATATTGCACATAACGTATGTACGGCTGTATGTCACAGTGTCGGTACTGCTAAATGTAATGAAACGACAACGATATATATATATATCTTTCATAGTACTCTATCACTATACTAGCAGTTGCCCGCGACTTCGTCCGCGTAAAATTTCTGGTTTCTCATGAGAACTGAAATTTTCCCGCTGCAAAAGGCCCGACTTACCTACTCACTCAGTCTCACCTTATAATAGTAAAGGCACGGAACCCAGAATACCTAAATGCCAATTTTCATATATCTAACTTCAAAAACATAGGATTTTCATATAACTTCCCCCATTTCAGCCCCTTAGGAGGAGAATTTAGATATATCCTTTCTTATCTGATACCTACCCCCTAGAAAGAACCTACGTTTCAAATTTCAAGTAAAAATAACAATAGTTAAATTTTTCCATAAAAACTTTTCCCCTCTATTTTACCACCCTTAAGGGGGGAATTTCCCAAATTGACTTATACAGTTTTTTTTAATTTAAAGCTATATGTCGATAACCTAAATGTCGATTTTTATGTCTCTAACTTCAAAAATATAGGACTTTCATACAACCTTCGACTCTTTCAAGACCGTTTCTTAGCTGACACCTACGTCCTAGAAAGAACCTACCTTTCAAATTTCAAGTTAGTAGGCTTTATAGTTTCTGAGATTTCGTGATTAGTCAGTCAGTCAGTCAGTCAGTGAGTGAGTGGTATTTCGCTTTTGTATATTTAGATTTGACAACCTGTAGTTTGGCTAGACCAATTTCGGAGTTTTGAGTTCACCGGGTGTTTAATTTGGGAAAATTTATAGTAGGTAGATCATTTCACTGATAATAATTATTTAGCAAGTTTAGATGACGCGGAACAGCCAGATTTATTGCCCATAGCGAATGAACCTGTCGCTGCAACTTGCAATAACAGTACCTACCCGTTTTATACACTACTAGCTTATCCTCGCGACTTCGTTCGCGTGGACTACATACATTTCAAACCCCCTTTGGGGTTGAATTTTAAAAAATCCTTTCGTAGCGGATGCCTCCGTCATAATGGCTATCTGCATGCCAAATTTCAGCCCGATCCGTCCAGTAGTGTGAGTTGTGCGTTGATAGATCAGTCAGTCAGTCACCTTTTCCTTTTATATATTTAGACAATAGTACAACTCTAGTATTAGCGGAAATAGCTCTGATCCTATCTGGCCCGCTGATGCAACTGTTTGGCTTCACCTCATTATACATCTAACTAGTTGCTTCACTGTTGCGAATGTTTGCGTTAGTTATTCCATTTGTTCAATGTTTATTCTACTTTTCCAAGTTTGCTTTGCTTGTTGTTGAAAGTGCAAATTTATGCAGTGCGGGCTAAAAATAGAGTCCAATGATATACAGACAACAAATCTACGTACATAATTACATGAATGAATAAATAAATAAATAATAATCATTTATTTCAGAGTTCAGATCAGTCATATATATTTTGTTGATCGTTCCTCGATATAATTCATTAACATTTCATTAATAGTTATTTTAAGTACTAAGTAAATAAGCCACTAAAGACTGAAATCCATAATCAATATCTATTGATATAGTCCGTACAAAATGTCTCCTCACACGCCATTTTAACTCTATAAGTCAACTGACATGTCGAAAGCGTACTTTTGACATGACAGTTGACTTATAGAGTTAAAATGACGCGTGAGGTTTCATTTTTTACACATTATAAGTTACTTATCTAATAAGGGAGGGATGCGAAATCAAACAAAGGAGTAATCTAATAAGTAATAACAAATGAGCAAGCAGTGCACAACCAAACAAATCCGATTATTGTGAAACAAAACAATTGGATCAGTGAGATTGTACCACATAGACTGTAAGCCTGCTACTATACTTGCTTGATGCCTGACCTGCCACACGCAGCAAAATCTATAATATATAAAAGGAAAAGCTGAGTGACTGACTGACTGATCTATCAACGCACAGCTTAAACTATTGAATGGATTCAGCTGAAATTTGGCATGCAGATAGCTATTATGATGTAGACTTCCGCTAAGATGGGCTTTTTGAAAATTCAACCCCTGAAAGGGTGAAATAGGGGTTTGTAATTTGTTTAGTCCACGCGGACGAAGTCGCGAGCATAAGCTAGTGGTGAAATGAAATATGTCAACAAAAACGCCCCGGAAAAACGCCAAGAGCAAGTACCGAACGGGCGCCCTCCCGCGATTCGGCCCATATTATAACCGAGAGGTTGGTGGGGCCATGGGAGGTGGAGGGCTGTCATCCCTATAGTTTATAATCAAGATTTAGTTTTGAAAACGTCATACCAATTGAAGATGAAAGATACTCAAAACGTCACAGACTTCAATTATACTGGTATAGATGGTACCTCCTAAATTGATCGAAGGATAAAGGCCGTCTAGAATCTAGCTAAATTTACGATCTTTTCATAAAACTAGGCATTTACAAAGCTCTGAAGTGGGATCGTATAGACAAAGAGTCTTTAAAATACAATAGCTAGGCTTAAATAATAATAAAGTAAAATAATGAACCCATATAATCTAAAATTACGTTATGCGGGCTCTTTACAATTAAATGGACCTAGTCTGTCCACTATCACAATATCTTTCATAGAAGTATCTATCTATAATGTGCTAAACTGCTAAAGTATCAAATAGACGTACAGTACTTCGACCTTTAGAAGGAGATAGCGGATTTGTAGAGCATTGTCTCTGTCGTTGAGACCGACAAAACGTCACAGGTATGAGTGACAGAGACAACGCTCTACAAAGCCGAAATGTCATTCTAAAGGGCCATGTACACTACTTTCTGCCGCGTACTGTACTATAAAGTATAACCTTGTACTTAGTCTATAAAATAATGAAACGTTCTGATATTACATACTGGTTCTATGCTCTGAGCGGGCTCTTATCTAGGGTTCAACCTATCTCTAGTTCTGTAGAACAGGGCGAATTCTTGAAAAGGGCGTTATTATACCATCTAAATATCATCTTTGACGACCTCCCTGGCGCAGTGGTGAGCGCTGTGGTCTTAATAGTGGGAGGTCCCGGGTTCGATTCCTGGCAGGGGTTTGGAATTTTATAATTTCTAAATTTCTGGTCTGGTCTGGTGGGAGGCTTCGGCCGTGGCTAGTTACCACCCTACCGGCAAAGCCGTGCCGCCAAGCGATTTAGCGTTCCGGTACGATGCCGTGTAGAAACCAATGGGGTATGGGTTTAATAAAAACTGCCATACCCCTTCCAGGTTAGCCCGCTATCATCTTAGACTGCATCATCACTTACCACCAGGTGAGATTGGAGTCAAGGGCTAACTTGTATCTGAATAAAAAAATAAAAAAAATCTAAACGTTAAAGATAAGAACGTCCTTAAAAAAGTCCAGTGACAAATCCGTCTTTCATTGAAGGATTTTGTAAAAAAATCAAGATTAGAGCTTTAAATCTATGGCACGCTAAGTACTTGATACTTTTAAACACCTCGATAAAAGATGGCGGCCTCTAAACAGCCGTTCTATTTGGCGATCGAAAAAAGATCCCAGTTACACCAAGTTGCGCCTTAAAAACTTTTATTTCAAAAAGGAAACAAAAATTCTTGTTTTTAGCGAAAAATAGATCTGGCTATATATTATAATGAACACACGATATATGCATACATTTGTTTTTTCATACATAGTTCAGAATAGTTGGTTTATATAAAGCTATGTGAATGGTACGGACCTAGTTACTGCCGTCCCAATGGCTGAGCTTAAGTATCTAGACCCTTTACTGCTTTGGGACCTACGGAATGGTAATTGGGTACCCTTGATAACGACTGCGGTCTGCGGGGAATAGGTATCCTTTTTACCCTTAACCGTTAATTCCAGCACTCATCTTTAGGGTTCCGTACCCGAAGGGTGCCAACATTACTAAGCCTCCGCTGTCCCTCCGTCCGTCTGTCTGTCACCGGGCTGTATCTCGTGAACCGTAATAGCTAGAGAGCTGAAACTTTTGAAAACGAAAAGCTAGAGCCGAAAAAAGTTTTTGTTTGAGTATAGTCCGTACAAAATGAGTTCTCACACGCCATTTTAACTCTGTGTCAACTGTCATGGCATAAGTACGGTTCACCTTTAAAATAAGGACTTAAATCTTACTCTATTTAAAAAAAAAAACATTTTTTAAATCGGTTCTGTGGTTCCAGAGATTACTTCCTACAAACAAACTTACAAACTTTACCTCTTTATAATATTATTATAGAATATATGTACATATGTATGTATTTTTGTTGTTATATGGATTGTATTACTGTTGCATTGCAATGAAAGAGCCATTCGTAAGTTTATGTATCTATTTTATAGTTTGAGATTTGCGAAATGTCATTGCAAAATAGTTTCGTCTTAATTAAAATTAAAATGCTAATTATAATTTATAGAGCACCAAGCACCGACCATCATATCATTAAATTAATTATTCATTAGATTATTATAGACACTTTCATAAGCTTAAATAATAATGAAGATTTCTGTCGATCTAGAAATTGTATTGCATTTTATTAAGAAACTACTCTTAATAGTATTATTAACTAGATGATGCTCGCGACTTCGTCCACGGAATTTAGGTTTAAAAAAATCCCGTGGGAACTCTTTGATTTTCCGCGATAAAAAGTAGCATATGTCCTTCCCCGGGATGCAAGCTATCTCTGACCTCTGTACCAAATTTCGTCAAAATCCGTTGGACGGATGGGCCGTGAAAGGCTAGCACACACAGACAGACCGACAGACAGACACTTTCGCATATATAATATTCGTGTGGATAGAGAAAGAGCCTGTGAGGGCCAGACCTCCGTTATTTTATAAAAGCTGAAATTTTTATAGTATCTTGGCAACCACCCGCCAGGCAGCCTTAAACTTTAACAATTTATTAAAGTTAAGGGTGTCTGGCAGGATACTAAGTGTCTGGCAATGCATGACGTGATTTCCAATATACTATAATTCTGCAGAAAATATAAAAAAATTAATACTTTGACGTCAAATTTTTTACACATTTATTACCTGTTCTCTCAAAGCCACCATGATCCAAACTTCACAGTTGCTGATCGTTCCTCCCAGTGCACAGTGTTGGGGACAATACGCAAAGAAACTTTCAGCTGTTGTAAAATAACGAAGGTCTTGCACGCGCTGGCTCTTAGTCCATTACGAGTAGGTAGGTACCACTGGCATACACTGGTATCGTTGCCCAGTTCCCGAGGAAGCAGTTCACAGTTCATTCATCCTGCCCCAGATTCCGCGGGCAGACAGAAATACCTCGACATTATTGCTGCATACCTCATGCCAAATGGGAATACCTATTGCCTTCATGCCAATGCAGAGAATAGACCATTAAAATACTCTGCATTTTATTAGGTAGGTTTGTATTTATACGAGTAGATCCTATACTAACGAATAGTAGAATAAAATAGCAGAGCTGCATTTTCCTAGTTGGATAATGGTCTAAACGCACTTACGCGCCGCGTCGCGTCGCGCAGCGTGAGTGAAAACCTATGCATATACATTTTAAATAGCAGTGGCAGAGGCAGTGTGTTATAAACCATGATAAACCCATCATCATCATCATCATCATTAACCGATAGACGTCCACTGATGGATGATAGATATAGGTCTCTTGTAGGGACTTCCACACACCAAGGTCTTGCCCGCCTGAATCCAGCGGCTGCCTGCGACTCGTCTGATGTCGTCCGTCTACCTAGTGGGGGTCTTCCAACGCTGCTGCTTCCGGTGCGAGGTCGCCATTCCAGCACCTTGGGACCCCAACGTCTATTTGTTTTACAAACTATGTGCCCTGCCCATTGCCACTTCAGCTTCGCTACCCGTTGAGCTACGTCGGTTACTCTAGTTGTCCTACTGATCTTCTCATTTCTGATTTGATCACGTAGAGAAAATCCAAGCATAGCTCTCTGGCTTAGAGTAGGTACTATAAGTTAATACTTAGAACGTGAAAACTTATAGATACAGCGCTTCGAGGTTTAGCGAGGCTATTATCTAGGTGACAAGCGGATCAGTGCGAATTTGTAGTAGGTAGCTTTCTACATTTTAGTTTGTGCTTAGTAAGGCTTCATTAAGCGCGGCGGCTGTAATTTCAGCTCGGAATAGAAAGCGGTCTAGTGCTCTGCAGGTGTTTCAGTTTTATTTCGTTTTGTCTGGTCTGGCTTCGGCCGTGGCTAGTTACCACTCTACCGGCAAACCAAGCGATTTAGCGTTCTGGTACGATGGCGTGTAGAAACTAAAGTGGGTGTGTACCTACTTACTTATCCTGTAGTATCGGCTTACTCCTCATACACACCACACGCACGTCCGCTCCACTTCCTTGCCATATACCAAGTGTCGCTGGAGGAGGGTTCTCTAACTCCTCATCACTGCGTAGTGTGTGGTGTGCAAGAGTAAGACGACAGTCGTACGTCTAATGTCGTCGTCTAATATTACAGGGTGGATTTAATAAAAACTGCCATACCCCTTCAAGGTTAGCCCGCTTCAATCTTGGACTGCATCATCACTTACCACCAGGTGAGATTGCAGCTAGGGCTAACTTGTATCAACGCACAGCTCAAACTACTACGGATCGGGCTGAAATTTGGAAGAAAGGATTTTTAAAAATTCAATCCCTAAGGGGTGAAATAGGGGTTTGAAAATTGTGTAGTCCACGCGGACGAAGTCGCTAGTTAGTACATCATAAAATTATGAATATGATACCTACTAAACTTGTAACATACACATGACCTAGCTGCTTCGCACATTCTCGTAAATGTATTGATAAGACCAATTACATACGAGTAGAAGTCATTGGATAAGACAGATGTTTACGCTTTTATCAATATATCCCTGTCAAATATGTACTAAATTTGTTCAAATATAGGCGCACCTATTATGTATAAACTCGATTGACGTCACTAGAAGAGAACGTGAAAATCAAAAACAAATATTCCATTCGAGTTGCGAGACATGGTAAAAGTTAGTTACGCAGCGAAACAAAATGAAACTTTTCAAAGCGAATCCCACCTACAAATACCGTAGCCTATACAAACCAGTTATAGATATCGTGTAGAGTGAGTGACCTTCGCGAGCGACTGGCTGGCAACAGTGTACAACCATTACTACAATACACTATACGTGTACATCTATACAGCAGCTTAGCACGATGACCCGTTCCGCCATTCTATGTGACGCATTGACGAATGAACAACGACCTAACTCTACATCCGTCGCAATCTATTTTCAACCTTATGCTGTAAATATTAAAATGTGATTTCCCTCGAGGGTTGGGTTGCGTCGAGTAGCGTAGTACTTGAGCCGGGGATGGGAAAGTGTTGTATTTATTTTTGTTCAGACAAGTGTTCCGAGAAGTGAGTGAAACAGACTGCATTTCACTGCAAGCGGGTTTATTCACTAGGTCCTGCCTGCTCGTGTACGCTTGTACTTCCGAAGGGCTGACGCATGACGCTTGGTTGCATAGTAAAAGGCTTCTTTATGAACAACGTCATTCGGAACTCTATTATTTATTGACGTCGTTGTTTCTGTTGTAGCTTCATCTATTCACGTATAGTTGAGTTGTTGCAATTAACCTTGATGTGAATTGCCATAGCGAAGAGCGAGTCATGTCTAAATTACTATTTTTATTCAACTTCTAGGTTAGGTCGTTCATTGATTGCCGTGTTCATTTGATTTGATGTTGATTGAAGACCCTTTCAAAGTAATGATGAAGCATTTGTTTGATCTTTCATTGCTGATTTTGTGATTTTGCTGTTTATTACTATTTATCATTTCACGACTTGCTCTAAAAATTAATTACTACTTATTACAGATTAGAGAAACTAACTATGTAGATTGTAGGTACATAATTTCACTTTTATGGTTATTCCGCACCATTTTGTTTACTCCACTACTGTAATAGGAATATCCATACTTTCATACTTAATATTATAAATGTGAAAGTGTGTCTGTCTGTCTACTAGCTTTTCACGGCCCAACAGTTTAACCGATTTTGATGAAATTTGGCACAGAGTTAGTTTACATCCCGGGGAAGGACAAAGGCTACTTTTATTCTGGAAAATTAATTTTTTTAACGCGGACGAAGTCGCGGGAATCATCTAGTAAGGAATAGTACCTATAAGGAATACTAGATGATGTCCGCGACTTAATCTGCGTGGATTTAGGTTTTTTGAAATCCCGTGGGAACTATTCCAACCTCTGTACCAAATTTCGTATAAATCGATTAAATGGGTCTTTAAGAATCCCGTGGGAACTGTACGGGATAAAAAATATTGCAATACCGGTAGTCACACCGCACACGTTATACGAAATCAAACGTAATAAAATAACTTAAAGATGCTTCCGAATTTGGACGTGTTTATTTTTGTCGACGTTAGTTTTCAAAAGTTAAACGGCCGATTATAGACCGGAAAAAGCAAGCTTGATTTATATTCCATGGACACATATATTATAACCTCGCAACAGACTTTCCTGCGTGCTATTTTCGGCGATTCCACATTCTTTGATGTCACGCCTCAAAGGGACAAGTCCTAACACACGGGAACAACTTCAGGTCCAACTTTCAACCCCAACTTGCGTTTAAATATTTTATTTACTGAAATAAACCCTCGTAGCTTTAGTTTTAAGTTTGCGTAATAATTATCACCACTATATCTTACAAATCCAACATCTGACCATCAAAAAGAGTAATTTATTACCTATTTTGAATAAATCATTTGACTTTTGACTTTTTGAAACAATAGATAGAGTAACCACTCTATCTATTGATAAGGAGATAGGAAGGTTTACACGTAAAGTTTATAAATATTGAATTGTGTTAATTTGTTGAAATATGGCGATAATTGTTCATGATGTCAGAAAAACCAAGCCGATTGAGAGCTTTCACCGAAAATGCTGTCTTTTTCCTTTAAAATACAACAAAATAACCACAGTGATACCCCACTACTATCTACATTGTACCCGTGCGAAGCCGGGGAGGGTCGCTAGTAAAATAACGAAATAAGGTCGCGCGGCAGTCAAGTTGGGTAACAAGGTTTTCAGGATTATCGTTTTGTGAATGCTGCGGGACTTGAGTTTTTTTTTAAAATTTATAGACTAGCGCTTGGCTGCAATCAGATTTGCTGGCAAGTAATGGTGCAGCCTAAGATGGAGCGCGCTTGCCTAAAACACTAGTTTTGGTGTAATTATTTTTATTATACTGTATTAACTTATTTTGGTAATTAATATTTATTTCCACACACTTGAAATACAATGGTCTCTTGCCAAGGTTAGTCTTAAAAGTGACAATGACATATCTGTCACTTCAACTTTGACATTACTTTGACATTTGGCATAGAGTAACGTTCCTCTATGCTACACCTAGAAGAAGCTTTTTCAATCTTGACTTGAAGGTACCCATATTAAAAGTGGTGGGGACACCTTGTACTTGAAGGTCTTTAACCAACTTTTATCCATGAACATTCGTCAAGGTCATTATTAAAATTAAGTAGAGGATAGTGTCCTAAAATGTTAATTTTATTCATTGAATGGTGGCCTAATATGTTAATTCTGGGTATTAATATAAATGGTGGAAATACATATTAAGTTGTGCACTGAAGATTACTATTTTCCAAGGTGATTATTTATTACTTACTTACTATTATGATTCCCGTGACTTCGTCCGCGTGGATTTAGGTATTTCAAAATCCCGTGTGAACTCTTTGATTTCCCGGGATAAAGAGTTGCCTATGTCAATTTCCGGGACGCAAACTGTAAAATTAGTTGAACGGATGGGCCGTGAAAAGCTAGCACACAGACAGACACACTTTAGAGTCTATAATATTGAAGTGGATTAGAGAAAAGTGTCCAAATATGAATTCCATATTGTAAGGTGACCAAATATGTAATTTTTGTTTTGTATGTAATGTTTTAATTGGGATGATGACTATGTCCAAAATAAATTATTTCTTGGGAATGTTATTAGATAGAGAGTATTCAAAAATTCGTAAAATCCACGTCCACTGTTAGTTTTAAGTTTGCTAACGATTTTAAATTATCGATTTAACTAAAAAGTACTTATGTTAAACGTCAAATTTTTATGACGTTACATCTGTGAATTAGACAAGTACAGTGCAAGAAGGCTATCTTGCCGCGTGGCGAAAATCGGAACTAACGTTGCCGTCAAGTGTCCCCTTTGTTCTTGTTTGAATATTCTAAGCCTTTGCTCTCCAACAGCGCCCCCCTGTCAATGTCATTCAAGTGCCAAGAGAGCCTTGTCGCACTGTACAAGCTCCCTTACTAAGCGAGCGTTTTGACGTTTGATAAAATGTCACTGATTTGACTTACTAGTCATCTTCCCTATATGTGGAAGTCCTGACTGGTTCGCATACTGTTTCATCCTTAATCACTAACATTAGTTGGAGGGGAAGTTGGTCCCGTGTGTAGAAAGTTGAGACCAACACGGTGATACAGGCCAAACTTGTAAAGGAAGTCGTAACTGTAAATTCTATTAGAGATTCTAATTCAAATAAATGCTAACTATAAGAAAAGCCATTTCAGTGGTTTGTTCGTTTTCAAGGAAACGAGATTGGAATAGATTAGGCGGAATAAAAACTAAGGTTAACAGTTAGCCCAATGGTTTTTACTGAGTTTGGAAATCTTGTTGAATTGCCAAATAAATAATAACGTGATTTTGGCACTGCTTGACTTTTCAAACGCATTTAACACAGTTGATTTCGAAATACTCTTGGCTACCCTCAAATCCATTAATATTTCTTCAGCTGCTGTTAGTTGGTTTCAGTCCTATCTATATGATCGTTCGCAGTGCATCCGTGCTAAAGATAAACTATCGTCTTACTGTCGTCTCAGTGCTGGTGTTCCACAGGGTGGTGTCCTATCTCCTTTACTTTTTTCCATTTTTATCAATACCGTCACCAATCTTCTTTCTTTACCATATCATCTCTATGCTGATGATTTCCAACTATACGTGTCCACTTCTGTGGAACAAATCGCTGAGGCCGTTGAGCGCTTAAACTCTGAACTGAATGTGGTCTGCGGTTGGAGTAAAGATCATGGATTGTTGGTAAATGCTAGTAAATCCCAGATCATTGTCATAGGTAACTCCAGGCAAATTTCCAAACTTGACTACCCTTCATTACCACCAGTGATCTTTGATGGTTCTGCGCTACCGTACAGTCATACTGTAAAAAATCTTGGGATTATCATGGATAGCAATCTATCATGGAAACCGCAAGTTTCAGCTGTTAGCAAAAAAGTCTTTGGTGCTTATGGATCCCTAAAAAGGTGGAAAAACTTACTACCCGTTAAGACCAAGATCTTGCTTGCCAATACCCTCCTTCTTCCAATCTTGGATTACGCCGATGCCTGCTACCTAGATTTAAATGAAGACCTACTAAATAAACTGGAGCGACTGCAAAACTTGTGCATTCGGTTCATTTTTGGTCTAAGGAAATACGACCATGTATCTGAATATCGTAAAAAACTGAACTGGCTCCCTATTAGGCATCGACGTAATCTGCATGTTCTTTCTATCCTATTTGCCACACTTTTCCATCCCTGGTCACCACCCTACCTTAAAGATCAGTTTAAATTTTTTAGCTCCTTCGAACGTGATCGCGGCCTGCGTTCCTGTTACGATTTCAAGCTTATAACGACCAAACATAATACGCATGGCTACGCGGAATCATTTACTGTAAAAGCAGCTTCGCTGTGGAATGCACTTCCGGTCGAAATAAGACGCTCCAAATCGCTGGCAATTTTTAAAAACCGTGTCAAGAAACACTATCTGTCACTGTAGATTTCTGCCATAACTATATTATGTACAGTTAGCTATGTAGTATGTATTATTTATTTAATTATACTATATTGATTTTATATAGTATTTATATCCATGTATATTGTATATATTATATTATATTTTATAGTATGTACCTATTAGAGTGTATGTGTTTATATATACCTATATATATTTATATATATATTATATTTATAGCTACATTGCGACTCCCCGTCTTACAGTTCTATAAGTTCTTAAGTATGGGTTGCCTGGAAGAGATCACTTTAGTGATAAGGTCGCCCTTTGTTTTTTAAGTGTATCCTGTATTCTTACTCTCTGTAAATCTATTAACAATAAAGTTATTTTAAATTAAATTAAAATTAAGATTTCCCTATGAAATATCGAGTGACATTTTGCGGGGTGAGGGGTTGTGGAACGCCGCCCACTTCTCAATTTTCCATCTGCGGGTTAGTAGCAAAACTACTCGCTTAGCGACCTAACATCGATATATTGATGTCACTACATAGTTCAGCTATCTCACACTAGATGTCAATAATCTAGAACTATTTTAATAATTACGTATAAAATTACTTACAAATGAAATGTGATACCATTCATAGCATCAGAACGTCTGTCTGAATAACTTTGACACGATAAAACACAACACTTCATCCTTTTGTTCTTAAAAACGCGAAAACACACCGATAATACGAGTCTCAATATATGTGAACCTGACGAACGCAGACAGCATACTAACTAAGGCCCTGCCCACAGTGATGCCGTCAGGACCTAGTTGAAAATCACAGTGCACAGTTGCTTAGGCCAACTCCTCTTTGTTTCTGCTCTATGGATTGGACGGTGGACCCATCTCGTCATGGTAGGCACACGCCCGATTGTATTCGCTACTAGAAAATGGAGTCCCACCTTAGTAAATGTCATATTAATTTAACGTTGAAAACTTTACTGGCAATACAGTAGTCTCTTGAATTAGCTTTAGTTTCATGAATGTGCTGTATGTTTTCCTATTGTAAAAAAAATCTATGCCTGTTCTGTAATTACACACATGGAGTTATGTATGCAGGGTCTGCAGGCCACGTCAGCGAGTGAGGGGCGTGTGTGGCCATGGGCCGTGGGCCGTGGGCTGTGGTTGTGTTGTGTAACTTAATTACTGCTCTGTGGCGTACATAACCTTAACCACTATTAGAGAGAGAGCCAGCGCGTGCCAGACCTTCGTTATTTTATAAAAGCTGAAAGTTTCTCTGCGTTTGTCCCTCAACCGGGTCCTCTGCATCTATCTATCTGCATGCCAAATTTCAGCCCGATCATTCCAGTAGTTTGAGCTGTGCATTGATAGATCAGTCAGTCAGCTTTTCCTTTTAATATATTTAGATTCAGGATTCAGATAAACTTTCCACTTATTGACTTTCGAATTCGAATGGATTTTTTTTACAAATCTACGTAAAAACTCAACTGGGTACTGTCAGATAAAAACTAATGATTTCTGTTCAATCTAAATCAGTTAACGTTTCTTTGAAATTCTTTCTTCGATTGAATTGCTGAAAAAAGTTCTAGAAAAAGTTAAAAACTTAAATGTATATTTTTAGTACTCTTTTCTGTGGTTTTTTTACTATTACCATTTACACTAACTTTTCGGAGCTATGTGTATTTAAGCTATAAAATATTACTTTTTTTAACTGTGTAGGAAAACATGGTGAGGAAACCTGTATGTATGCCTGAGAGTTCTCTATAACGTTATCTAAGGTGTTGGAAATGTGCTAATCCGCACTGGGCCAGCGTGTCGGATTGTTGCCTAAACCCTTCTCGTTCGGAAAGGAGACCTGTTCTCAGTGCCACGCTGGCCCAGTGTGGATTGGCAAGACTTCATAACCTTTGAGAGCATTATGGAAAACTCTCAGGTATGCAGGTTTCCTCACGATGTTTTCCTTCACCGCTAAAGTAAGTAGTATTGAACTGCTTGAAACGCACATAACTTTGAATAGTTAGAGGTGCGTGCCCGGGGGCCGGGATCAAAGCCCCGACCTCCCGAATAGAAGGCTTTGGCGTTTTAGAGAGAGAGAGAGAGAGAGAACTTTTTTTTATTTGACCACGTCACTATGAACACTACAATAAACCTTAAAACTAATTTAATTAACTACATAAACTTAAAGGTAAAATATTCTAAACTAGCTGCTCCGGCGAACTTCGTTCCGCCTAACAAATTTTTCTCTCCGTAAGAACCATCCTCGTACTTGAAGGAATATTATAAAAAAAGAATTAGCGAAATCGGTTCAGCTGTTCTCGAGATTTGCGATGACCAACACATTTAGTGATTCATTTTTATATTATAGAGATAAAGTGTCATGTGTGACCAAATATAGGTCTCCCACTCAGCATCATGCTGCAGCACGCGTTACAGTTCTATGTAAATATACCTTTAGTATTTACCATCCTGGAAACGGGTGGATTTGAAAGTCAATCGCATTGTTTTCTGGCAGTTTTTATTTTTCGGGTCACTAACGGTACGCGGATGCATGCCAAATACGATTTTATTTGCGCGTCCAAAACCGTCCGCTGAGGTCGCTGTATGCTAATGAAGCGATTCCTATGCTGTGCAAAATGTTTTGGACTTTATAAAACTGACTCTTATGCGAATTTTATAGAGATTAACTAGCCTATTAAGTAGCCCCCGACTTCGTCCGTGTGGACTACACAAACAATCCCCTATTTTATACCTCCTAGGGTTGAATTAGCGCCTCGATAGCACAACGGTTAAAGAAGCGGACTGAAAACCGAAAGGTCGCCCGGTTCAAACCCCACCCATTGCACTATGGTCGCACCTACTCCTAGCACTAACTAAACGCGTAATTGGAGGGAAAAGGGGAATTAGTCAGCATGATAAACTTGGCTAATATATCCTGGGAAAAAGGACCCCGGATGGGTTCGAAACTAGTCGGGCTTACATCGACTAATCACGTGATTAGTGAGTATAATACAGCCGGGAGAATTTATATACATAATGTAAATCACTGACGATAGTTAAAATGTTCTATGTCTGAAAAATTCTTCCGACCAGTTTCCTTGAAAAATCCTCAGTAGATCCATTATAATTAATTTCTACTGGCGTGCGTCACACTCGCTCACTATGCGCATATGCTCCGTGGTATTTAAAATGCATAATGCGGTCGACGACCGTCCGTCCGTCCGTGCGTATGCAAATATCTATCTAGCGAGGTTGCGCTGAGCTAAAACTGTTATCCCCTTAGCATATACCTATACCACAAGACTAATGTTTTGAATATTATAGATAGGTACCTACCGTTGAATTTTTGAACCAAGCCGTACCGTTGAAACAAGCTTTACGCTTAGTTGGAGGGGAAAGGGGAATATTAGTCATTTAACATGGCTAATATTCTTTAAAAAAAAAAATTACTTATTCTCTTAGTTAGTTTCTATAGTTTCTTAGGGTTTCTATAGAAGTTTAAGTCGTGTACTATAAATCTGTCAAATTTAATATGGCACTGGCACAGAATATGTGTATATTATGTCAAACAGTGGGTTTCCAACATCAGTGGGCACTGGACATCAAATTGTATTAAAAAATCGGTCAAGTGCGAGTCGGACTCACACACGAAGGGTTCCGTCGGTACCATCGTACAAGAAAGTACACTTTTTTTTTTTAATTTTCATGGCAGCCATTCCGAAATTTTTCTTATTTTGTTGTTATAGCGGTAAAAGTACAGATTCTGTGAAAATTTCAACTATAATATATAATATCTGTCCCGGCTTTACCCCGGATGGGTTCGAATCTAGTCGGGCTAACGTCGACTAAACACGTGAGTAAAGCCGGGACAGATATTATATATTATGGAAATCACTCACGATAATTTAATCGCTTAAAATTTCAACTCTCTACCGTAATACGGTTCACGAGATACAGCTCGCTGACCGACAGACGGACGGAGGCTTAGTAATAGGGTCCTGTTGGCTCCTGCTGGATCCTTCGGCTACGGAACCCTAAAAACGAGTTGTAGCCCGCATAATTTTTGTCGTAATGACGTTTTTTGTGTGTAGATTACTCCAATCAATCATCAATGGTAGTATGTACTACATATATAAAGGTCGTTTTGGAGGTTTTTTTAACACACACAGACCTAAAACGACATTCGATAGTTACTCATCGTCCGTTACGCCTTAACAGACGAGAGCGCAACACATCAAAGTGACCTACGATAACCACCCCGACCGGGAATCGAACCCACCGCCCGCTGAAGGTCACCCGTGACTCACTCTCTGAACGATAACAGTGAGTTGACTTCAATGTCAAACCAATCGACTAAATTGGTTATTTGGCATCTTTATATGGAACTGGCTTATGGCCGCGATTTCGTCCGCGTGGACTACACAATTTTCGAAGCCCTATTTCACCCCCTTAGGGGTTGATTTTCCAAAAATCCTTTCTTAGGGATGCCTACGCCATAATAGTAATCTGCAAATTCTGCATGCCAAATTTCAGCCGTATACGTCCAGTAGTTCGAGCTGTGCGTCAGTCAGTCAGTCACCTTTTCCTTTTATAAATTTAAATTTAGACTAGGTACTAGCTGCCCTGGGACAGCTTTGCTCGAGTAGAATTTTTAAAAATCTGTCAAAAAGTGGAAGGGGTTCACAAAAATCCTGAAAATTGAAATAGCTACCTACTTAATGACCAAACAATTTTTAATACATACCAAAAATTGCGGACTGGCAGGAATCGAACCCGCTTCATTCCTTCTACACTTCTTCATTTCTACGCGAAAGCCTAAATACCAATTTTCGTAGATATAACTTGAAAATTACAAGAAAAACCCTATTTTTGGTCCGACTCGGGAATTTCACCTCGAACACGCTAACAACTAGCCAACTAGATAGATCAATTATTATGTTATATCTATATCCAATATACATACTAAATACTAATATTATAAATGCGAAAGTGTGTCTGTCGTCTGTCTGCTAGCTTTTCACGGCCCAACAGTTAAACCGATTTGGGTACAGAGTTAGCTTACTTCCTCAGAACGGACATAGGCTACTTTTTATCCTGGAAACTTTAAAGAGTTCCCACGGGATTTTCAAAAACCTAAATCCACGCGGACGAAGTCGCGGGCATCATCTAGTTATTTATTATATATGACTGTGCAGTACGTACAATGTACATATTTTAGCGGCTAGAGATAAGGCTGGTGTGGTCGGTTTGACCGTGAAACGCTCGCGCTATATATAGCTACAATCGCGCCGTCCGTCCGGTTGTTCACTCCGTGTTTACAATTAACCGCCAGATACGCTGCATTCATCTCTGATCTCACCTGTCAGCTGCCACCGCTCGCTCATGCCACACACTACACAGCTTAGCGATAGCTTTGTAGTTTCGAACCTCGTTCGAAAAAGTCGTTTCTACTGACAAACTTTATGCGTAGTTGCCACAGCTACATGATTTTTTTGTATTTTAATTTAAGAAGCTTACGTTATCGATAGGTTGATAATTAATTTGTCTGTCTGTTAAGAAACCTATAGGGTCTCTTCCTGTTGACCTAGGAAATTTGGCAGAAAGGTAGGTCTTGTAGCAGACCGTGAATTTGTGGTTACATCAGAAGAAAAAAATTAAAATGTGTTCATGAACAAATATTGCTATTTTCAACTTTCAAAGTAAGATGACTATACCAAGTAGGGTATCATATGAAAGGGCGTAACACACATTCTAAAACGGATTTTTATTTATTTTTAAGGATGTAGTAAACAAATGTTATATTCGCAGTGAGTACATATATACAATTATATTTTATAATAATATATTCAGGTAGGTACATTAACACATTTCACATCCGTCGTTTTGTTCGATCAACAACAATGCCTGAGAGATTTAGCAGACAAGTATAACATCAATCGTAATCTCAGATGTATTGTGTCGAAACGGTTTTACCTGCAGAGAAGATTCGCACAGAGATATTGTTATTATTTAAAGCACAAAGTTGTGCGTCTCTGTCTTAACAAAGAAGTGACCCAAATGGGTACACTTAGGGCGTTTTTGCACACATCCGTGGTTTCACGGATCCGTCAAAAATACGAATCAAATAAACGTATTTATATGACTGTCACTTGGAACAATCACGGATTGTGACGGAACCGAATACGGATGAGTGCACAAACGCCCTTACACTGACATACATATAGTAGCTGACAGAAAATATTGTACATCGGCCTTTAGAAAGAGGAAGCGGTTTCGTAGAGCGTTGTCTCTGTCGTTGACACCGACAAAACGTCACATAGGTATGAGTGACAGACACAACGTTCTATAAATTCGAAATCTTGTGCTAAAGGTCGATGTACAATATTTCTTGCCGGCTCCTGTACTTTTTCTATTACTTAGCCCATTTCGAATCTTTAAAATTTTATTGAGTTCTATCAGAGTGAACTGGAGTTAGGAAACTCTCGGTTTGAACATGAATCGACGACCTGTCAAATATTAGGATGGGTGAGGTGAAATGTGAAATCAAAGAAATCTAGTCGTTTCATAGCCTACCTAGCGTCAAATATACTAGGTAACATTTGGCCCCTGCCAATGTAGGTGAAGCCCCGATGTTTTGTTAGAAATACCCTAACTGTCGTGAACTGTGGTTCGATTGATTTGTACTAACAACAACCAAACTTCATTTTATGCAGAGCTTTCCGAATACACTGTTATGTATAGTTCAATCTAGTCACAGACCACCACCTATAGACGCCTAATTCCGCACATAGTCTTGATTACGTGACTTTTGAGTCCACCAATCACAACAAAGCATTCTCCCCTGTCCCCCGCCAACATTTTACGATTTTGTTTTCATGCAAAACCTTGTAATATGCGTACTCTTAAGGTTGAATTCTCTGTGACTCTAGTATAGGCTTGGTAGTTGGTAGCTCCGAACTCAAAAACGTTGACGTCTCAATGTTCGGCTCGCGCAAAAGTTGCTAATTAGCAAAACAAAGTTCGTTTGTTTCTGACTCAGCTAGTAGTTACCAGCTTTCAGTAGACTGAATCATCGGATGCCGACCTGTGAAGAGCACCAACAGGGCTGTCAAAAAAACAAAAGATGGTTCCTTTTCCACCTCATAATGGAAAAACGGATTTCAAGAGCGTTTGTAGGAGTATATGCAGGTCTTTTGTGGTAAGCCCGGTTATATTTTGTTGTCAAAGTCCTGATCTTTTAGAAACTGCTTGATGTTTCTGAACTAAATATTATTGTTTTTTTTTTTCAATATTTCGTTTTCTGAAAGCTCTATCTGTTAAATAAATGAATCTGCCCCTTATTCGATCACGGAGCACGCCTCTTGCTATCATTTTAGGTGAAAATAGCTATTGCGCTGGAACCATGTCTCATTTACATCGAAATGACGTCATTTTGACGTCAGCCGAAATAAAAATATACCATCAGCTCGAAACTTCAGTCTAGTGCTGACGTCACTAAAATGGCGGCCACGCGGATTAGCAATTTGCGGGACTTATAGTGACAGTCTTCATACCGAACATACGGTGTCGTGAAGAGGAAAACCGATACTACCGCGTCGAGTTCAGCAGTGAGTCAGTGTGTGAGTCAGGTGTCACATAAATAGACTAACTGAGTAATCACTCATAATGCACATATCTAACTAATCACAATAATATAATGGCCATGTTCAGGTTGGTCTCATAGTTGTTGACACATGATCCGAACCAGTGGTAAATTAAATTAGTTGACGATTCAAAAGCACTTGTAAAAGTTTACTCGAGTTTAAAATATGTTCTATTCTATTTCCATTTTTGTTGTAGCAATTATGCAGCCTGGTGGAAATCCTAACCTGGTGGTCGATTCCGGAAAACGGAATTTATTATTACAATCGCAATCCCTTGTGCTCCGTCGTTAGCCGGTGGGATGGAACTTCGTGTGGTTTTTAGTCGGTAGACATTTTTTTTTTTTTTTTTCTTATCGTATGAAGTATCGTATAAAAACTAATTTTAAGTTTTATACATTTTACATATTATGATGTGGAATCCAAATACAGTTTTGAAAATTATAAGTTTAGGTAATTAGAAAACATTTGCCGAAAAATAGAATTCCACTTGTTGCATGTCGGATCGGACGACTAGTTATACATATATATAGGAGTTATATTTTTAAATTATACTGTGCTTCCCCATGGCCAGTGGTATCCACTATCCATGATTGATTTTCCTGACGAGAAAAAAAAAGGTCTTGCCCCATGCCTGAAAATTGTGGAACTTTGCCTGTGGAATTTATTTTTGTATAAATAACCAATGATGAAGTCTGATGGCAACTTGCTAATTTAGAAAGAAGTATATAACATTTTGATTTACTTTGATCTACTTTTAGTTTTTTATTTATTTATTTATATAACATTTTATGTCCCAGTAACATTTGATTCCCTGTTTTTCTTCACATTATTCTAAGTCTATGTAACGTGCCAGCAAATTGTGGAACCAGCATCCACAGCAGCTGCAGGACATGCTGTGTTTAGACCTACACTAGGCATGGTGTAGGTGCAATGGTTCGGACTCACTAAATTCGCACTCTTTCTTTGTAATATTAGTATGAATTATATCGCATTCTCTGAATTATACCGTTCTTTATGCCTGTTTAGTTTTTTATTTATTTCACTTTCTCTCTTACGACGTTCGCATAACATTATAAAATATAGATTATCTGATATCTCTTAGTCGGAGAGCAAAAAAATAGACACGTGGAACCTCGCCAAGTTAATAACTAATAATACAATGCCTATTATTATTAAGTATGTGCGTGCGCGCTGAATTATCAGACAGACGATAAGCTAAGTTTGTATGTAGTTAGCTTTAGTCTGCCTGCGTGGTATTTTTTTTAACTAACTGTAATCTACATTACCTAGCCACAAGTAACTAGGACCCTAGGCTTGCGCTTGACTGCAGTCACACCTTATAGAAAGGATGGATAGACTCTGCGCGTCTGGCTGGACTGGAAGATGCCTGGATGATGATGGAATCTCATCTTACTTATCTTTGTAAGTATTCTATCTTCCATCTGATATCCGAAAGTGATTTTTCAACAAAAGAAACCCATTAACAATCTGTCACTTTCGATACGTATTTCCTGCAAATCGCCGGCTCGCAGTTTATTGTGTCTGCGATAAGGCGGCACTGATTCGCGATAACGCTCCGGTAGGTATTATACCTATCTATACCTACCTACCCACGGTACGTTATCGCGAGGTATTTTTATCCGCTAAATTATTAAGCCCATTAACTCCGTAATAATAATGGTAATGGAGTGCAAAGAGCCCGCCGTGATTTGTCCATGTGTATTAATACATTTTTATTTTTATTTTTTATTTTTTTGCAACACTTACATCTAGCTTTACAGGCTTATTCCTAATACGCTAGTGTAACATAATATGCACTTCTTAAAAAAATTTATATCTAATGTAACATTTTGAAAAATACCTATATACCTACTTATTATTAATTACTACCACAACCTGAAAAGAATAATTCGTCGATGAAGTGCCAACTGCCAATACCTTCTATGAACGCGTATTTTTCACTATTATAGAAAAAAGCTGTGATAGCCTAGTGGTTAGGACGTCCGCCTTCTAATCGGAGGTGTTTGATCCCGAGCACGCACCTCTAACTTTTCGGAGTTATGTGGGTTTTTTAAGTACCTAATTAAATATCACTGTGCTTTAACGGTGAAGGAAAACGTCGTGAGGAAACCTGCATGCCTGAGAGTTTTCCATAATGTTCTCAAAGGTGTGTTAAGGCTTCCAATCCGCACATGGCCGGCGTGGTAGACTATGGCCAAAACCCTTCTCACCCTGAGAGAAGACATGTGTTCTGTAGTGAGCCGGCGACCGATGGGTTGATAAAACTAAAAAAATGTATATGATGTAGGTACATTACCATGCAAACTTCCACCGAAAATTGGTTTGAACGAGATCTACACTAGCGGCACGCTATGATGGCCGGTTTGACACATTACAATAGTGATGTGGAATGTCAATTTATTCTCGAACAAAAAACAATTAAGTTTTGTTTTTGTACCTGATTAAATAGGTTTAATAAAACAAAAATGTATATGTTTATTTAATTTATTTGAACGAACTGAATATTTGAACGAAAATGAATATACATACTTTATATGCACACAAGAAACATATGAATACAAAAGATACCGAAAAAGGTGCCACAAAAGGCCATAATTAATCAGATTCGTCCATACTACTATTTTCACTGTCGTCACTGCTATCATCACATACATTAATAATTATATGTTCGTTTTCTATAATATTATCTATTTTCACATCTCTTTCATAATCTTCCCTTATTAATTTAACAGTTCTATTCACAACCTTTTCCCAGTCTCCTTTAGTCACATGTTCACAAGCTTCTTCTAATAATTTTAGCATTTTTTTTGTGGTAAATGGGGGTTCTGTATTGTGTCTTGCAGCATATCCCTTAATTTGAGCCCACACCAACTCAATCGCATTATACTCACAATGGTAAGGCGGTAACCGTATAACTCTGTGCCCATGTTCTAATGCTATTTCGTCAATGACGTATCGGATCTTGGTTGGTTTGTTTTCTTTTAAAAGACGTACTAATTCCGCTTTTAACATATTCATGTTTGCATCTACGCCATTTTTACGAAGCCATGCGACGATATCAGCTTTCTTTTGGGATTGGGCAGGTGGCTTGTCAATTTGCATCGAGTGGTATGGGGCGTTGTCCATAATTATAATAGATGGTTCAGGGAGGCTACACAACATTGAGGTAAACCATTCAGTAAACTTTTCTCCATTCATGTCTTCATGATAGTCTCCAGTGGTTTTTGACGCAAAAGCCATGAGAGAACCTTCGACAAACCCGTTGATGGTTCCGGCGTGACAAATTATAAGTCGCGATCCTTTTCCTACAGGAACTTTGGAAGTAGATGCTGCTGTGTCATCGTTCCAAGAACGGCCTACAGTATGGTTAGCATTAAGCCATGTTTCATCCAAGAACACAACATTTTGCCAATTTTGATTTCTTTCACTTGCCGTAAAAAAGTATACCTTGCCATCGCTATATCAAATCTTTCCATCAATATTTTGCGTTTGTTACATTTTTTGTATCGAAATCCAATGGTCTTCAAAATCTTCGTTAAAGAACTTTCCCCACCGAAGAATAATCCAGCTTCCTTCAGTGAATGCACCAACTTTTTTCTTGTTGGATACTCCTTCTGTAAATAGTAGCCGTAAACATGTCTTCGGATAGCATCGGCATCAAAGCTATCGATGCCTACGACTGGTTTTGCTCGTTTTCCTCTTTTTTGGTGTGTGAAGTTTATTTTCTTCTGTGCCAGTCTCGCCATATTTTTTTTTAGTTATCCGTCTAACAGTTCGTTGTCCAATATTAAGCGCATCAGCTACGCGTTCAACCACTGACGTTATAGGTAAAATTGGCCCTCCATTTTGAGCTTCACGATCGAAATAGTTACGAAGGCGTATTAGGAACTCACGTGTCTGACTATTTAGAACAGTTCTCTGCGTACGTTCGGTCATATCGACGAAATCCACAACAAAGGGCTTGAACAGAGTCCAAATTAACGAGCAAGGGTCAACAGTAATGCAGTATCAATATTTGAAATCCAAAGCCAGGTCAAAACTATATCACAATCGCATTGCACTGACAGTTTATACTTTTCGAAGCAACGTCAATTCGAAACTGCTTTGTTTTGCATTGAGCATTGACGCGAGTTTGCCGGAGGTAGTAGTTGTGCTAGCCAGCGATCCTATGTGACGATCGTATTAGATTCCATTTTTAAAAATTTATTGATATTTTTTTGCGATTTCAGAGGTTTGTCCACATAGTGAAAATTGTTCATATTCACAAGTACATTCACCCCTTAAATGGTGCAAACTGATTTTTCTACACTTGTATACATTTAAGAAATCAATTTAATAAATAAATTTTGAGTCCTAAACCTAAAACTACATTCGATAAAATTTATGAATCTCTGCACATCACTATCGTCAATAAAGTAATACAATTATTTCCTTCAAAGTCGTTATCAATTAATACGGAACTTCATGAGCGGACAAACGTCAAACCGGCCATCATAGCGTGCCGCTAGTTTAGTAAGTAGTTTTTGATTTATCATGCAAAATGTCGATAAAATACGATTGTACTACGGAACCCTCAGTGCGCGAGTCTGATTCGCACTTGGCCGGTTTTTTTAAACAATTATAGAAAAACTAAGGTATTGCACAAAAAAGTTGTTGTTTTCAGAAGCTATTAAAACGTACGGTTATCTCTCAGACTATCGGTTGGTTTATGAGCTTGACCTCGAATCGTTATTCGAAGCCGGTATGTTATTGCGAACCTAATTATGTTTTTGTTTGTGTGTTTGATTCATAGAACGTTCGTAATAATAAAAGTACTTTGTTATTATTATGGCTTTCGCAAATATCAATTATTGTTGAGATTATATTGACGTGTCTACCTAATAGATTTTCTATTCAAAGCGATATTTAAGTCAACATACGATGCCATACCAGTAATAAGGATGATTCTGTATAAATATTTTCGTTAGTCATTCCTAAGGTAAGGAAGAAGAAGTCACTCAATGATATTGTACAAAAAAAAGATTGTTGTTTCGTGTACACAGCCTTTTGTGGGTAGCCAATTTTTTTGGTGTGAAAATGTGTCTATTTTTAACTGTGATTGGTTTGTTTTTGAACCACTATCATCTCTGACTTCATGCGCTAATTTTGTGCGCAAAGGATCAGCCTGGCTGTCCAACGTGGATATGCAGCAAGTATTCTTGGCACCATTCCGCGCGGGCATGATTTGTATAGTAATTAGATAAGGCTAGCCTTAAGTTTTATTGTAATAGCATAATAAATCATCATCATCATCAATCGATAGACTTCCACTGCTGGACATAGGTCTCTTGTAGGGACTTCCACACGCCACGGTCTTGTGCTGCCTGAATCCAGCGGCTCCCTGCGACTCGTCTGATGTCTTCCGTCCACCTAGTTTCCAACGCTGCGTCTTCCGGTGCGAGGTCGCTATTCCAGCACCTTGGGACCCCAACGTCTATCGATTTTACGAACTATGTGCCCTGCCCATTGCCCATTGCCACTTCAGCTTCGCAACCCGTTGAGCTATGTCGGTTACTCTAGTTCTCCTACGGATCTCTTCATTTCTAATTTGATCACGTAGAGACTCCAAGCATAGCTCTCTCATCGCCATGAGGCACATAGCGACCATTCGAAGACTTTGGACTTTAGGTTGGTCCCTTGTAACCCAAATAACTATTGCCGGGTCAGTCCATGACTGCCCAGGTATGGTTGGAAATTGAATCTTTACGTCATCACTCTTGACACTGGGTATAAATTTATTGAAAAAATCAATATGGCGGCTGTATGGCACCCATTTTCAAATGCCTTTTAGTTTTTTTTTTAAATAGAGATAGCGAGCTAACGAGCAGGTGGGTCACCTGATGTTAAGTGATTACCGCCGCCCATGAACATTTGCAGCATCAGATGAACTGTCGATGCGTTGCCGGCCTTTTGGCATGGCAGTTGTTTCAAATTTTATTAATTGGCTTATTTTTAAAATTGGAATCCCGCACGGGTTTCGTTTCGTAAAGGTTATTAAAAAATATATAAATAGCGTCCAAACGAGCAGTGACCATTGATTGATTTCATCGAAGTATTAGCGCTAACGAAGTTTTTGTTGTTGTCTGCAGGCCCGGGCAGACGGAGCACGGGCACGGGGCGCTGGCGTACGGCGGCAAGCAGGCGGGCGTGGCGCCCGCGCGGCCCGCGGCGCCCTACGCGCCCAACTATCCCTCCACGCTGCGTCTGCACCAGCCCTATGGATCCGCTGCGCTGTCATACAGGTGTGTACCGCCACCATGTACACCTAGTGTTCATTGAGAGTAGCTCAGGCGTTTTTGACATTGCCGCCAAACAGAACATCAATATTAGGCCGCCAAACTTTAAGCACCAATTGATAGAGTACAGTAACCAGTGATGTGGTTTATAACTCTATGACAGTAACCGACAGAAAATATTGCACCTCGAACTTTAGAAAGAGATAACGGTTCCGTCGTCTCTTTCGTTGAGACCGGCAAAACTTCACATACGTATGAGTGACAGAGACGACGCTCTACGAAGCCAAAATCTCTTTCTAAAGTACTACGATCTGCAATATTTCCTACTGGGTAGGTACTGTACCTATCTTTTACTACACTATGATAATTTGATGGTAAAATTGTAGCAACGTTTTGTTTTGTACAAGCCACGGCCAAAGCCTCCCAGACCAGATACAATTTAGAGAAATTATAAATTTCCAAATTGCCTCTACCGGGAATCGAACCCGGGGCTTTCCACTTATAAGAGAGAGCTCACTAGTGTGGCAGGGAGTTCGTCAAAACTACCCAAACTTGATGCTGTCTCCTTGATATGACACGAGGCTAATGTACAGTACGCGGCAGGTCGAGATGGCAATCGGGGTATAAGGTGGGGGACGCCCCGCACATCCGTGCTCGCCCGCACCGGGCTAGCACGGGGGCTGTGCGGGTGTGCGGGGCGTCCCCACCCCGATAGCCATTTCGACCTGTCGCGTACTCTTACCACTATAGCGCCTATGCTCTTTAATTTCTTTTGGGAAAAAATGTACTACCTATTTCAGTTCGCATTTTGGAGAAACTCTTACCTTTCATATCATTCATTAACTAAAAGCAGCGTAGGAACCTATTGAATGCCTAACCAAACCCTACTTACTAACTTGGCTAGAAGTTTCATTTAATGTCGGGTACGTGGGAGAATGGGACGCATTCATTACGTGGAGTCCCATTGTGTTTCAGTTGCGATATTCTGATGTTTCCACGCGATGTACCTATAGCACGCGACAGGTCGAGATAGCAATCGGGGTATGAGGCGAGGGGATGCCCTGCACACCCGCCCTATCCCTCACCGGGTTAGCGCGGGGGCTGTGGGTGTGCGGGGCGTCCCCACCCCGATTGCCATCACAAGCTGTCACGGACTATAGATACGTGTCGCCATTGTCGGATTATGCAGTTAAAAACCTGGAAAAATGTAATCTTGTTGTTCTTGTCATATTCAATCAATCGTGTATAATGCATAAAAAATGACTTTCACGCGCTATTTTAACTACATATAATATAATTTTGTCGAATTTCATGTCTAAAGTACGATTTTAGTCCCGACATGAGAGTCGACATATACTTATATATAGAGTTCAAATGGCGCGTGACGCCATTTTGTACGGACTACAAGGCCGATGATCTTTGTCAGCCCTAGCATCTATTTGGGCTGCATATTGCAAACACCAGTCTCAGTTTTTATCTACTGTTACGAGAGGTTTTCTAAGTTTTCCCAGAGATTTTCATCAGGGAAAGTGTTAAAATGAAACACGTAGATATAGCCGATATTGAGGCTTGTTTTATAATGGGGCGACGTGCAAGTTGCCCGAGCGCCTAGACGCTGACCACGCATTTCGCATTCGTGGAACGCTAATCTATGTAGAGCTAATGGGCCAGCCATACATAACTATCTACCTAGTAGTGTTTTGGTCTAAAAAAATGTGGTGTAAAATTAAAAGTGTGGTGTAAAATGTTCACTTTTCATAAATAAATAAAAAATAAATATTATTGTACCGTTGTTTTCGATCGTAAAATGAAACTGCACATGCCCTGAGATACTCGACATGTTTTTAAAATAACACCGTATCGCCTGCCACCTGGCTGCGTGCGATACGAGACGCCTCGGACTTCGGACTTCGGACAGCTTTTCTCTTTTGCGCGGAAGCCAACGGGTTTTTTGTTGTTGTTTTTGTATGAGACTTGACACCGGACCGTTAGTTGGACCTACTTCGTAATGTTTCCTTTCTCGAAAATTGTATGGATTGGGTAATATTGTGCAATCATGCACATCATCTAGTTATCGAGAAAACTTACAAAGAAATAAAATTCATACTTACTTCCATATCCATACTTAATATAAATGCGAATGTGTGTCTGTCTACGTCCTTCTCAGGGATACAAGGAACCTCTGTACCAAATTCCGTCCAAATTAAAATCAAAACTAGCAAACAGATAGACAGACTCACTTTCGCATTTATAATATTAGTATGGATGGATGTTGGTTCAGGGTTGATAGCTGGACGCTTTTCTTTGTGCATAATATTATTATATAAACAGTTCTGGCTGCACGAATTAATGTTTTTTGCATAAACAGTTCTGGTAGCACGAACCAATGTTTTTTGTATCAGTTCTGGCAGCACGAACCAATGGTTTTTGCACATACAGTTCTTGCAGTACGAATGTTTTTTGCATTTACAATTTTGGCAGCACGAACCAATGTTTTTTGCCTCAGTTCTGACAGCCCGAACCAATGTTTTTTGAATCAGTTCTGGCAGCACGAACTAATGGTTTTTGCATGAACAGTTCTGGCAGCACGAACTAATGGTTTTTGCATGAACAGTTCTGGCAGCACGGACCAAGTTATTTACATAAACAATTCTGGCAGCATGAACCCAAGTTTTTTGCGTTAACTGTTCCGGCAGCATGAACTTAAGTTTTTGGCATAAACATTCTAGTTCTAGCAGTATGAACTCAAGTTTTTGGCATACCCAGTTCTGGCAGCCGAAGCCAAGTTTTTGGAAAAGCTTCCTAAACACGTTAGTTTCTGGCGGCTTACTTCGGTCGTGTTTCATAACTGCTCCGGTTGGCTGGCGGCCAGCGAGCCGTTTTTATTGTTTTTATATTTTATTTCCACTCTTTCACTCGATTGTCTGGTTTGTCGTCGGTCTATTTATGTTTTGGCAAAGTTAAGGGAGTTGCGACACTTGATTCTTTGTTTTTGTATGACCTCGCAGTTTTGTACCGTAGTAGCTTTCATTAAGCTTTAGTCACACATACTGGAGGGACTGAAGCAATGCGGCGTTTTGTACCAATCAGATTATCTCTATACATAAAAATTAATCGCTGAATGTGTTGCTGATCGCAAATCTTGAGAACAGCTTAACGGATTTCGCTAATTCTTTTTTTATAACATTCCTTGAAGTGCGAGGATGGTTCTTACGGAGAGAAAAATATAAAAAATTGCCTGAAAAAGAATCGACTGTTAGGCGGTACGAAGTTCGCCAGGGCAAGTTTAGAACAAAAAAACACAGACAGAAGGAAGATACAAAAGGCGGCCTTATCGCTAATTAGCGATCTCTACCAGGCAACCTTAAGAATAGGAAAACTTGAGGAAATACAGATTATATTATACTAGATGATGCCCGCGACTTCGTCCGCGTGGATCTAGGTTTGTAAAAATCCCGTGGGAACTCTTTAATTTTCCGAAATCAAAAGTAGCCTATGTCCTTCCCCGGGATGTAAGCTATCTCTATACCGAATTTCGTTAAAATCGGTTGAACGGATGGGCTGTGAGACAAGCTAGCAGACAGACAGACACACTTTCGCATTTATAATATTAGTATGCATATGGATAAGATACCTACATGTTTCTATTTTCTAAGCCCCTTTTTTCACCTAGATGAACTTTTGAACTCAAAACCACTTAACTTTTAACATAACATATATATAACAATTTTTTATCTCTTAACATTTTACAGTGAAAGTCGCCCATCCAGTATTTTACTGCAGACTGGAGTGGAAATACTCGGAAAATGTTAATTATATGGATATGGGATGTTCTAGAGATTTGTGTGGGCTGATGTCGCGGTGTCGGCTGGAAATATGTAATCAAATGTAAAGAATAATGATATGTAATACATATATGTATATACATGTATGTAATAGATGAATATGTAATCTAAAGTAGTCAAAGGAGGTTAACAACGCACTAAACTTGTTGTTGTAGCGCAGTAAACATAACTTTGTTTACTAAGTAACTAGTAGCAGAGTTACGTATCCGAGCGACATTTCCACTATAAAGCGTAGCCAAATAATAAATTATCTATCTATAGGTACCTACTTCTTTATTTAATATTATAAAGAGGTAAAGTTCGTAAGTTTGTTTGTAGGGGGTAATCTCTGGAAATACTGAACCGATTTTGAAAATTCTTATACCAATAGAAAGGTACATTATTCCTGAGTAGGGAGGGGGGGGGGGGGGTGGGGTTCTATTCCAGCCACGCACCTCATTACCTACTTGTTTTAACGCTAAAGAAAAACGTCGTGAGGAAGTCTGCATGTCTGAGAGTTCACTATAATGTTGTTATCTATATGTTGAATCTAATCCTATAGCGTACTTCTCTCTAGGTCCTAGAATCATTAAATTTAGCTTATTAACCGACTTCAAAAAAGGAGGAGGTTCTCAATTCGTCGGAATCTTTATTTTTTATTTTTTTTTGTCTTATAGCTCAAGTAAATGGAAAAATTCGAAAACTGTGTATTTGTGGTTACATAACAATTTTTTCTTAATTGTTCTTTCTTGTACGATAGTACGGAACCCTTCACGTGACTTTTTAAGTAATTAGGAAGTATGTACAAACACCCTACCCCTTGAATTAGCTCCTAAAACTAAACAAAACAAGCTAGAGCGTGCGCCCTTCCGGTGAGCTCTTCCGCCCTTGCTGCGTGTGTAGGTCGCGGCATCATGTTGTGTATCTGCAATGCTGTATGTGTCCACTCACATGATCTAACTCTACCTACTAGTTATCATCTTCTATATCATCATCATGCTCAACCCATCGCTGGCTCACTACAGAGAACGGTTCTCCTCTAAGAGTGAGAAGGGTTTTGTTTACGCCATTTATTATATTTTTAAGTAATCTATTATAAATACACACACACGCACATTCAAACTCACACATAAGCATGTACGCAATGACATTTCCTTTCAAATTCCCCCTTCAGTCCGATTCCGCATTCTGGCGCTTACGCACGCTGAAAACCGCTCCTGTTTTGCACAACGAATGTGCCACGCAATTTATAACACCCGCTCCGCTCCGCTACCGTTTTAACACGCTAAGAGTTCAAAAAGTGTGCAAACTCGCAAAATCAAGTGAATCCGCAACTAATAAATAAACGCTAATTAAACCGCTAAAATAAGTGATCTGAACAAACCGTCAAGCAAAATAGGTACCTATAAAAAGTGCAAAATTAACCTATGACGTGTACATATTATCGCTAAACAATCTTGCTATCGAAACCCCTTAATTAAAATCAGTGCAGTTAAGTGTATCGGAAGGTCATCCCAAAGGTCATCATCAGCAAGGAGCAGATCCCCACTCACCAGTGACCGCCTGAAGCTCAGGTAATCCCACAATCCTTGTGGTCCTTCGAACCGGATTTAATCCTTTTGTTCCATCGACCGGGATCCGATCCTTTTGTTCCCATCGTCCTGGATCCAATCTGTTCCCTAACTATCCCGTTTGACCTTTAAACCTTCCATATTCCCTCAAAAAACACTTACAACAAAACACTGAAAACGCTATTTATATATTCCAATACTTATTTCATAGGTAAGAATCGAATCACGCTTCATACATCGAGTACCGAATTTATTAAAAAATATACAATTTTTTGTATATTTACGCATATTTGTGTTCAGATCATCGCATTATATTATATTAACGCATTATATATAATTATTTACATGTATTTCTCAGTATCTTAGGTTTTAAGTTGTTTTTTTAATTCTACCTGCATTCCGTTCGATAAATTATTCTTTGATCCATAATTATAATCGACCTTATTCGCTTGAAATAACGCTTACTATCGTATATCAAAAGTCAAAATGGCTAAGACAAAGGAATCAACTAATCTAGAAATCGTTAAATTGGAAGCAAAAAGGGAATTTTTATTTCAATCAGTTCAGCAAATTTATGATTTGTCACTTAAGGTGAGTGACCACGCACACAGAACGACTTTCATGTCCCGCATTCAATCTTTGGAGAAATTACGTCTAGATTTTACTACGAATTTAGATGAATTAATTTCAGCCTATTTAAACTCTGACCCTAAGTATGTTCCGAACTACTCCGCTCTTGGCGCGTTTGATACTTTATACTGTCAAATACAATATACGTTTAATGAGATTAAGACCGAGTCCACCACTTTGTCTCAGTGTGATAATCAATACAGTTTGTTAAACAAAAAGTTACCTCCGATAGATTTGAAGAGTTTTGATGGCAACCCTTCAAAATGGACAATTTTTTATGAAAATTTTGTGAATCTTATTCATAATAACAACAGACTCTCTGACATACAGAAGGTTCAATACTTGATTAGTTGTTTAACTGATAAGGCGCTCTTAGTCTGTTCAGGAATCCCGCCTACATCTGAAAACTATCTTATTATATGGAACGCATTATTAGAAAAATATCAAGACACGAGGGTACAGGCAGCTCAATATATTGATACAATATTAAATTGTAAACAAAATCAACCGCTCGAATCTTTTGTTGATCAATTCTGCTCTGCGCAAGCAGCTTTGACACGTTTACCTATTAAGAATTTGTCAGATTTTATGATAACGCATATTGCACTCTCGAAATTAAGTAAGGAAACTGTTTCATTGTTCGAACAGACGCATAAACACGTTGAAATTACTACTTTTTCTGATTTAAATACATTTTTAAAAGAACAATTAAAAATACAAACTTTGCGAAACACACAAGTCCATCAAACTCCCAATAAAAAACCTATTTCATACAAACCTAAATCGCAAACTCAAACGTATACAAGTACAGTCGGCAACAACAATAATTATAATTTAAATTCGCAAAATACTCAACGCACTTGCATTATATGCAAAAATCAGAACGCTCATCCGCTCTATAAGTGTGAGGTTTTTAAAAGTCAAGACGCAAAAACTAGACTAGATATAGTGAGGAAAAATAGATTTTGTGAATTCTGCCTAGGTTTTCACTTAAAATTCCGCTGTAAAAGCCAGGGAAGGTGTGGAAATTGTGCATCTAGCTCACATCACAGCCTTTTATGTAGCTCTTTTTCTAGATCTAGGTACGAACCTGGGACCTCACAGTCGCAAGCCCCCTCTTACTCACAGAACCGCTATGGTGCGAATAATAGCAGCGCTCCGATGCCGCCGCTACCGCAGAACGAGAGATCTAGTGATTTAACAAAAATTACAGCACCGCCCCCCGCGTCTCACACTCAAACAACTAGTCCTACCGAATTAGCACTGTCGGTGACCACGTCCTCGGGCAATTATTTAAAAAATACGACCGTACTTTTACCTACCGCCACAGTGCATGTATATAGTAACAATACGCAATACCCTATCCGCTTATTTTTAGATACAGGTTCAATGACTAATTTTATATCAAAAGAATGTTGCCAACGTTTAAATTTAAAAATTAAATTCGCTCCGTCAGTTGTAAAAGGCATTGGTCAAACAGAAAGTACATCACTGGGATTTGTAACTTTTAAAATTTATTCTCGCTTTGATCCACGCTGTTTTTATACTATTACCGCTAGGGTAATAGACACAATTACCGACCACTTACCTAACGCTCACATCGATGTCTCCCAGTTGAAATTTTTGCACTCATTACCAATGGCTGACGATAGTTATCACACTCCTGGACCAATCGATTGCCTGATAGGCAACGAATTGTTTCCATTTTTAATTGGATGTGACAAAGTAGTCTCACCTAATTCTTCTGTTGTCGCAATTCAAAGCACGCTAGGTTACATTCTCATGGGGAAAGCGGATTGTGAACCTCGCCACTCAACTCACCACTCTAACGCTGATAAAACATTTTTATGTAATGTAGACGCACCTTCACTCGAAGAAATTACTGAACGCTTTTGGTCATTAGAAAACGTACCTAATAAAATTCACATAAGCCCAGACGATGAGGCATGTGAACGCATCTTTAAAGATACTTACTCACGCGATGAAACAGGTCGATATACTGTTCATTTACCCTTTAAAGATGACCCCGCTAAACTCGGCGACTCGTACTCGATTGCCAAACACCGCCTTCTTCAATTAGAGAAGAAATTAAACGCTAATCCCGCTCTTCGAAAAGATTATAACGCAACTATTCAGTCATACATTGACAAAGGTTATCTCACTAAAGTAGATAATCCTTCACGCGATATAAATTGTTATTATATTCCGCACAGAGCTGTTTATCGCCCTGATAAGCAGACTTCTAAGACTCGCATTGTTCTTAACGCTTCCAGTCGGACTACATCCGGAAAATCGCTTAATGATTTATTATATGTAGGTCCTAACTTACAGAATAATATATTTGAACTCTTAATAAATCTACGATTATTCTCATTCGCACTAACCGCAGATATTGAAAAACATTATTTTCAATTAAATTTAACGCCCGAGCATCATGCTTTTCAAAGGATTCTTTTTAGATTTGACACTGATCAATCTATCGACACTTATAATTTCACTGTCGTCTCATTTGGAGTATCTAGCTCACCCTATCTCGCCATGAGAGTAGTGCGTCAGCTAGCTGAAGATAGCATTGACAGGTACCCGCTAGCAGCTAATGAAGCCACTAATCACATGTATATGGACGATTACATAAACTCAATCGATGGTTTTGAGAAAGCCAAAGAAACCTATCATGAAATGGTTAATATGTTCAACGCAGGTGGTTTCAATTTAACTAAATGGATCTCCAATGACACCGAACTTCTCAGTGAAATTCCTAGCTCTCATAAAAATCCGCAAGCAATTAATTTTGATTCAGATGCTCAAGATGTTACGAAAATAGTAGGTATGCAGTGGCATCCTAAACTCGATACTTTCACTTTTAAAATCAACGCAAATGAGAGTCCTCGCGATTATACAAAACGCTTAATTCTTTCTATTACCGCTCGCCTGTTTGATCCTGTTGGTCTTATAGGTCCAGTTACCGCTTTTATGAAACTTCTCGTCCAAGAATGTTGGAAATTAAATCTCGCCTGGGATACACCAGTACCCAGCTCGATCGCTCAACGATTTGAACAATTCTGTGAAGAACTACCGCATTTAGAAAAAATTAAAATTCCGCGCCATGTTGGTATGAACTCTGAATCCCATGTAACGCTTATAGGTTTTTCTGACGCTAGTGAAAAATGCTATGGAGCCACCGTATACATACGTGTGAGCCCAGATGAACATTCGCCTGGAACTGTTCATTTACTCGCTTCAAAATCTAGAGTCGCACCGCTTAAGAAGACATCACTCGCTCGCCTCGAGCTTTGCGCATCTCTTCTATTAGCCAATTTAATCAATTTGGTACGCGAAACTCTTAGTAAACGCTGCAAAATAAATAATATTTACGCTTTTTCGGACTCAACAGTAACTCTTACATGGATTCATTCTCCCGCATATAAATTCCACACATTCGTCGCTAATAGAATTACAGAAATAAATTCAAAATTACCTTCTGAACATTGGTTTCACGTCAACGGATGCGAAAATCCCGCTGACATAATATCGCGTCCAATCACGCCAAAAGAATTATTAGAACGAAAACTCTGGTTCAACTCTCCTCAATGGACGACGCATCCTTTATCGAAATGGCCCATTACGCCTTTTCAAGTAAACGCTCACAATGAAGATCTTGAAGAATCAAAAACTACTGTTTTAGCAGTTGAAACCTCTGTTTCTGACGCTCAACATCCCATTGAAAATTTAGCCGAACGCTCTTCTAGCTGGTCTAAATTACTGCGCACCATGGTTTACATGTTAAGATTCTCTAAACGCAAATTAAATGAAATTTACACTCTCATACAGTCCAATGCTCATAAAAATTTCATAGAGAATCGTCTCGCAGAACATCGTATTCAGTTTAAGCATAGTCCACCTTATGGCCCTCATTTCAATGGCCTCAGCGAAATTAATGTTCGCTGTGTGAAAACTCATTTGTATAAAGTTATAGGGACACAAATCCTTACTTATGAAGAATTGAATACAGTTCTAGTTCAAATTGAAAACTTATTAAATAGTAGACCATTATGTACTCTAAGTTCTGATCCGTCAGATCTTTCCGCGCTAACGCCTAACCATTTTCTCAATCTCACTCCCGCAAAGTATTTACCTGTCGAGGATTTATCAGATATTCCCGACAGCCGCTTATCGCGCTATCAATTACTAACTAAAATCACTTGTTCTTTCTGGAAACGTTGGAGCCAAGAATATTTAACTTCTCTACAACACAGACAGAAATGGAATACTCCCTCCAATCCTGTAGGTCTTGGAGCTGTTGTTGTTATCAAAGATTCTAACGTTCATCCCCTTTGCTGGCCTTTAGGAGTTATAGAAGAACTCTATCCAGGGAAAGACAGTGTAATTCGAGCAGTCAAAGTTAGAACGCGTTCCGGAAACTACATCAGACCAGTAGTACGGATATGTCCTCTACCTTCTCAATAGGCTGCTATTAATTCTACTAACTCTATTAATTAATTTTAATTTTTAATTTTTTTTTTTTTTTTAACGCTTTAATTTATCACGCTTTTCGTTCTGTTTAGAGGCTTGCCTCTAGGCCGGGGGAGTTGTTTACGCCATTTATTATATTTTTAAGTAATCTATTATAAATACACACACACGCACATTCAAACTCACACATAAGCATGTACGCAATGACATTTCCTTTCAAATTCCCCCTTCAGTCCGATTCCGCATTCTGGCGCTTACGCACGCTGAAAACCGCTCCTGTTTTGCACAACGAATGTGCCACGCAATTTATAACACCCGCTCCGCTCCGCTACCGTTTTAACACGCTAAGAGTTCAAAAAGTGTGCAAACTCGCAAAATCAAGTGAATCCGCAACTAATAAATAAACGCTAATTAAACCGCTAAAATAAGTGATCTGAACAAACCGTCAAGCAAAATAGGTACCTATAAAAAGTGCAAAATTAACCTATGACGTGTACATATTATCGCTAAACAATCTTGCTATCGAAACCCCTTAATTAAAATCAGTGCAGTTAAGTGTATCGGAAGGTCATCCCAAAGGTCATCATCAGCAAGGAGCAGATCCCCACTCACCAGTGACCGCCTGAAGCTCAGGTAATCCCACAATCCTTGTGTGGTCCTTCGAACCGGATCATCATCACAAGGATTGTGGGATTACCTGAGCTTCAGGCGGTCACTGGTGAGTGGGGATCTGCTCCTTGCTGATGATGACCTTTGGGATGACCTTCCGATACACTTAACTGCACTGATTTTAATTAAGGGGTTTCGATAGCAAGATTGTTTAGCGATAATATGTACACGTCATAGGTTAATTTTGCACTTTTTATAGGTACCTATTTTGCTTGACGGTTTGTTCAGATCACTTATTTTAGCGGTTTAATTAGCGTTTATTTATTAGTTGCGGATTCACTTGATTTTGCGAGTTTGCACACTTTTTGAACTCTTAGCGTGTTAAAACGGTAGCGGAGCGGAGCGGGTGTTATAAATTGCGTGGCACATTCGTTGTGCAAAACAGGAGCGGTTTTCAGCGTGCGTAAGCGCCAGAATGCGGAATCGGACTGAAGGGGGAATTTGAAAGGAAATGTCATTGCGTACATGCTTATGTGTGAGTTTGAATGTGCGTGTGTGTGTATTTATAATAGATTACTTAAAAATATAATAAATGGCGTAAACAGGTTTGGCCATAG
Organism: Maniola hyperantus; assembly: GCF_902806685.2. Taxonomy (NCBI): domain Eukaryota; kingdom Metazoa; phylum Arthropoda; class Insecta; order Lepidoptera; family Nymphalidae; genus Maniola; species Maniola hyperantus. The sequence goes on along the minus strand of NC_048544.1, from coordinate 14,417,638 downwards.
TCTTTTCACACACCTTTGAGAATATTATGGAGAACTCTCAGGCATGCAGGTTTCCTCACGATGTTTTCCTTCACCGTTAAAGCAAGTGATATTCAATAACTTAAAACGCACATAACTCCGAAAAGTTAGAGGTGCGCGTGCCCGGGATCGAACCCCGATCTCCTATTAGAAGGTGGACGTCCTAACCACTAGGCTATCACAGCACATCTTTTATATATATATATATATATATATATATATATATATATATAAAGAAAAGGTGACTTACTGACTGACTGACTGACTATCAACGTACAGCTCAAACTACTGGGCGGATCGGGTAGAAATTTGGCATGCAGATACTATCATAAGTTATGACGTAGCCTTCCGCTAAGAATGGATTTTCGAAAATTCAATCCCTAAGGGGGTGAAATAGGAGTTTTAAATGAGGAGTTGAAATTTGTGTAGTCCACGCGGTATAATGCGTTCGTTTTGTTCGTTCGCCAATATTACAATGTTGGGCGCGAACAGGAACAGAAAATCAAATTATAGCATAGCGTTTTAAAAATGAGTCTCTGCTTCGCTTTAGTGGAAACGTACCCTTATTCTGTGCTCCCAGGTCTAACTAAATAAGACGTGGGGGCCACAAAAAAGGGGGCACAGAACAAATAATTGGTACAATGTAGTGGGGGATGGCGAAGAAAAACATCGAGTTTCCGAAAACTGCATGTCGGAAAGTTGTGTGTTCTCAAAGGTGTGTGAAGTTTGCTAAGTCTGGGCCAGCGTGGTAGGCTATGGCCTAAACCTTTCTCGTCCTAAAAGTAGTATGTACTCGGTAATGGGCCAGCGATGGGTTGATCGGGATGATTAGTGGGGGACTAGGAAATGATTTATAGATATGCCACCCGAACGAAACCGGGGCGGATCAGATAGTCTAGGTGACCTAGATTTAAGTCACGTCATGTATCAATCTCTGTGAGTCTATACTCTATAGTCTATAGTATATCTACCGCGTGGAAACAGCGAAGATCGATCCACGTCATCCACGTCACCGGCCACGTGGGCGCAGTTCGGGACTGGAATAATAATACACACAGCTGGTGTCTGACGCACAGTTATATACCACCGTTTAGCGAACGTACAAGACAGTCTCTCATTGATCACGTCACAATCTCTATATGACCTACTCTCGATAATACGTGGAAGATCGGCCACATTACCGACCATGTGGTCGCGGTCCGCAGTAAGCTGATCACATTTATTTACCCTTCACACAGTTATATACCGCCGTTTAGCGAATGTACAGATCAGACGACAATGCCACAGCCCAAAGCCGGAGACACGGAGGTCCTATAGCACAGGCATTATACCCACTGGACACTGGTAGAAGTCGGCATACCAAGCTCAGACAAGCCAACTGGTGCACGTCCTTGTTGCGTAGAGTCCGGTTCAGCTCCAATGGCGTCTGAGGGCATTCGCTGACAGGTTCGACTGCCAGTACTTGAATCCCTGTTGTATGAGTTACGTGCTGGCAACTCGATCCTGTCTTAATTTAAGTAGGTTAAGATTTACTAACAAATACATTTATTTTTATGCCTAATAGTTTTTGATTGATCGTGCAAAATGTCGAAAAAAAAACGATTGCAGTACGGAACCCTCGGTACGCGTGTCTGACTTGCACTTGGCCGGTTTTTATCATTATTTAATTAAGTACTTTGCTTCGTAGTGGATCAGTCGCTCAGGTATTCAGGTGACAGTTGCTAAGATCGTAAAGCCAGCTCGTTGCAAACATGAAGGGCGTCATCTCAGTATTTATTTAGTATTTGCGCTATTGGAACTCGCAATGAGCTGCTTTCTCTAGAAAATGCAGGTAAGGTGGCTACAATATAAACGGTTTTCCTGTTCGACATTTTCTTTTGAAGTAGGTAAATCTAAATGTATAAAAGGAAAAGTTGACTGACTGATTGACTGACCGATATATCAACGAACAGCTCAAACTACTGGACGGATCGGGCTAAAATTTGGCATGCAGATAGCTATTATGACATAGGTATCCGCTAAGAAAGAATTTTTAGAAAATTCAACCCCTGTAACCAATAAGCTGTGATAGCCTAGTGGTTAGGACGACCGAATCGGAGGTCGGGGGTTCGATCCCGGGCACGCACCTCTAACTTGTCGGAGTTATGTGCGTTCTAATTAATTAAATATCACTTGCTTTAACGGTGAAGGAAAACATCGTGAGGAAACCTGCATGCCTGAGAGTTCTCCATAATGTTCTCAAAGGTGTGTGAAGTCTGCCAATCCGCACTTGGCCAGCGTGGTAGACTATGGCCAAAACCCTTCTCACTCTGAGAGGAGACCCGTGCTCTGTAGTGAGCCGGCGATGGGTTGATCATAGAAGGGGGTGAAATAGGGGTTTGAAATTTGTGTAAGTAGTCCACACGGACGAAGTTGCATAAGCTAGTAGGTATAAATATTATGTTTAAGTGCTTCTCGTGAATAACAATTTGTCATTGTTATCGAAAGGTTATCGCGAAGATAAGCGATAAAATGCCAATATGGGTCGTTGCAATGATACCCGTACCTGTCTGATAGCGATAAGGTCTATTGCGTCGTAGGAAAACCTACCAAGTTGCTGGTTGCCGCGTCAGCGTCATGGAGTTCGCAACCAAACAATATTATCTGCTCGTTATATCAATGCAGAGTATGGGAACGGGGTGAATTGATTATACAATTTAATTGTTTATCGGCCTCGTCGGGAAGTTGAAGTTATTTATATTAAACTAGCTGATGCCCGCGACTTCGTCCGCGTGGAATTAGGTATTTAAAAATCCCTTGGGAACCCTTTGATTTTTCGGGATAAAAAGTAGCCTATGTCACGCTCCAGGTTTTTATCTATACCCATGCAAAAAATCACGTCAATCCGTTGCGACGTGATTGAAGGACAAACCAACAAACCAACAAACAAACACACTATCGCATTTATAATAAGAGTACTGATTAATAACCTCATATGAAATCAGATTGTAGGTATATTATAGCAAAAATATCGCGAGCTCACCATTTTCCAGAAATAGAAATAAGTAGAGAATCGCGAGCAGAAAAATGCCTGCAAATTTTTTTCTACAGTGCGTTGGTCCGTCCGTTATTATCCCAAGAAAACTTCTAACATTATGACATAATTCTTGCCCATTTAATTAATCATAATATTGTGATTAATGAAAAGGGGTCACAACCCTCGGCAATGAAGAGTATAATACAAAGAGAAAATTTCAATTCAATATGGTAACGTGTTGGCGGATTTAGCGAGCAGAATTTAGTCGTGTTACGGCGCTAACCAATTAAATCTGGAACAACGTACGACCACAACATAAAAACCATGCAGTTAGACAATCGATAAGTTGATGTTGGTCGAGTTAGCATTACCGTTGTAGTACCTACCCACAGTACGCGGCAGAAAGAAATGTACATCGACATTTAGAAGGAGATAGCAGATATTTGTAGTAGTTGTATGTTGTCTGTCATTGAGACCGACAAAACGTCATATAGGTATGAGTGACAGAGACAACGCTCTACAAAGCCTAAATGTCATTCTAAAGGTCGATGTACATTACTTTCAGCCGCGTACTGTATGTTCCTACTAACTAATCCACTGTTAATTTCCTCCCCACGTTACTCCTCAAGAATAGGTCTGTCTAGATGTGTCCGTCGACCGACAGTACGCAGTATCTTTTTAGATTGTCATACGACAGTTCTTCTTGTATATTTAACCGACTTTTTATATTTAGATAGCAGTAGATGTCAGCCTCAAGTTAATACGTTAACAGTGTGTTTTGTGCGTTGCAGGGACAGCTATGCGCGCGGCAGCGGCGGTGGTGCGGTGGGCGAGTACCGCGCGGGCGCGCGCATGTCGCTGCTGGGCTCCGCGTACCTGCCGCCGCCGGCGCCGCCCGCGCACCACCCGCCGCCCGCCGACCCGCCGCCCTTCAAGAAGATCCGCCTCGCCGCCGAGCGGCCCGCCGCCAAGCCGCACCAGCAGCTCCGCGTCGACACGAGGGTGAGCACCGCCACCTCCAGTCCTCAGTGGATCAGTCGTTCGGTTCCGTAGATGCTACGACCGTAAAGCTGGCTTGTCCTCAAACATCAAGGGCGTCGTCCCACTGAATATATTTACGCTGTGGTCACTTTGGAGACCTCCCACTAGTGAGGACCAGGAATGAGGAATCAGCCTATTTGCTTAAACTACACCTTGCCATTTTAATTTATTGCAAAATAAAATCATCATCATCAACCGATAATATTTATCAAATTCAAAAGTAGGAAAATACCCAATTATGTGGAGTGAAAAGCGAATGTATGGTTGTGTATTTTCCAGGAGCCGGTTATGAACTCGTACAACAACACGGTGGAGGTGTTGTCGCCCAACCCGCCCTCGGAGCCCACGCTGGAGGACCAGAGCTTTCGCACCACCAAAGATGACCTTCTACAGCAAATATCTAAGGTACGGGCCTGTTAACACTTTCCTCTGTTATTGTTCTACGTTTTAACCCGGCTCCCAGAGGTTCTTATCTAAATATACAAAAGGAAAAGGTGACTGACTGACTGATCTATCAAGGCGCAGCTCAAACTACTGGACGAATCGGGCTGAAATTTGGCATGCAGATAGCTATTATGACGTAAGCATCCGCTAGGAAAGGATTTTTGAAAATTCAGCCCCTAAGGGCGTGAAATAGGGGTTTGAAATTTGTGTAGTCCACGCGGACGAAGTCGCGAGCATATTCTAGTTTGTTATATATGAATCAATCGAGAACGGCTGACTCATGTTTTGCGCTACGTATCAGCCTGGCTGTCCAGCGCGGAAATGCAGCCAGTATTCTTAGCACCATTCCACGCGAGCATGATTTGTATAGTAATTAGATAAGTTTTAAGTTTTAGAGCCTCAATTAGCTCAACTAGTAAAGGAGTGGACTGAAAACCGAAAATTCGACGGTTCAAACCCCGCCCGTTGCACTATTGTCGTACCTCTACTCCTAGCACAAGCTTGACGCTTAGTTGGAGAGGAAAGGGGGATATTAGTCATTTAACATGCAGTCTTTGTTTAAATTTATGATTTCGTAAATGTAATGAACTAGAAAAAAATTTGATGTAATTGTAATATTCTTTAACCATTTGCACACCAGGATCTGGTAGAATGTGTCAGGCAACTCAACTGATGTAACACCTACATGTACCCACATTCCAGCGAATAAACGTTTATTTATTATTTATTATTATTTATATAAAAAAATGTAAAATTTCTTTTAATAGAATGGCTAATTTATTACAAAACCCATCAAATCATTAATTAGGTAAACAGGCCACCCGCCCTGCTGGCAAAATAAAGTCATAATAAGGTCATGCGTCCGATTACCGACACGTGTTGACAGATTGATGCAATCGTTAATGAAATACGATCGCTTTTATTGAAACTTCCTGAAAATCACATAACAGACATGCCAACTTCTTATTTCGGTCGGCAACCGACTTTTTAGGGTTCCGTACTTCAAAAGCCTGAGTAAAGGAACCCTTATAGGATCACTTTGTTTTGTCTGTCTGACATTAACATTATGGAGAACTGGCTGATGCTCGCGACTTCGTCCGCGTGGAATTAGGTTTAGGTTTTCCGGGATAAAAAGTAGCCTATGTCACTCTCCAGGTCTTTATCTATACACATGCAAAAAATCACGTTATTTTTTTTGGCGACGTGATGATTGAAGGACAAACCAACAAACCAACACACTTTAACATTTATAATAGGGGTAGTGAGGTAGTTTTCTTTCACCATTAAAGCAAGTTAATTGCTTAAAAAATATACGAGTATAAAGTTAGAGTTGCGTGCCTGGGATCGAATCCTCGACCTCCCGAGTAGGAATGACCCGTAAAATCAAAGAGTTCCCACGGGATTTTTAAACCGAAATCCACGCGGACGAACTCGCGGGCATTATCTAGTTCTAAATTAAATACTGAGCCAGCAACACAGAAGGTACTCCAACTGAGCGGATGTTAACAAAATATTATTCTGATGATGACGTCACGCGTGTCATATTGCACGTGATAATGCTTATCGTGTCATTTTTATGAATGTAACTGTTTTATTGCGAAAACATGTTAGGTATTATGTTTTATCATCACTACCCCTATTATGAATGCGAAAGTGTGTTTGTTTGTTGGTTTGTTGGTTTGTCCTTCAATCACGTCGCAACGGAGCAACGGATCGACGTGATTTTTTGCATGGGTATAGTGGGTTGTACCTGGCGAGTGACATAGGTTACTTTTTATCCCGGAAAATCAGGTCCCACGGGATTTTTAAAAAACTTTATACCACGCGTATGAAGTAGCATCAGCTAGTAATTTAAATACATTTGGAAAGTTTGCCATTACAACGCACCTACCTATATTAGATACCATAAATACATTTGGAAAGTTTGCCATTACAACGCACCTACCTATATTAGATCACATAAATACATTTGGAAAGTTTACCATTACAACGCACCTACCTATATTAGATCACATAAATACATTTGGAAAGTTTACCATTACAACGCACCTACCTATATTAGATCACATAAATACATTTGGAAAGTTTGCCATTACAACGCACCTACCTATATTAGATCACATAAATACATTTGGAAAGTTTGCCATTACAACGCACCTACCTATATTAGATCACATAAATACATTTGGAAAGTTTGCCATTACAACGCACCTACCTATATTAGATCACATGAATTCCCAGCAACGTTATTGCACATAGTTTGTGAACTACAATCTCTGTGGGAGTAGTTATTAAAAGTTGTTTTTGTTATTTATGGCCCTCCGAGGTCCACGCTATGTAAATAATGTTAGAACGGGCTAACATTTGCATTTAGAGTACCTGCTACCTACCTACATAACGTACCTTGTAATTTGAATTTTCGGAGTTGCAAGAATAATAAAGATATATAATAAGGGTACTGGTTCCTATGCCTAAGTATGACAGGGCATTATGATTAAACGATTAGCGATTTAGCGTTCCGATACGATGCCGTGTAGAAACCAAAGGGATGTGGGTTTAATAAAAAACTGCCATACCCCTCCCAGGTTAGCCCGCTTCCATCTTAGACTGCATTATCACTTACCACCAGGTGAGATTGCAATCAAGGGCTAACTTGTATCTGAATAAATAAATAAAAATCCTAGGTGAAAACTTTGTTATTATGGTCAGTCCCCTAGTATGACTTCGCATTATTCTTTTATGGATTTCGTAAATTTGGATATTATATATTTGCACTGCAAATACATAAACTGTTTATTTAATTGCAGGTGGATCGAGAGATGGCGCTGTCGGAAACGACGCTCCAGAAGCTAAAGAAGAAGCAGGAAGAGCTGGAACAGTCGGCGTCCAAACCTGCTCTGACTGAGGAGCCCGAGGAAGCGCCGCCCCGACATCGGAGTCTAGCGCAGTGCATCTACGCGGACAACAGGAAAAAGGTAGGTTGATCAATGACTGTACCAATGTGAGATCTCTAACTGAGCGGTTGTCTTGCATAGCGACAGCCGGGCTGACGGTTGCATCTTTCTGTTGTTTCGGATTGCGTCACCGGGGAGGGTGGGGAGCGCGAAGCTCCGCCTGGGGGGAGTCCTAGGGCTCGAAGAAATAATTTGAGAGGTCGGGGGGCAACATCCTCCTAAGGGCGCCTCCTGTGAGGCTCGGACCACGGCTTAGGATGACGTTGGGATGGGTGTAGTTGTTGGACTACTGGTTAGTCCGTACGCCCCCGAGGCCGTGGCGTGAGTCCACGTCCGGGTGACGTTAGAAATCGGGGACCTCGTCTTCGCCGGCGAAGACGCTGTAATAAGGTTGAGTTGCGTAGCCCTACGAGATAGGGAGCATTGTCGGTCATGATTTGATCGTCGGGATCGTTAAGGACGTGCTTAGGGCGCCTTTTATCAGGGGGGGGGTTGCATCTTCTATACTATATAGTGCAGATTCGTAAACACTCCGTTACTGCGATTCGGATTTGCGTGTTCTGCTTTCACTTCCGAGGGAGGTGGTACCCGTGCTACCATCTAGTGAGACCGTTGTGAGTAGTTAGGCTTGGGTTCGTATCCAGTGATTGCTGATCGATTTCTTCGTATGAGTGAGAACAATTATTATTTTCTATGTATTGAATGAGGGGTCTTTGCCACAAATTGATTGAAAGTAGAAACATATTTGTACCACCATTGTGGCTTAGGAAAAATGTTAATCTTGTGTGGATACACCCATGCTGAAAAACATCTCTTCTCGTGTTCGCTTCAGACATCTCCGTACATCTCCGCTCTGGTGGAGTCCGGGCCTAACACTTGTTGATGTTTGTTTATTTGGTTCGTAGGCGACAGCAGCACACGCGATGTTGTCGCACTTGGGGCCGCCAGTGCTGTACCCGCTGTACAACCAGCCGCAAGACACGCTGGTGTACCACGAGAACATCAGGAAGCATCGCGCCTTCAGGAGACGACTCGCGGAGCATCTGAGGAGGGTGCGACAAGAGACTGAAAAGGTAAGATTATCTGCTGTTGGCGACAGCAGCACACGCGGTGTTGTTGCACTTGGGGCCGCCAGTCGTCTTATTACTAAGCGCAAATCTCGAGAACAGCTGAACCGATTTCATTAATTCTTTTTTTATAATATTCCTTGAAGTACGAGGATGGTTCTTACGGAGAGAAAAATTTAATAAATTAGAATCGACTGTTAGGCGGTACGAAGTTCGCCGGGGCAACTAGTCAGTACCTCAGTACCCTTATTATAAATGCGAAAGTGTGTTTGTTTGTTGGTTTGTTGGTTTATTGGTTTGTTGGTTTGTCCTTCAATCACGTTGCAACGGTGCAACGCATTGATGTGATTTTTTGGGGTTTTCATGGGTATAGATAAAGACCTGGAGAGTGACATAGGCTACTTTTTATCCCGGAAAATCAAAGAGTTCCCACGGTATTGTTAAAAACCTAATTCCACGCGGACGAAGTTCCGGGGATCAGCTAGTTTCAAATAAATTCAGAAATTAACTTAATTACGATTTAATTGACTTAATTACGATTACTTGCAAAATACTATAGTTATTTTAAAATATCATGTAAAATAAGTTAAATCTATGAAGAGATGGGATTGCACTGCAGTGCTATAATTTAGTAATTTTATTATTTGTAAAGTTGTGTTCGACCGATCCTTTGGCTTCAGCTTTGGCCAAAAACAGCTTAAACTTCGGTAGGAGCTTGTGGCGATAGCCGATTAATCTGCTTGACCTTACTCTGGCTTACTATATTATATTTTGTTTCAAAGAGGGAAGATGCTCTAACAGAAGAATACAGCAGGCGAGCGTCTGAATGGCTGAGACGAGTGGAAAGGATAGAGCAAGGCCAGAAGAGGAAAACGAAAGACGCCAGAAATAGAGAGTTCTTCGAGAAGGTGAGTGTTGTTATCCATACTTCCATCATCATCATGATCAACCCATAGCCGGCTCACTACAGAGCATGAGTCTCCTCTTAGTATGTAAAGGGTTTGGCTATAGTCCACCATGCTGGCCAAGTGCGGATTGGCAGACTTCCTTCACACACCTTTGAGAACATTATGGAGAACTCTCAGGCATGTAGGTTTTCTCACGATGTTTTCCTTCACCATCAAAGCGAGTGATATTTAATTTCTTAAAACGCGCATAGCTCCGAAAAGTTAGAGGTCCGTGCCCGGGACCGAACCCCGACGTAACCACTAGGCTATCACGGTTTTAGCATCATCTAGTTTAAAATAAATAGTGTAACTTACTTTTGAGCTTTACCGATACTAGAAGCAGAACAGTCTGTGCACTGCACCGTAGGTACTAGGTACACTATCCTATGGGTAGGAACGTTTCTCAGGAAATATGTACATTCAATTGGGTATTTGACTTTATCAAAAAGAAATCATTTCTCAGTGATTATTGAATAGTGAATCTTCCAAAATACGTTAAATCCACGTCCTTTGTTAGTTTTAAGTGTAATAACCATTTTAAATAATTAACGATTAAACTAAAAAAGTACGTCGTTATGATGTGACGCCACATTCCAGTATTTCATAGTGTCAACGCGATAGGATTGAGTTTTGCTCGATTCCACTGGAGAGTGTGATTTTTAATAAAAGACGCGTGCACTCTCTTTGAAACTTTAATTGTCACTAGGATGATGCAATAATGCAATGAAAAGTTGCACCATATATATACTACTCTTTTACAACATCATATTATATTTAGACATTCCGCCCGCCAAAGGACTCAGTCCTTTCAGAATACAACACTAAATATAATACATATATCAATAACTCAGTAAACAACTTGAAACAAGAAGTATCTATGTGGACTGTATATCAATGGTTTTCAAAGTAAGTATATGGTAAGTACTAAATACCTATAAAGTTTATACAATTTTACATTAGATTTAAGTTAAACACACACCTTAGATTTAAGTATAAGTACCTACCTACACAGATTATTAGTTAGAAGTATGCATAAGTACCTAAGTACATTGTATTAAGCAAATAATCATTTAGGCCATAATATAGACAGTTTGTAAGGATCTAGTACCTAAGTGATCATTTTACTTTCATATAGATAATTTAGATATCAAATAGCCTTAAAATTTAGTTCATAAGTACTCAGTTATATGTAAATTAGCTCTTAGACATAATTGATACCTAATTTTTAAAGTAAATTAATTTAACATAAGTTTTTAGTCCTAAGAATTAGAACATAATACAAGAACCTTTGTAGCATTATTATGAAACAAGTTTGACTGATCACCATACCAATTTATACAAAGAATTATGCTTTTACAACTCATTTTTATACTAAATAATGATAATTAGTGCTAAATTTTATAAGAAATATTGGTGTGCTGATCAAAGTTAGTTGAAGACACTACTCATATCTTAAGCCTATGATTACATCAATAATGTACAAAGTTATATAGTATACTTATAGAATCAACTCATATAATGTACAAGAAACTCTGTTCTTTGTGTTTTTTAATAATAAAGAAGTTAAGAATCACAATCTTGTTTTGTTATTTTACAAATTCTGTTGACAGGTCTTTTATAGACACCATTTTTACATTTAACTGTAACTACACGAGTAATATTGTCTGGCCCAACGTGTTTTTGTATTATTCTACCTAGTAACCACTTACAAGGTGGCATGTGATCCTCCATTAAAATGACTATGTCATCGATTTCTGGATCAGGAGTTTTTGTATTCCATTTGTATCTAAGATTGAGGTTGACAAGATATTCCTTGTAACTTGTGTTGTAAAACTACAACTGGGGCTAACCAACCAAGAGGATCGTAGAGCTTAGCTACTTCAGAAAGAATTTGTCTTTTGGTTACAGGTTGTTTTAGGTCTGGTAAATTCAATGTGTATTCAAATGTGTCTGTTGTTCTATTCCAACTCACTCCCAATATCTTGACTAGACTGTTATTAGCCTTAAGTGTAATCGAGTCATCATCTCTTTTATTTTGTCCAATATAGGTTAGTAGCGTATCATCATTGCTGCACCATTTCTGAAGTTGAAATCCACCTAAAGTCATTAATTTATTCATTTCTTCATAAATCTGTAAGGCCTCTTCACAACTATCACAGCCGGTCAGTAGGTCATCCATATAATAATCTCTTTTTGTAATCTCGGCTGCAATAGGATACTTTGTTTTTTCATCATCAGCTAATCTTTGTAGAGTTTTCACTGCCAGATATGGTGCACATGCAGTTCCAAATGTTAATCTCAACAGTCTAAAATGAATTACAGGTTTATCAGGTGAGGATCTCCACAGTAATCTCTGAAAGTTTGTATCTTCCTCAGCTACACGTATCATTCGATACATTTTCACAATGTCTGCAGCAAGACATACCTTATGCACCCTCCATCTCATTAGTATATGTCGCAAATCTTGTTGCAGTTTAGGCCCAACAAGTAGGCAGTCGTTTAGAGAGACACTGTTGACTCCGTCCTTACACGAGGCATCATAAACCACACGTACCTTAGATGTAGTCTTGTCTTCTCTCAAAACAGCGTGGTGAGGAAGGTATACCGCCTTAGGATTATCTACCTCCTTAGCATCAACTTCTATCATGTGATTTAAATTTATGTACTCATCCATCACCTGTGTATATTCTCCTTTAAGTTGCTCATTCTTCTTTAATTTTCTTTCTAAAATCTCTAATCTCTTACCTGCTATTTCTCTTGAATTTCCATATTGACACTCTGGCTCTTCATTTTTAAATGGCAATTTCACAATGTATCTTCCTTCTTCATCTCTAACGGTTGTGGAATTGTAGTATTCTTCACATCTTTCCTCTTCCCTTGATAGTTTCTTCACTATACTATTAGGCTCATTTTCCAACTCCCAAAATTGTTTTAGTATCTCATCCTCTTTAACGTTGATATGTAGACTTGTAAAATATCTCCTCGCTGAAGTTGACTCCTCTGACATCTTCCCTGATAGTACCCAGCCAAGAATTGTTTTCTGAGCTAATAAGTTTTCTTGCGGGTGTTTTATGATGCCCTCTAACAATATATCACTATATACTTCAGCTCCAAGAAGAATATCTATTCTTCCTGGTGTTGTGTATCCTGGGTCCGCTAACTCTAGATTCTCTAACTCTGACCACTCAGGAGTGCTAAGGTTAGTAGTGGGTAACAGTGTTGTTAGTGAACGCAATACATATGCATTTACACAGACTGAAGCTCTGGGATTGTGGCGTGATTCCACGATGAGTGAAACCATGTGTTTGATTCTCGTTTGCCCTTCTCCCACACCTGACACCCAACCACTGACTGATTTACGCGTTAAATTAAGAAACTGTACAGTTGATTCTGAAATGAAACTCGCTTGTGAACCCTGGTCTAATAAAACTCTCACTACTCGCTTACAGCCATTTTTAGTTCTAACAAATACATTCGCAGTCGCTAATAATACATTATTTGTTACATGCTCACTAGAAAAGTTACTTACAATATGTGTGTCGTTAGAGTTTGACAAATTTTGCACCTCGCTCATAGTACCTGTCCGAGTTGTTTCAGCCACTTTTGCATTCTCATCCTTCTGCTCTTTCTCTTCCTTTTCAAAATGGAGAAGTGAGTGATGTCGTCTTCCACACCGTCTGCAGTTTGCTATTCTTCTGCATTTATAGACTGAATGAGAAGGAGAAAGGCAGTTGAAACATAAACGGTTCCTCTGTACAAAGTCCTGTCTCTCTTTGGTCGGTATTTCACTAAATCTCTTGCACCTAAAAATGTAATGATTATTAATGTTACAAAACGCGCACTTTTGATCACTCTTTACACTATCTTCGTCAACGCTGACATGGAACGCCTTGGGTTTAGCCGGAGGTGTCCACCGTTTCCCTGCTTTGCTGGTCTCTACCATCTCTAAAGCTCTGAACCTTGCCTCTAAGAAATCCTTTAATTGCTCCCATGTTGGTAACTCATCGTCGCCCTTGCTGAGATCTTGTTCCCATAGTTTGACACTTTCTGTGTCTAATTTTGACACTACCACATAATTTATGAACAGATCCCAGGTCTCTGTCTTGACTCCTTGGCTTTTTAATGATTTTATACACATTGAGGTGGTGTCGACTATGTTTTTGATGGCAGATGCAGACTCTATACTTATCACTTTTTGACCAAAAAGAATTTTCAAAATTTCATTACAATTATATCTTTTGTTGTTGTATCTTTTGATTAGTTGACTCCATGCCTCTAGGTAGTTGGCGTCCGTTGTAGGCAGATTGCGTAACATTAACTCAGGTTCGCCTTTTAGGTTACTTTTCAAATAGTGTAATTTTTGTACAGGTGTTAATCGTTTGTTTTCATGTATTAATGTGCAAAATAGATCATAAAAAGTCTGCCATTCCTCGTACTTTCCATTAAATATCGGTAATTGAATGACAGGTAACTTAACCTCATTGATTGATTTCTCTGTAGTTGGCTGTGTAGTTGTTGTCTCTAAACAATGAGGCTGCAAGTTTTCTTTTAACACGGTCTTATATTGTAAGTATAAATCCTCAAAAATCTCGTACGTGTTGTCCTTAAGATAACTCACGGTGACAGATTTGTCCAGACGACTCGCTTTGTAAATGATGTTTTTATGCCCTTCCTTGAACTCTTTCCATAATTGTTCCAATATTTCAAGGCGTGACTCAATATATGACTGTCTTAATCTCTCCTTCGGTGACTTTTTGAAGTTTTTATCAGAGCGCCTCAAGTTTTCTAACAACTCGTTTTGGTATGCGATCAACTCTTCCATTGTGGTACGTGTATAGGTTATGCGTAGTTAATTACGGTGAACAAACTCAACTCAAATAAACGTAATTAACTTAACTTTACACGTTGTATAATAACTCAATCCTTGTTTTAAATCTCACTCGCGTGTTTTTTATACTTTTAATCGCAATAAACTGACATTTACTTTGCAATTTCGTTTCACGGAACAACGTGGCGAACTTCATACAAAAAAAACTGCCGTTCGGTCACGTAGGCACTAGGACTTCGCTCGGTCGCCGGCCGTAAGATCCGGCTCGAAGGACCATATGTCAACGCGATAGGATTGAGTTTTGCTCGATTCCACTGGAGAGTGTGATTTTTAATAAAAGACGCGTGCACTCTCTTTGAAACTTTAATTGTCACTAGGATGATGCAATAATGCAATGAAAAGTTGCACCATATATATACTACTCTTTTACAACATCATATTATATTTAGACACATAGGATATAGGTTTTGACGTTTGATAAAAAGTTACTGATTTGACTAGTTGTCAAATACCGTATTATATGGTGAATGCTTGTGTCTTCCCCAGGTGTTCCCCGAGCTCCGGAAGGCGCGCGAGGAGCGCGAGCGGTTCAACCGGCTGGGCGCGCGCGTCAAGTCGGAGGCGGAGCTGGAGGAGATCGCCGACGGGCTGCACGAGCAGGAGCACGAGGACAAGAAGATGCGCTCGCTCACCGTGGTGCCGCCGCTGCTGCGCGACCCCCGCCATCCTCGCGCGCTCGACACCAACCGTGAGCTTCTCTCTCTCTCTTCCTTCTGGCCAGGTTCCCGCGCTGAGTCATACCCCGATTGCCATCTCGACCTGTCGTGTACTATAGTTTGTTTCTGTCTCTTCCCCGCTGCCGCGCCGTCGCTCCGCAACCGCCTGTGCATCGCTCGTTTCGTGCGCGAACTCGTTGTCGGTCTCAACGACAGAGACAATGCTCTACAAAACCGCTATCTCCTTCTAAAGGTCGATGTACATTATTTTCTGCCGTGTACTGTACTGGGTCAACCGCCGAATCCAACTCGGTTGGGCAGCATTCAGGAAGCTTCGAGATGTCTTCTTGTCCAAAATTCCTCAGTGCTTGAAGACCAAAGTCTTCGAACAGTGCGTGTTGCCAGTGATGACATATGGATCCGAGACATGGTCGCTAACTATGGGCCTCATAAGAAAGCTCAGAGTCACTCAGCGGGCGTAACCGACATAGCTCAACGGGTTGCGAAGCTGAAATGGCAATGGGCACACATAATTCGTACAACCGATAGACGTTGGGGTTCCAAGGTGCTGGAATGGCGACCTCGCGGCTCGCACCGGAAGACGCAGCATTGGAAGACCCCCCATTAGGTGGACGGACGACAATATCAGACGAGTCGCAGGGAGCCGCTGGATCCAGGCGGCGCAAGACCGCGGCGTGTGGACGTCCCTACAAGAGACCTATGTCCAGCAGTGGACGTCTATTGGTTGATGATGATGATGATGATGACTGTACTGGGTAGTGTAGTGTTATTGGAGAAACAAGTTGGCACACGTGTGACCACTGACCATGTTGCAGAGCGGTGCATGGACATGGAGAGGGAGCACAAGGAGCTGCTGCTGCGGAACGTGTGGTCGCGCGCCGAGCGCGAGCTTTTTCGTGAGAAATACCTCCAGCACCCCAAGAACTTTGGCCAGATAGCGTCCTTTCTGCCCAGGAAGAGCGTGAGAGACTGTGTCAGGTATGAACACCTTCACTAATACCTAATTGGAGTCTTTCAAGCTAGCTAGGTAGAGGTAGAGGTACTCTGCCTCTGATTCTTATCCAAAGATATATAAGGAAAAGCTAACTGACTGACTGATCTATCAACGCACAGCTCAAACTGCTGGACAGTTCGGCCTGAAATTTGGCATGCAGATAGCTATTATGACGTAGGCATCCACTAAAAAATAATTTTTGAAAATTCAATCTTTAAAGGTAAAACAGTGGTTTCAAATTTGTGTGGTCCACGCGAATGAAATCGCGAGATAAGCTAGTCATAATATAGTAATGACCAACACTTCGCTTATCTTCACATGCTTCGATAATATAAATAAGGAAGTGTCTGTAGTACTGAGTCATTACTCATTCTAGCAAACTTTGACCATTGGTTGTACAACCATTGTCAATGGTCAAAGTTTCCATGTCGTCCCTACTAAGTACTACTACTACGGGCATGTGAGGTAGACGGATCGGTCCGTGTATTTTATCAGAAACTAGATGATGCCCGCGATTTCGTCCGCGTGGATGTAGGTTTTTAAAAATTTCGCGACAGGCCTATCAACCTCACATGCCCTCATAATAGTTCTCCCTATTATGAACCATTAGGCCATTATGAACGTGCGAACGGAGTCATAAATCACTACGATCGCTGCGAGATGCGCGGCGATGTTGGGAGAATACCGCAGATGTTGTTACCAATAAAGGGATGCTGTTTCCCTTCGCTTTTTATAACCTGTTATCGACTATGGATAAATCCTTTTTTTACTGTTACACAACACAAGAGCATCATGTTCCAGCTCCATAAGGCCTGTAAATACGAGCGAGAGGTCTGATAAAAATGATTTCTGACACTGTTCGCACTTTCATAATGGCCCAACTATAGTCCCTTGGCTCCAGAAAAACGGTGGAAAGTGGAAGCGCCTTTAAAGAACCACGTCCAGTATTAGACAAGACGAAGAATTACTCATGATCATTGACTTATATATTACTTCATATGGACATGGCCATTGAACAAACAAAATGGCACCGACTCAGTGGTACTTTATCACCAATGCAACCTCAGTGACGTCTGGATTTCAAACGAGTCGTTCATTACATTATTAGTACTCGTATCTAAGAGGTGGCGCTGATTTATTTGGTTCCAAAACCGTGAAAAATTTTGTTTGCTTGGGCATATCTTATCATTTCGATGCTCATGATATAAACTGTGTTCTTTCGGTAATGTGGTGTTTGCGGGCAGGTTCTACTACCTGTCCAAGAAGGCGGAGAACTACAAGCAGCTGCTGAGGAAGCCGCGGCCGCGGAGACACGCGCGGCCGCGCCCCGTGCCCGAGCCCGAGCTACCTGCTGGAGTTACCACGAGGCTGCAGCGGATACAGGGTCAGTATTGTTATTTCTGTCTTTCTGCCTTTGCTCGCTATCCACTACCTGTCCAAGGAGGTGAGGTGCCTGCTGGGGTCACCACGAGGCTTCAGTGGATACAGCGTCAGTACTGTTTCCTCCTTCGGTCTTTCCGCGCCATCTGCGACCTGTCCAAGGCGGAGAACTATAAAAAGCTACAGTGTAGATACCTGAGCCCGAGTTGCCTGCTGACGTCACCAGAGACTACAGCGGATACGGGGTCACTGGGGTACTGTTCCTTCCTTCCGCCTTCCAGGACTATCTACCACCAGTTGTTCAAGAAGGCGGAGAACTTACATACAGTTTAATCTCACTTTGATATAACGCCATGTTACATGTAAAACACGTCTTAAGCGCGTTCGACTTGTTTGCAACAATACCCAGTTCATATGGAATTGTAGGAATTTTTTTAGAGCAACATTGGCAACGATTCTAAGCACAACCTAATTTTAGAATATTCGCACCCTCTTCTTACTATTGTAATATGAAAAGGACAGAAGCAGTTTGACATTTCTAAATTTAATTTTTAGATGGTAAAACCCGTGATTTTAGCACGCACTCGCGAACCTACTGTTTAAATTTGTATTGTGCACTAAAATTTAGAGTCTTTAAATGTGAAAGTCATGTTCCGTTCCTTTTTTAGCATTAGTAAAAAGAAAAGGATGCAGATACTCTAAATTTAGTTTAGAAAGAGACTAGAGAATCGGGGCCAATGGCCCCGATTCTCTAGTCTCTTTCTAAACTAGTCGTTTAACTCATGTACCCAAACGTCGCAGATTTAAAAAGCAATTTTTGTAAAACCTTAAGCTAGCCTTATCTGATTACTATGCAAATCATGCCCGCGTGGAATGGTGCCAAGAACACTGGCTGCGTTTCCGCGCTAGACAGCCAGGCTGATCCGTTGCGCAAAAATGAGCCAGCCCTTCTGTCACTTGAGGCTATTAATCGCGGTGAAAACAATTTTAAGTTACAATTTAGTGTTTTCTGATTCTAGTGGAATTTCGCTGGATTCGTCTTTGGCCTAACCTCTTGGCCCTACAGGGCATTTAGTGTGATTCTGGTATCTTTCTCATCATCGAAACGCGCATTCAAAGCATCCTAAGGCGATGAAACTTGATGGCTTTCTTGGATAGCGCAATTTGCTGCCCATGTGAGCGCAACAGAGCACAGCTTCGCTTCCGTTGGGCGTCTCAGGACACCCCACGGCTTTTTAACATGTTTTTATTAATTCGCTCTCTTTTTATAGTTGTTTGAACCAATTGTATGTCCGCAGGCACGGCGCGCGTGGCGGATAAGGACTCGAATATGGACGAGATGGTGCCGCAGACGGAGTCCACGCCCGTCGACCTCATCCCCGTACCGCCCGCGGCGCCTGCGCATCCTGCGAGGTCAGTGCACATACATCATCATCATCATCATCAACCGATAGACGTCCACTGCTGGACATAGGTCTCTTGTAGAGACTTCCACACGCCACGGTCTTGCGCTGCCTGTATCCAGCGGCTTTCTGCGACTCGTTTGATATCATCTTTATCAGAAGATATTTTACATCTCACCGCGACGACGCGACGACCACATTGACGAATTTGTGCGTCAAAACACTTTAAAGTAAAATGTGCCTTTTTTTGCTTTGTTTCCAAGTCCAAGAACTCTAGAATTCTTGTGTAATAATACAATATAAACGTGCCGTCAAAATCCGGCTCGAAGGATCAAAAAAAGTAGAGTAATCAATACTTTACATAACAGCGCCACCTAACAAAAGCAACCAAAACTAACTTAGCACCTACTTGGAATGGAAGCGCCATCTACTTTCATTTGAATGTACTGCATGCCGAGGGTTCGTTTTTGGTCCTTTGAACCTCCGCCCTCTTTCGTTATCCGGATAAAATAGTGCAACGTAATTCCTTGAAGTCACGTAGAGAGCGGTTGTGATTGAACATTGAACTTTCAACTCTTCACTTAGTTCTTCATCTCAAGAAACAATATTTAAATCTAACTATACCATTTTATTTTTCATTCATGAACGATTAATTGTATCTACTCCTAAGGGACAAAGATAAGATAAAAAATTATTATACATCCTTTGTCGTCGTCAATATCATGAAAACAATTAGCTCTAAAAAAAATTTAGTTTTAAATTTCGCGAATTTTTATTTCCTTCATAACATGAAATCCAAAGATATAAACTTTTCAAGACTTATTTGAAGGCTGTTTTCTAATCCAGCTGTAACAAAGTGGTAGTAAAATGTCTTACAAATCATACGTAATACCTGAACCAACGAACAACAAAACTTTATACAATTTTGTGTAGGAAAAATGAAATAAAATCTAAGCACAAACAATACCACGAATTTTATTTATAGTAGTCAATCCAAAACGGAGTGCAACAGCGATATCAATGTTCCACTAGATGCGGCGTTTCAAACATCGGTTTTTTTTTAAATAGAGATAGTGAGCAAACGAGCAAGCGACCTCACCTGATGTTAAGTGATTACCGCGGCCCATGAACATTTGCGGCCCCAGAGGAACTTCCGATGCGTTGCCGGAATTAGTTGATTCGCCCCTTGAATAACCCCATGTTGTAATCTAGTGGGAACACCGCCGATGAGAGTTGGTTCCACAGTTTGCATTAAAGAAGAATCTGGCACAACGGGTGGTCGAAGTGCGACAGACACCCAGGTGGTGGGTGTCCGCATTCCTGTCAATTATTGTAATTCGCTTTAGATGCAGTGGTGCAAAACCCTTAGATTAAGAGCCTAGCTCTTAATTTCCGTACGTTTTCCCCCTGCAAAATCTGTGAACTATAGAACTGCACAGAAGTGCGCGTACTACGGAATTAATTCCGCACCGGATTTTGAAAGATTAAAATTCAAATTTGCTGATTTTAAAACGCACCGCAACTCACCACATCGTGGTGTGCGCTAACTTGTACTTTTGACATGGCCGTCAAAAGTACAGTCATACAGTCGGCAGCAAAGCTAGGTTTGCACTCGCCAGTGCAAGCGACTATGGACAGGTGAAAAGTTTTGTACTATGAAGCGCCGCATCTACATATGGTACATTTATATAGCTGGAGTACAGTGGCGTGCACAGGAGTTCAAGCCAGGGTATGCATTTAGGTATGAACTTGTTTTACGGCAGGTTATAATGAAAAAGTAAGCATTGATTTCTTGCAATGAGGGTAAGCAGTGCGTTTATGCTTCTATGAGCTGCACGCCACTGCTGGAGTACAATAATAAAATCCGTACAAGAACATTGGTACAACAGTTCAATACAGAGCGGGACTGAGAGAGCTATTTAATTACGCCGTGTCAACACGACCAGCGGTCGGCATGAATTATTCACTACGGGCGGGAGGCACCGGGCTTTTGGGGTTCTGTACGATAGAAATGCGAATTGTAAGTTAATCTATATTCTATATAATATACATATCCATACTAATATTATAAATGCGAAAGTGTATCTGTCTGTCTGTCTGTCTGTCTGCTAGCTTTTCACGGCTCAACCGTTCAACCGATTTTAACGAAATTTGGTACAGAGATAGTTTGCATCCCGGGGAAGGACATAGGCTACTTCTTATCCCGAAAAATTGAAGAGTTCCCACAGGATTTTCAAAAACCTAAATCCACGCGGACGAAGTCGTGGGTATCATCTAGTAGTTTTTATTATTGTAAATCACTCCAGTACGTATGCTAATGTATGTTCTCAAAAAACCGGCCAAGTGCGAGTCAGACTCGCGCACCGAGGGTTCCATACTACAGTCGTATTATTTCGACATTTTGCACGATAAATCGAAAACTATTATGCATAAAAATAAATAAAAATCTGTTCTAGAATGTAAGGTAAAGGTAGAGAGGAGAGTGCTAAATAATAGTACCTACTTAGTAAGTATTGTGTGTAGCTTGATTCATGTTTGAAAATAACTACATACTGAACCCATGGATTTTACGAGCGCCTTGATATTGCAAATAGAAACGTTATGAGTATAAGTGGATAGAAAATGGTAACTACTAGACTTTTCAAGACTGTTTGCAAATGGAGGAAGACTAAAATAATTGTATGATTGTGATATTCGACGGTGACATATTTTATTTCATCATTTCAGTTAGGTATCGCCGTTTGTTTTGAGGAAATGTGTAAGAAAGTGTTATGTTTATAAAAACATACCTAACATACTATTTATAAACAACACTAATATTTAAAGAAAAAGTGAGCAGTTTAAACACAGTCAAATACTGCTTTCGGTGAATAAGTCTGTGCGAATCTAATCTCCATAAAGCGTTGAAAAGGCAACCGAAAAAGGGTTTTTCGTAACTTCTTTCCGAACATTGTTTGCCCTCCACTCTGCTTTATGAGATTCAGATCGAGATTTTTCTTTGCATTAATCGTTTAAAATTCATATTTCTACTCAATCCACTTAACTTTTCTCAGAAAAATGAATTATTTTATCGTACTCGTATAATGTGGGTAGATTTTCTTCAATTTAACGGCTTATAATACACTTAATTCAAATTTTTCTTAATTTACATAAAAGTTAAACAAACTTCTCGATAAAGTGCATAAGCTACGCGCTTCGCACGGCGCGCTTTAGGGCGTTTGTGCACTCATCCGTGATTTTACGGATCCGTAAAAAAAATACGAGTCGAAAGTACGTATTTGTATGACGGCCACTTCGAAGAATCACGGATACGAACCGAATCAACGAACGAACGTCTAAGGGCATATGGGCACAAAGGCATTTGGGTCTATTAAGTCTCTATTAAGTCTAGGCTAATTAAGAATAGCTGTCTATTAAGTCCAAGAGAAGAAAAAAATATATAGGTACGGAAAATATGAATACATATAATCAGTTCTGTAATTTTTGAGATTAGCTTTATTTAAGTTGCTACTGGTACTGATTCTGATAGTTAATTTAAAATTTATTTAAAAAAGGAAAAAAAAAGTTGCGGATAGGTACCTACTCTAAATTTAGTTTAAAGAAAGACATAAGAATCGATACCAATATAGTATTTACTGTTGTAAATAAGTTTGAGTTCCAGGATAAAATATTACCTACTTACCCTAATATTTCGAGTAGATTTGCAATGATGATAATTCACAAGATACTTCTCGCTAACTCAGCCTTTGCCTCTACAGTCTACATTAGATAATTTATTTATATGTACCTACATCAGCAATGCATAACGACAGTGTTCTCAAATAAAATATTCATCAAACGAACTTGACAGTTTGTTCAGTTATTTACATTAATAAAGACATATTTTTACCTCAATGGAACGTATATTTACATCAATGAATTAAAAAAAAAACCAATTCTGTTCCGCACCCCCTTGGGAGGGGAGGGGCTGGGTTTAGGGGGGATAGGGGGTGATTGTCAATAAAGAAATATAGAATAATAATGGCGCGATATTCGTGCGTGTGTTGACAATCACTCCCGTTATTATTTGCGCGGGATCCCGCGGGACGGTTCCAGTGCTGTCAACTGCTGCTTATCGACTGTCGATGACAGGAATATCGACATCTAATTGACTGTTGGATAGAAGCAGGTGTTACTTTGCGAAAGTACATGATATATAAGGAACAACAAACTTAAATCGCTATAATAATGTGTGCCACTAGCCAACGGCTATGGAAATTTAGAAAGACTTTCGTCGATCATGATTCCGCTAAACGCGCACGTACTACTCTAATTTTGAGTGCTAAAAAAACTAATTCAAAAAATACGGGTTGACCCACGCCGCTAGTAAAAAGTCAAATAAAATATACTTTTTACAAAAACTATAATAAAACTACTTATGGTGGCAAAATAAAATAAAATAATCGAAGGAAATTAAACACAACTTCAAGGTGAGCCACTTTGGGCTTTCTAATGGTCTAAATGAAATAATTCCCACCACGGTACAAATGAAGAAACATCGATATAAGAAATGATCGATACAACCCCATGCCTACTCGCTCCTCGGTGACGGCTTGTTTAGATTTTTACGCAAACACCGTGCACCCATCTTTCTAATTGCCTTAATTAAAAGCGGCCGCCAATCGAGAAACCGAAACACGGGGGACGATGAAAAAGTACAAGAACTTTTTACTCGATTCTTTTTTATTTCTTTGTTTTTTATATCATATTGATATAGATTTCTGCAGGGCTCTAACTACTAGGGAACTAATTAGTTTAATTTACTTACCTGTTTTATATTCTTTGGTTTACATTGACGATAGTACTAGTTAATTAACTTTGAAGCAGCAATAGCTCAACAATCAAAGGAGCGGACTGAAATCCGAAAGGTTGGCGGTTCAAGCCCCACCCGTTGTACTATTGTCGTTCCGGCTCCTAGCACAAACTTAACACTTAATTAGAGGGGAAAGGGGAATGCTAGTCATGATTAAAACATGGCTTTAAAATAATTCAATTCTTTAAAAAAAATACAACTTCAAGAGTTCTAATTTCTAGTAGTTGTAGTGTAAGATCAGTTCACAAAGCAGTCACAGTTTGAAGCTAGCTGCCCGCTCTAAACAACTGTATACCTTAGTAGGGTAGGTAAAACAATAGACATTTTCCCATTTATCCCTGCGGCATGGGTTTGCGTTGTTGCTGTTAGCTCAGCCTGTCCAATGGCGCCTCCCCGCTGTTAATTAACAGACGGATTCCGAATTTTCAAAATATAGTTACCGTTGCGAACAGATTTGATTGGCCGAAGATAAATATTATAATAGTATTAATCCTGATCCAGGACTGGTATAGGATTTATTATATGGAAACGTTTACATATGCCTAAGGCTATATGTACCTATTAATAAGTTATAATTTAAGGCCTTAGTTATATAAATGAGACACTGTTTCTATACACTACACGTAGAATGTATGACCTATACACAAAACAAATATTACACTGTAATGTTTAGTATAACTATGTTTTATTAGTATGAGTCTCTAGTTGACAGTGACGCAAGTTTGTCCTTTACAGTAGGATAAATTGTGGTAAAAGGGCATGAGATAAAATTAAAAATGTTTGTAAAAAAAACATTGTGCAGTTATCAAATTCAAAAACGTATAATTCTTCGTGTAGTACAGACAGAACATAATATTTTAGTTCTGAAAGTTACTATTTGTATATTGTAATCACAATAAATAGAAGTCCTATAGATGCTGCAAAATTACTAATTAACTCTTTAAACATGATTATACGACCTTAAAATAATGTTAAAACATTATACAACTTAACAAACAATACGCGCGTCCTTGTTAAAATATGAAAATTAACATTTCATACATTTGAACTGATTAATGCGATATCTGCGAGGGTAAACAGCGACGACGCGCGCGGGTAGAGGCGGGGGTGGGGTAAAGGGTAAACATAATTAGCGCAATTCGCCACTCTTTAAATTAACCGGTTTACCCCGCGGGTGCCCGCTTACCCCTGGACGAGGAATTAATAAACAGCTCCAAATGTAATTAATGCTTACCGTTACTTGCCTTGATGATAAACACTAATGGTCTTATTAAAAAAAACTTTAGGTGCAGTCACAGACTAGTCAACATTAGCAACTAGAGTGAGCGAACTCTCGATTTAATCCTGAATCGAAGATATTATGCCAAATATTAGACTGTGGTGACGTAAAATCAAAGAAAGAAAGAAGAACGAAAAGAAGTTTATTTTCCAATCTGTGCCACACATGACATCTTGTAACTAAGATCTGGTTATTCCGGCGCTTCTTGCACCTGAGCATAAGCTGTGCTGATGCACAGCTTCCAGCGCCCAACGTGCTTTAAGCAAATGAAGCGCCGGAACAACCCGAAAAATGGTCCCAGCTCAGCATTATAGGGCTAAGCAAAATAGGGCTGCTTTAGTTTTGTTAGAAGTTTCCTGTCGTGAACTGTGACCTTAGTCTGTAGGTGCAGTTCAAACGGACATTCGCTTTATGTGTTGTATGGGATAGACGGGTTTAATCAAGGAAAATAGGCATCTTCTAGGCAAGCGCGCTACATCTTAGACTGCATCTTCACTTGCCACCAGGTTTGATTGCAACAAAGCGCTAGTCTATAAAATAAAATAAAAACGTCTGTTTAGACTGTGCCTAAAGTTTTTGGAATAAGACCATAAATATTTTGTCAATCATAATCATAGTTCATTTAGATGATTTAGTGTGTAACGATGGAGCTGACACATATGCCAGCCCCAGTGACCTATAGGTCACCTATAAAAGTCCCGTAAAATGTCAGATAAAAAAACCATAATTATACTTAAAAAGAAAACCTTTTTATTTACTTACAACAACAAAATAATTATAATTTTGCTTGCTCTAAAGTTGGGCATTATAAATAGGATTAGTTTTAATTTTAGTAGAATTAGTTGTTAAGTTAAGTTTAAGCTAGTAATAAGTAGATACTAACATAGGTTAAGGAATTGTTTCTGTACTAACACACAATTATGGGTGTACTTATGCCTGAAATAAAAGTTTATTTATTTTATTTTATTTAAAGTGGGACTCATACGGTACTCAAAAAGGATTAATTGAGATTTGCGAACTTTACATTTACTATAACCCACATACTTACTCTACAGTGGGAAAAAGCTTTTCACAAAAACTAGCACTACACACTTTACTCCTTCTCCATACTTTCTATGATATTTACTGACTTCAAAAAATGAGGAGATTCTCGATTTAGTGCATACTTTTTAAACATTGTGTTTTACTCAATTTGATGTGACATGAAATGTTGCTTTGTAGAAATTATTGGCGAATAGGACATTTACAACCTTATTACCTTGTCCACAGGTCAGAACTGAGTCGAACACCTCCCCTACCCCCTTCACCACCGCCCGCGTCTTCGGCACCACCAGCCCCAGTCGCGAGCGCAGCAAGCGGCAGCCCGGGCGCGATAAGCGGCTCGAGCGGACCCACTGGCTTGAGCATTTTGAGCGGACCGGCAAGCATGAGCGGTTCGAGTGGACCTACAAGCCTGAGCAGTTCAAGTTTGACAGGCTTGAGTGGTTCAAGCGGACCAGATGGACTCAGCAATACAAATGGACTTATACCAAGTGGAAGTACTTCTAGTGCAAGTTTGAATGTGCCCAGTGCGTTGACGAGTACTAGCAGTGGTGTGAATAGTTGTAATGTGAGTGTTGTGACGAGCGCGTCGGGCCCGGTCGGCAGCCCGGCCGTGTCGGCGCCGACGCCGCCGGCCTGTGACGCGGCGACGGTCCCGTTACCGGAGTCGCCGCCGGCCACGGTCGCGGCCACTACCGCGACGGTTATTACTGTGAGTATGTTTTCAAGTTTATGGCTTGTAAGTAGTTGATATATTAAATTAAGGTATGTATTTAGTATAAAATAGTTCTCTTTCAGAGCACTCCCCTCACACCTTCCAACAGCATTGGGATCCTTGGAGTCCACATTTCGAGCGAGGTTCAATTCCGCGATCATTTGGAAAGCAAGGCCAAATTAGCCTCCAAAAAGCTTGGGGTGCTCAACAGAGCAAAGCGGTACTTCGCGCCCGAGCATAGGCTCCTACTCTATAAGGCGCAAGTCCGCCCTCACATGGAGTACTGCTCCCACCTTTGGGCTGGAGCACCCCAGTACCAACTCCTTCCATTTGATCGGATCCAAAGGCGGGCTGTTCGACTTGTGGACGATCCCAAACTAACCGCCTCGTTGGAAAGCCTGGAGCACCGCAGAGACGTTAGCTCTCTATGCGTGTTCTATCGCCTGTATAATGGGGAGTGCTCTGAAGAGCTTTTTGACCTCATTCCACCCTCTTTTTTCTACAACCGCACCGCGCGCCACCGTAAGGAATTTCACCCTCACCATCTGGGTGTCTGGTGCACTTCGACCGTCCGCTGCGCCAGATCCTTCTTTCCACGCACGTGCAAACTGTGGAACCAACTCCCATCGGCGGTGTTCCCACTAGATTATAACATGGGGTTATTCAAGGGGCGGACCAACAAATTCCTAAAAGGCCGGCAACGCATCGGCGGCTCCTCTGGTGCTGCAAATGTTCATGGGCGGCGGTAATCACTTAACATCAGGTGACCCGCCTGCTCGCTTGCTCGCGATTATCTATTAAAAAAAATAAAAAAAAAATACAATTTTGCCCAGACTAGAGAAAGTGGATTTGTATTTTAAATCTTTGTATGTATTACATACTAAGTCTACACTTTTTCTATGCTGGGCAAAATTTAGCTAATAATGTATATTATATGACATACTAAAAAAATTTGGTAGTTACATGATTTTGTGGCTTTTTTCACTATTGGCTACATACCTAGTTTAGGTAACCATTGATGTTCGTATCCATTTAATTATCTTGTATGTCCATGTCATGTCCACTGTCAATATTATAAAACTGACTGACAGACTACGCGAGTGGTGAATCTGCATGTAAGTTCTTTCCATAAGGTTAGACCACGCACTAAGAAAGGATTTTTGGAAATTCCAACGGCATCCTTAAAAATCTAAATCCATAAATCCACGCGGACAAACTCACGGAAATCTGCTGGTTGATTTACAAAAAAAATTTGGCATCACCTTATTACACGATAAGAAATATAACAAGAAATTGCCAATTTCATATTCACCAACACAAACATCCAATTAGTCCACTGTTGAGCAAGTATATTGAGCTGCAAAGGAACAAAAGCTTAAATACCATTATGTGTGACAGACGACATCAGTACCAAGTGGCGGTTCGGTGTCGACGTGTCTGTCGGGCAGCGCGCCGCCCACGCCGCAGCCTGCCCAACCGCCCACGCCCACGCATCCGCCGCCCACGCCCGAGCCTGGTAAGTACCTAAACCGGTTCCTACTTATTGTCTAACGGTGGTAATGACTACACTTGCTCTGTAGTGGAACCACAAAGTTGAGTAAGTTAAGACTTAACTCATGGATATCAGGGAATCTCATAAAATTTAATTTATTCAGTTTCTAAAATTACTTAGAATCGTTAAGTTTATATTTCTAACCTTTTTGAACTTTGTAAACTAAGTGAAATCTAGTGTAGGTCATAAGTTATGACTCTGTATTTCAATTAGTTCACTCATAAGCATTTTGAATAGTTCCATCTCTGATCAATTTGTAGCCAAGCAAATGTTTAAAAAGTTACAAAAAATTAAACTTTAATACCTTGCTGTTGTACAGTGGTTTCATTGAACAATTAGGTATTACTAAATGTAATAAATAAGTAATTATTAAAAAATCATTCAAGATTTAATGTTACAATGAACAGATAACACAAAATTAAATTGGGCTATTAAAAATTGTTCCATTTCTAAAATGTACAAAAAATTAAAATTATTAAATTAACAAAAACTCTTTTTTACATAGCATATAGAATAATAAGAATTGAAACACCAGTAGTCGATAAAACTTTTATTTCAACAATGGGGCCGATTCTCTTGTACACAATCTCTAAACTAAACTAAATTAACAGGTCTAAATCTAGTGCTATCCTTTTCCGCAAGCAACATTATGAAAGGGATAGCAATAGATTTAGACGTGCCATTTTAGTTTAGAGATTGTGTACAAAGGAATTAGGCCCAATGTAACTAAATTAATTTAACCTACGGCGCATTAAGCTCGCTCGATCACTCGATATGATAATACTGATATGGTTATACACCACTTGTTATGCTCATTTACCCCACATTTTAAAGTTCCACTTACATTTGGCTATTTACTCCACAAATTAGATCTTTTTACCCCATAAACAGGCATTTTTTCACAACACGTTTACGCACTGGACGTCGATGGTTCAGGCGAGCCTTGAATGGTGGTGGTTTCCTCAGCATGGCAACTCTTCCTGTGTTTATGAACGAAGTAGTACGAGGGGAATTTAGAGCCGCATGTCTTACACGGGTAGTAGTGGAGCGTGGAACGCGCCGGGGTCTTTCTGTGGCGGCACGGCCATTGCCGCTCCTGGTTCGGTTCCTGCCACGCGACGTTCAGGACTCGGCTGAAGCGGACGGGTCCGTCGCAGGACGCGATGTCCAAAACTGTGTTGCTTTGACTTGTCGGTGGGGATTCCTCGATTCGTTCTACGTCGAGCTCGCTCGAAGTTGTAGACGACGGTGAGGGCGGCGGTGGAGATGAAGGCGGCGAAGGAGCCTTAGCTCGTCTCGGGACGGGTCTGTGAGCACCCGGGGGCGGAGCGGGACGAGCCACACAAGGACTCGGCCCGAGCCATGCGCGGTACAGAGACAGCATCCCCGAACCGCTGCCGACCGTAGACTAATCGCGCGATCTTCATCCCCGGCCTTATATACCCAGAGTGACTTCCCCGAAAAGTTTACACTGCGATTCCGTTTAACCCATTAAAAATTAATGTATAATAATACGGGCAACGATGAAAAGAGGTTGCATTGTAACAAAAGTATTATATAGGTCCATTCAATACACACAAAAAGCACTCCAATATTTTAATTCGTAACATTCGCGAAATTTTTAAAAATTCAAATGCGACATCTCGACAAAGCACTTGGCGTTTTTTGCGAATCTCGCTCCACGGAGGCGGATAGAATATTCCTCTCGGTATAATAACCGGCGAGTGTCTGTGAGTCGGCAAACACTTAATTCACTTAGAGGTCCCTCGGGCCCGGCGGACTTGTACCGCAGCGCCCCATTGAGGGTTAAACACCGAATCTAACTAGCTCTCGAGCTTGTAGCCGCGCGCGCTCTTTGTTACAAGTGCTTGAGGTTTTAAGAAAATTAGGCACTTTTGCATATTTTAATTTGCTTTGCATTGGAGACCAAACGTCACACATAAGGGTTTTTTACATTAATGGTCTTCGATACACAGTAGGTCAATACAATCGTAATCGGAGATAGATAGAGTGGCTAACACGGAAGTTGTGATTTTTACATTGCAATTATTGTGGTTGTCCAAAAGGACAGTATTGCTACATCTGTGCATTCTTACAATAGTGCATTGCGCAAGGGTAGTCACCTCTAGCTGATACTATCTACAACATCTCTATCTCTATATTATATAAAAATGAATCGCTGAATGTGTTGCTGATCGCAAATCTCGAGAACAACTGAACCGAATTCGCTAATTCTTTTTTTATAATATTCCTTGAAGTACGAGGATGGTTCTTACGGAGAGAAAAACTTAAAAAATGCCTGAAAAAGAATCGTCTGTTAGGCGGTACGAAGTTCGCCGGGGCAGCTAGTAGTTAATAATAATAAATAAACGTTTATTCGCTGGAATGTGGGTACATGTAGTAGGTCTTACATCAGTCTACACTCTACACATTCTACCAGGTCCTGGTGTTAACATTAAAATTATTCTGGTTCATTACATGACGAAATCAAAATTTTTAACATTTATGCTTTTAAACTTTGGTGCTAGGATTCCAGCTAAATAGCAACAATGGATGACTTCGTAGTTGTTTAATCGAAAGTCCTAACTAGAAAATTGCAAGGTAAATATTGTATTGCAGCTAACTCCGTAATATTATGTTTTGATGGATTTGATGGAATTTTATTTTCGCAATTCATCGTAATATTTTCGCATATCCTAATAAAAACAAAGCTATGTCGGCACAACATCAATCAACTCAATCAAAAGTTGTATTTTTTTAAATGTTCTTTTGTAATCATATTTTCTTGATTAAAGAAAAAATAGTTTAGTGGATTATAACATATATTATTTCTTAATTTAATTTAATTTAATTTAAACAACTTTATTGTCAAAAAAATAACAGAGTCACTCACTCAGTCAGTTCAACCCCGATTTTGACGAAATTTGGAACAGAGATAGCTTGCATCCTGGGGAAGGACATATGCCTTTTATCCCGGAAAATTAAAGAGTTCCCATGGGATTTTTGAAAAACCTAATTCCACGCGGACGAAGTAGTGGTTTTTATTTATTTTTTGCTTTTTTGTGGTATCATATCATATCATATCATATCAAATTAATCATCAATGACCTGTCTTCGTTTTTGCCAGCGTTCTGGTTAAACCCTGTATGTATGCTTTGCATATATCATGCTTTTCTATGCCCGATTGTCGTCAAGCGCAAGCCTACCTTCATCATCATCATCATCATCATCATCATCATCATCATCAGCCTGTGGGCGTCCACTGTTGGATATAGGCCTTCCCTAAAGAGCGCCACCACACCCGGTACTCAGCCTTCCTCATCCAGCCACTTCCCGCTAGCCTCTTTATATCATCGGTCCATCGTGCTGGAGGGCGTCCCACACACACCACGCTTGCTTGTCTCCACTCAAGGACTTTTCGGCTCCAACGGCCATCGCCTCTACGACAGGCATGACCTGCCCACTGCCACTTCAGCTTGCTAATAGTTCGCGCTATGTCAGTGACCTTGGTTCTCCTGCCAATAAGCCTACCTTGCAATAAAAAAATCTGCTTTCTAATACATTCAAAATGATTAGGTTTTGTGACGTATATAAGACGGGCGCAAACGTAGCTATCATTAATGAGCACCAAATTATGCTGAATTTAATTACACAGAACAAATCGCAGTCAGGACTCCGCTCCAATTAGTGTCTGTGCAAATTCCACTAATTAGGAAATTAATTGACTGAGCGCCTCCGCTCTTGTGCCTCCTATCATTTCAAATGTAACTATGTATAATATTGTAATTGAGCTGATTCCAAGCATGTTCGGGGCTAATTTTTCAATCGTCAAATAAACTGAAGCATAATTTTGATATTTTAATAATCTACTTAATGTTAACAATCTAATTACCTAATTAGGTGTCAAAAGATCTTTATTTCTTAATTAGATGATGCCCGCGACTTCGTGTGCGTGAATTTAGATTTTTAAAGATCCCATGGGAATTTGATTTCCCGGGTAAAAGTAGTAGATATATGTCCGTCTACAGGATGCAAGGTATCTCTGTATCAAGTAAATAATGCTCGCATATGCATTTTGGTTTTTTTTTTATAATCTCAAAAATTGCTTGATTTTTCGGGATCATAAATAACTTATGTCTTATAAGTTTTCGTCAAAATCGGTTAAACGGATGGGTAAAAAGCTAGCACGCACTGTCGAAATTATAATATTAGTATGGAAGTATAATTTTTGCGGATTGGGCCTTCTGTATCTGTAACTTAAGGTACTACGAAGTATTCTTTGGTGCTGTAGAGATTTGATTGCGACTTGGTCAAATAAAAAGAAGGACAGTTAAAGAACAAAAAATATAAGAGTTTATCTTCAACGCTTCCACTTTATTATTCATTGCTATAATTTCCCCCAGGGTAGGTCTTCTCTCATTTTTAGGGTTCCGTACTTCAAAAGGAAAAACGGAACCCTTATAGGATCACTTTGTTGTCTGTCTGTCTGTCTCTCGGTCTGTCAAGAAACCTACAGGGTACTTCCCGTTGACCTAGAATCATGATTTTTTTTTGTGTGATATAACCACAAATGTGGTAACATCACACAAAAAAATTAAATTGTGGTCATGAACTAATATTTAGCATTTTCAATTTTAGAAGTAAGATTATTATATCAAGTGGGGTATCATCAGAAAGGTCTTCACCTGTGAATTCTAAAACATATTTTTCTTTATTTTTATGCATCATAGTTTTTGAATTATGGTGCACAAAGTTAAAAAAATACGACTGTAGTACGGAACCCTCGTCGCGCGAGCCTAACTCGCACTTGGCCGATTTTTCATATTCAATTACATACCTACTATACGGTTGTCCGTTGTCAGGTTCGCTCCACTTCTTTCTTCTACAAGAAGCCAAACACCAATTATATTATTTAGAGACCCCAAGGAATTTCTTTTAAGACTAATATTTTTCTTGTGATCCTTATTTATTATTTGCGTTTTATTTCTTTAAAAACCTCCTAAATAAGAATGTTGTTATTTTGGCTAGAAGTAATATAAAAACAAATTACGAATAATTTGAGATTAAAAATGGGTAACTTGAAAATGGGTAAGTAGATAGTTGGTTTAGTAGGTAGTTGGGTAATGGGTAATCCAATCAAACTCAACGTTTGTAGATCAAGGTTATTAACTTTGTCTTTTGTCTGTGGTTTGTCAGATTTCCCTAAAAAATACATTATGGTTTCAAAATTTACACGTTCTCATAGATTTGCATTTATGTATATCTTGAAGCTCGTGTAATTTTGAAACTACAATATATATTCAAAATTAAATTTATAGAGTGTGTCTATTCAATTAATACTTAACAATCAAACTTCGTTTGTATGTTCTTCAATCACGCCGCAACGGAGCAACACATGTGTTTTTTTCCTGGATCTGAAAAGTGACATAAATTACTTTTTGTCAAAGAATTTCCACGGGTGGGGATTTAAAAAAACCGGCCAAGTGCGAGCTAGACTCACTCGTCGTATTTTATCGACATTTTGCACGATAAATCAAAAACTATTATGCCTAAAAATAAATAAAAAATCAGTTTTAGAATGTACGAGTAAAGCCCTTTCATTGATACCCCACTTGGTATTGTAATCTTGATGTGAAAGTTGAAAATAGCAATATTTTTTCATGAACACATTTTAAATTTTTTCTTGTGATGTAACCACAAAGTCACGGTGTTTAGATTTTTCTCCTCATGTCTGTTGTAAGACCTACCTTCCTGCCTAATTTAATGATTCTGGGTCAACGGGAAGTACTCTATAGGTTTCTTGACAGACAGACAACAAAGTGATCCTATAAGGGTTCAGTTTTTCCTTATGTGGTACGTGTGACGTTGTGAATTTTGAACTACTAATTAGCGTTTCGCTTTTACTTAAAATCTATTTTGTTCAAAGTATGTTGGTGCCACCTAGCATCAAGGTGCAGAACTACGCGTGGGTCGATGTTCAGAGTTCATTCGAGCCACAATAGATGGCGTTTGCTTCGTTGTCAATTGTCGTAAAAATAAAACAAAAATAATTAAATAAAACCATAATATCATTTGTTTATTGTTAAGTCATTAACAAAACGGTTCTTATAATATATCCTTAGGTTCCGCAAATATTCAAAAATGAATTGGCTTTATGATCAAACTAACTGAGAGCGGCCACACTCGGGTTGCGTCTGGCAACACCGATTGGTGAGATTTAGAATTTTTCTGGAGTCAACATGTGAAGACGAATTTTTTTCGTTCCAGGAAAATCTCATTCTTTTTCGCCCATGGCTTCGCCTGGGAAAATACAATAGTTATAAATTTAGTCATCCTAACGTATTTCAATGTTTCATCAATTATGTTCCAGTTATTTTACCTTCCCAAATAAATGAGGATAATGGGTTGTGGGTGGACTCCTGAAAACCATTGGTGGCCAGGAGTTCAATAGGGTTTCCGTTTGCGTTTCCGTTTTTAGTTTTCGGTTTTCCGTTTTTTTTCGCTTTCGTTTTCCGTATTTATTTCTTTTGCACATTCACGTTGGCAACTTAATTCTATGGATAAGACTTGGTGAAAATCTTTGTAATGAAACATTTCGGTTGTGAAGAATCAAGTTAAATCGAGTTTTGGGAGCTTGGCCGATGCCGTCCAGCTACCTTGCAGTCTTCGCACCTACAAGTAAGCAAATGTTTGTATCCTGGAACAGTTTAGTGAACCTTCTTAGTGTATGTGTACAGTAAGAACCCTGTCTTTACTACTGAGCTTTTATTTTGAAACAATTTTATGAATTTTACTGTGTCATTGTCTATTCCATGCCAATGGCATCTTAAATTTAAAACATAGATTTTATGTACTATCTACCTAAGGCATTCTAATGTATCTAAATTAAGTCTTGGCATTAAGCTAGAATAACTAAGCATTATTAGCCATCACTATGTATTAAGCGACCCCGGTAAAAGTTACATTAAAACAATTTTGCCTAACATCTAGCAAATTTCATTTATAACACCTCATATACATTACAAGGGAGTCGACGGCTAGCTTCTATTCTTTACTAGGTAGATAGATCAAGTAAGTAAAATTTTTTTTTTTTCCTCTAATCTTTGTAAGGTGGTAGATTATTCCGTATCCGGGTATATTTCCATTCCGCCCAATTTACCACCCTTACATACGGAACCCTAAAAACCTAAATCCACGTGGATGAAGTTGCGCGCCTCACTTAGTCTATCTGTAAATGTATGTATGAAAATGGATGATCCTATTGAAATGGATTGTAGCTAACAATACCATCAGGGCATCAAATGTTCGTGTCCCGTAATACCCGGCGCTTACCATGTCAGGGGTAATCCGGCTGCCACGTCCTCAGTCCACACCACTCGACACACGGAATGGCAAATCAGCCCGAGCGACGACGACCGCTTTGTTCACTACTTTACAAATTACACACATCTCTGCCAATCTTCATTGACATGAGTGAAAAGTTAAACTGGCAACAAAAATATTCTTTCAATCACTCTACCCATACTACAAATGCAAAAGTTTGTTTGTTTGTTCCATCTCGAGCAGAGGAAAAGCACCCTGGACGGGTTAGAAATTAGTCGGGCACAACCCGAGTAACACGTTCAGTCGCTAAATATTTATATTTATATTTATAATGGACTACATGGTGCCTACGACTTCGTCCGCGTGGATTAAGATTAAAATCCCATGGGAACTCTTTAATTTTCCGGGATAAAAAGTAGCCTATGTGCTTCCTCGGGATATAAGCTACCTCTGTACCAAATTTCATCAACATCGGTTGAACGGTTGGGCCGTGAAAAGCTAGCAGACAGACAGATACACTTTCGCATTTATAATATTAAGTATGGATATCACTCACAATAGCTTAAACTCTAAAATATCTAAATATTTACTCAATGACTGACTTATCACGGTCAGCCCTAAAGAGTTAAAAAGTCAAACAGGTTCTCTTTATAATGTAGACAAGGAGTGAGGCC
This sequence comes from Maniola hyperantus, assembly GCF_902806685.2. Classification (NCBI taxonomy): domain Eukaryota; kingdom Metazoa; phylum Arthropoda; class Insecta; order Lepidoptera; family Nymphalidae; genus Maniola; species Maniola hyperantus. Next base: position 14,381,373 of record NC_048544.1, on the reverse strand, counting down.
AAAGCGAAGCCGCGGGCGATCGTTAGTAGCCAACTATATAACCCGCAAAATATAGACTAGCAATAAAATGTCAACGAACACGTCGGACACAATAAAAAGCATCAAATATTTATATTCGGCATGGGATACCCGTAAATTCGTACAGTGAAATGTCCACACTCAGCTTATGTGTTTGCGTGTCGCCTGTTTGCCGGCGTGACGCCGAGCGTGACGCTTTAACGAGCCCCGCTGGCGTGTGTGCACAACCGCAAACACGGGGGAGACATCTCGTGGATTAAACGCTCAGCTGACAGGCGGAGCCACAGTTTGCGTTGCCACTGATACTGGGAATTGGGATTTTACGTCTAATACATTGGCGATGAACTATGGGCCTTAAAAGGAAGCTCAGGATTACTTTCGTGGGCGATAGAGAGAGCTATGCTTGGAATATCTCTACGTGATCAAATCAGAAATGAGGAGACCCGTAGGAGAACCAGAGATGAGATCCGTAGACCAGAGTAACCGACATAGCTCAACGGGCGGCGAAGCTGAAGTGGCAATGAGCAGGTTCGAAAAACCGATAGACGTTACTTCCATGGTTCTATTTTAAGAAAGAGGGTAGTTCGCTATTGCCCTTGATAGATCGAAATTCATCTCTCGCAGAACCGCAGTCCCGTCGTGACCACGATCCGTGCAATTGGGTTGAAATATCGACAAATAAAAACAAAAATTAATCGTGGTAACCCGTTATATCTACATTAAAATATGTCGTTAAACAACGAAATAAGTTTAAAATCATTAGTTCCATGGTTCTCTTTTGCGGCCAATACAAGTGAAAGCAACTCGAACGTTATCTCTGTCCGAAAAGAGATTACTTACTCTAACGTCGCGCCTAAAGAAGTTTTACTTCAAAAAATAGTTAAAATAGTCTCAAATCTGGTGCCTCTCATTGTCGGTAATGAACTCCAAGTTATGCCGAGTTTAATTACACTGAACAAACAGCAGTCGGATCCAATTACCATCCGTGCAAATATCACTAATTGAGAGAGTTTAAAGCGGCCGAAAAACCTTTGATTCAAAATTTATATTTCACTATCAAACAGTCTGTTTTCATTGAAACTGAAATTTGTGAAACTATGACACTGTGGGACAGATTCACCACAAGCGACTACTATTAAAGACTAGCAAAAAAAGCACTTGGATTGCATAATTATATATAATAAAACATAATAATTCTGGGTCCTTTAACTTTTTACAAAAATTTCACATACCACCTAAGGAGGTGAGGCTGCTGACGTGGGCCACCCGCTTAGCTTGTTTTTACAACACGTTAAGCATCATCAGGGGTAACCTTGTAGTCAGAGTTGGTTAAACTAAAACGCTCAATCGCAGCCTCTTGCGGCATACATACAAAGTCCCATGTTGGGCACCAATCAGGGGTAGTTTTACGTAAAGCTGAGAATCGTGGAATTATACCGGATTAACAGAACAGCGTACTCACTTGCAGTCTTTAGAATAGAATAGAATAGAATATATTTTTATTCAAGTAAACTTTTACAAGTGCTATAACTAGTTTAATTTACCACTGGTTCGGAATGCCGTTCCTACCGAGAAGAACCACCAAGAAACTCGGTCTCTTGTGGCTCTTGTACTGTCTGTGGATCTTGTGATCATGTGCGATCTCCTAGTAAAACATAACACACAATGTCTTACATTACGCGTCAGTCAAGGTTAGATCAGGGTAATGCTGAGAATCCAGAGCTTCTTGTGGCTCTTGCACCTTCTATGGAGGCCGTGTGCGAGCTCCTTTAACTAAAACTCAAGGCCCAACATGGGTGCCAAGCGGGGGTAGTTTTAGGTAACGCTGAGAATCGTGGAATCATACCGGGTTTAACTAAACAGAGCGAGCGGTAGATCCAATTAGTGCTCGTGCAAATATCAGTAATTGGGAGGATTAATTGACCGAGCCGCACTCGGATTTAGCTGTGGTTGTTCGTTTCTACACGTTTTTGCATGCGGGTGTGGTTATATTTTGTAGATAGAGCTTGTACCTTTTAATTTGTAACATTTGGTTTTCTTTTTTTTTAGTTTTTTCTTGTTTTGTCAGCTGAATAAACTTTTATTTATTTATTTACCTGTTGTTATTTGGGCGTCAGTGAGACCTATAAGGACTTTTTTGACTCCCGCAAACAATGAATTTCTCTTTTATAATGAACTAGGTGATGCCCGCGACTTCGTCCGCGAGTTTCCTATTTTTAAAATTCCCGTGGGAACTCTTTTATTTTCTGGGATAAAAAGTAGCCTATGTACCCCGGGATGCAAGCTTTCTCGGTACTTAATTTTGTCAAAATCGGTTAACCGGATGGGCCGTGAAAAGCTAGCAGACAGACAGACAGACGGACGGACAGACAGACAGACAGACACACTTTCGCATTTAAAATATAAGTATGGATTCTAGCCCCATAAGCTACCGCTATACAAAACATCACATCATTTGATTACTACAGTCCAAGATCCAATTGCTTGTTTCTTCTTACTTAGATTATTATCATCACGGAACAGAAAAAACAGTGGAAGTGCTAAGTAGGCGTGGCACGCGTGCCACAATTAAGCGTAGTTACGTAAAACTGATCCCAGTCGCGTTCTAACATCGCGTGGAGTTGGTAGTCTCGCGACAAATTCATATTGCCCTAGCAATGTTACTGTTCCGTTTTGGAGTGTAAAAATGATAGTAGGAGAAAAAATCTTAAAAATGGAGGTGTTTCGTATCATCGGTAAGTACGATTTTCATTGTTTTCTATAAAATCTTAATTTATTTCAATTTACTAATATTTAATAGAACGGTTAGTCAAAATCAACCTTAAACAATTAAGATAAAGTTTATTTTGGATTGATTCTATTCCGAAAGTACTTCGCTCCGTGTTCGCTACTCAAATAGTGATGTGGCCAAGTAGAATATTGAATTTATCGATTGATATCGATACAAGGATATAAATAAATAGTAACGCAATAATTATAATTTATTAATGAGTGAGACGTTGCATTGATCACTAAATAGACATCAGTAGTTCCTCTAACCTTCATTTAAAATATTTTTAGGTTTCCCAAAGATGCAAGCATCAAAGAGAAATGGATAGATGCAACGGGTAGAGTTAATTGGATGCCAACCAAATCAAGCATGATATGCTCTGAACATTTTTTTAGAAGTCGATTTTATAATATCAAATAAAGGATATAGATATACGAAACCTACTGCGCTTCCATCAATGAAAATCGTTAAGTCTTTTAATCAAATAACCTTGTTTTATTTTATTACTTTCAGTAAGTATTGAAAATACTTGATATTATAATACAAAACAACACACCTCTTAGTTATATTTTTGTATGAAGATTGACTGACTAAATATCAAATTTAATTCATAAACACACTAATTAATTTTTCTCCTATTCATTTATATATAGGTACTAGATGACGCCCGCGACTTCGTCCGCGTGGATTTAGGTTTTTAAAAATCCTGTGGGAACTTTTCAACTTCCTATGTCCTTTCCCGGGATGCAAGCTATCTCTGTACCAAATTTCATCAAAAACGGTTGATCGGTTGAGCCGTGAAAAGCTAGCAGACAGACAGACAGACAGACACACTTTCGCATTTATAATATTAGTACGGATTTATTCTCAAAATTTAATTTTGGTTTCAGCCACAAAATGATAAATGTGGTCACTCCAGGTTCTTCAAAAAGACAAAGTGATTCGGAGATTCCTGCGTCTAATCACGTTACCGATTTGATGAAGGCAATAGTCGAAAAATATATACATAAATGTTCGCATACACCATTTATTAAAATTAAAAATAAGACTTTCGAAACGCCAGTTTCTTAACAAATATGTTTTATTTCAAGGGCAATAAATAAAATTTATCTATATTCATACGTTGCAGTATTTATTGTGCATACTTGTAAAAGGCATGCATACATACCAGCACTTTTATTCAATTTTATAATTACCTTTTTTAATTTTATTTTTGCGAATGAACAAAATAACGAGTATCTATCGATATCGATAGGTAATTCATTGAGCTACGTGGTGCAGCCTTAACTGAGGAGGAAAAAAAATCGACCGATCACGCAAATGTCAACCATATGTTTAAAGTAATTAAGTTTATAATTGCTACTACTTAGAATACCGCCATCTATGGTCAAGTAGCGGAATTAATTGGACAATTGAATCTAGTGTGACGTGAGTGTGACTATAGCTCGTAAATACGTTCTTCCGCTAAAGCAAAATAAATCTTATTTCTAGAGCGTCAGGGTTTATTTCCAAATCTGTGACGTAGGCTAGTTTTGACTAAACTTAAACGACAAATCAAATGATTTGTTTCTTTGTAGTGCAATATATGACTATCGGTATATTTGTATGAGTTTGGCGACAGCGGTTCCTATAGTAATTTTGGTGAATTGCACTTCCACTGTTCTTTCTGTTCCGTGATTATCATTATAGAGTTCATAAATTACAGTACTAATTCTAAGCATACAAAATAGCGAGTAACATATGATAGTTCAGAAACGCTGTTTCACTAATTCATAAAGTGATAGGTACACAGGTAAAGTGCACTAATAGTTAAAACAATCGGACGGTAGTTTAGAAGTGCAATCCCAGAGGTTAAATTATTTGTGGGAAAAGCATTTAGCTATTTGTTAGGTTTACTACTTTGTTGCTAAACTAAGCTAGTGTTTAGTTTAACTACTTAACTGAAATTGAATGTGAAAAACTAACACACTTTTTCACATTAGTAGTGAAGAGAACAATGATGCTTTATGGTTAACTAGGTGATGCCTGCGACTCGTCTACGTGGATTTAGGTTTTTAAAAATCCCGTGGGGACTCTTTGATTTTCCGGGATAAAAAGTAGCCCTTAGTAGAATGTCCTTCCCCAGGATGCAAGCTATCTCTGTTCCCTTCAAAACCGGTTGAACCGATGGGCCGTGAAAGGCTAGCAGACAAACAGACATACCAACTTTCGCATTTATAATATTAGTATGGATATAAATCCATACTAATATCGATACTAATTGCTATTAGTAATGGTTTAAAGAGTTGGATAACCAAATCTTTAAATTGGATTGTGCTTAATTACTACTATTCCATATAATGTCTTCATCATATTACCATCATCTCAACCCATTGCCGGCCTTTGTCTTCTCTCCGAATGTGAAGCTTAGGCTATTTCAGATTACTCAGATACATCATACATAATAGTTTACTATTGGAAATTTGCACATTTCGTTAAATAATGTATACATGGATTATGCACCTCCGCTACCCCCCCTCACTAATCCGCTTCGCGCAAATTGGCACCCAGCGCGGGCCCGTGAATATTGGATATCCATCGGATGCAGATTCCATTGTTAATGTGCTGCAATCCTAACATCATTTAAATACCACGTGGGAACTTTTTGATTTCGTGCGATAACAAACTATACATAATACTAGCTTATGCTCGCGACTTCGTCCGCGTGGACTACACAAATTTCAGCCCCCTATTTCACCCATTTAGCTGTTGAATTTTCAAAAATCCTTTCTTAGCGGATGCCTACGTCACAATAGCTATCTACATGCCAAATTTCAGCCCGATCCGGCTAATAGTTTAAGCTGTGCGTTGATAGATCAGTCAGTCAGTCAGTCACCTTTTCAGTCAAACTTGTCTTTTCAGACATCGCAGTCAAAGGCTAACTCGTATCGGAATAAAATAAAATAAATCATCATGTATGTAAATCACGCTCATCGAATCTCCAACAACCAAAACCTCTTAAACACAAACACATTCAATTATTATATCACCGAGTACACAATATTCGGCCGTAAATAAATTAATCCGGCAATACAATTAGGCTCTCAAACCCAAATTGCGCTAAACAATTAAACATTGAACGTGGAATCAGAGCGGGATGATGCCGGAATCAGGCACCAGACGGCCTGTAATATTCACGGGCCCGGGTAGAGCGCCAATTTGCGAGATGCGGATTAGCGAGAGAGAGAGATTATACTATTATAATCACCTTTAGAATTACCATTTCCATTGATTCGTATAAGATATGTCTCTACAATCATGGGTCTCTATTTTATTATGAGTCGATGGAAATGGTCACCCAAAGACGTTTTATCATTCTACCCCGAAATTATTCTTAAATTTTGACTTAGGTCTCTATAATTCATTGACTTATTACCTACTAGCTGATCCCCGCGGCTTCGCCCGCGTAGATTTAGGTTTTTAAAGATCCCGTATAGCCTATGTCACTCAGGAATAATGTAGCTTTCTACTGGTGAAAGAATTTTTAAAATCGGTTCAGTAGTTCTAAAGATTACCCCCTACAAACAAACTTAACGACATCGGGCCGTGCAGCAGAAATCGTAATATTTTAATTTCGCCATAACTTCAAAACCAAACGTCCAATTTTAATCATTCAAAGACCAAATATTATCTCCATAAACTGTTCTTAGTGATGAAATCATTTATTTTGATAAGGATTAATAGCATGAGTAAAATAAACGCGTTTAAATGTAGTCCAAAAAAAATTCAAGATTTTTAAATAAAAAAATGGTTGCTGTGCCTCACTCGACATAGATGGGTATAGTGTGTCGCGGACTTTTTTGTAGATATTTATAAGATCTACAATTAATTAGAACATTTTATGGTTCTATCTTTATAGTTTAGGCAGCGTACGCAAAATAAGTAACTTTTCTGGTTGATTTTTTACACCTTGTGTCCGAAAAACCCAAATATCTTACGGAACCCTATTTTTTTCCAAAATAAAATATAGCCTATGTTACTCATGGATAATGTAGCTTTCGAAGGGTGAAAGAATTTTTAAAATCGGTCCAGTAGTTTTTGAGCCTATTCAGTACAAACAAACAAACAAACAAACAAACAAACAAACAAACAAACAAACAAACAAACAAACAAACAAACAAAGTTTTCCTCTTTATAATATTAGTGTAGATTATCACTGCTGTAATTCTAATGGTGCGATTATTTATTTGTAAACTATTACTGCATTAAAGTAGCTAAAAACAAAATAATTTAACGGAAATCTGAAAACCAGTGACACGGCTATTACCCAAGGCTATTAAAATAGTTCATTCCTGTGCTACCACTCATCTATAACATCTCTTTCTTTACAGCGATGACGGAAAGAACGAGTACGCCGTCCTCAATCATCCCGCTATCGAGTACGACCACTACCACGGTTACCGCCGGCAGCAGCACCTGCGTGGTTTGCTCAGCGAGCGGCGCGAGCAGAGCCGTGGCTCCTTCGAGAGCGGCGCAATACGGCCTCGACCCGTCCGTGGTAGGGGCCAGGGTGTGTGAGGCGTGCCACTGCAGATTCGTGCGAGCGAGGCGGAGTAGATGCGCCGTGCCGTCGTGCGCTGGACCCAGGGCGAAGCGGTTGAGGCATCTGCCGCCCCGGTGGCACGACCTACCCCAAGAACTGAAGAGGCCACTTATGGATGAGTTTCGTGAGTGCTTGCATTTTCTGTTTGACCATTTGAGCTAGTAGTTTTATCGTTAAGAAGAAGAAAAAGGTAGCGTGTATACTCAAATCCATCCATCCATCCATCCATCAGCCTGTTTGCGTCCACTGCTGGACATAGGCCTTTCCAAGAGCGCGCCACCAAACACGGTCCTCCGCCTTCCTCATCCAACCGCTCCCCACCACCTTCTTCAGGTCATCGGTCCAGCGGGCGGGGGGTCGGGGGGTCGTCCTACACTGCGCTTACCGGTACGCGGTCTCCACTCCAGAACACGTCTGCACGTCTGCCCCATCGGCCATCGGTTCTGCGACAGACATGGCCTGCCCATTGCCACTTCATATACTCAAATATCTAATATTAGTTATATTAGATATTTGAGTTTCTATGTATTTAGGTTCTAAGCCAAGCTTTTGAAATGCCTCAAACGAATGCCTATCTTGATCCGGTGTATATTATGATTTATGAACTGCATGTCTTAATATTGAATCATCAACAAATTGTTATGGTTTGTAATCATGTCTGATGGGAAGCAATTATCAATTCTTAGGTGGAACGCACTTGTCTAGTAGATTTCTGTTCATTATATCGTCTTTCAACGCATATGCATACATAAGCCAAAAAGACGGTCCGTCATACGGACGGACGGACGTCTTCAGAGCAAAAACATAGTTATAGTTATAGTAGTAAGTATATACAGTATGTGGCAGAATATAATGTACAGCGACCTTTAGAAGGAGATAGCGGATTTGTAGAGCATTGTCTCTGTCGTTGAGACCGACAAATCGTCATATAGGTATGAGTGACAGAGACAACGCTCTTCAAAGCCGACATGTCATTCTAAATGCCGATGGACATTATTTTCTGGCGCGTACTGTAACGTTACAATTTGCATCTCATCATCTAAATATATATTTGTCCAACAGAAATCCCAAGCGACCTCAGCAAATGCTGCCTAACGTGTTTCAAGCGGATAACTCGGCGGTTAGACACGACAGGCGAAGGCGGATCCGCGCCGGAACCGACGGAAGACGAAGCGGCGGGTTTCAGAACCTTACTGAGAGAACACGGCACCGCTTGGGAACGGATGTCAGCCGCGAGCGGCAGAACACCAGCCAGCTTGAAAGCCTTTTACTTCACGTATCGAAAAAAACTCCAATTAGATGTGTTATTGAGTGAAAGACAGCCCTCGAGAGGGAGTGACACGGATGACAGCATACTTAGTTCAGGGGACACGGACACGGCGAGTGCGGAGTCCCCCCGGCCTCCGCCTCTGCCCGGGCCGAGGACTGACGCCGTGGCTCCTAGGAGGCATAGGAGGGACGAGTATGACTCCTCTGCCACGGAAACGGCGGACGAAGAGAATGACGCTCCCAGTGCTAAGGTGAGTTGAAAACTTAAAAGTTTTACGCGAGACTTTTTGAGATTGACTCAGATTGCTTGGACAGTTTGCGTTACTTTTGTCCGGATTTAAGATAGCCACCAAACAGAACAGCTGTTTTGAGCCTGTCATGTTTTGTCGGAGTGTTTAAAGTGTCAAGTAGTTAGTGCTATAGATTAAAAGTTTTTACTTACTACGTGATATGATAAAAACATCTTGGTCGACTCAATTTTTTACATAAACTGCACGTTTTTTAGAAAATTTTCGCACGGATATTTTCAAATACCAATGCAGAATTTCGATCAGTAATACAAATGATAGCGTAGATGAATAAACACCCTAAAAATGTTTAGAAAAAATAGGCTTTGATTCTTTTGCGGTAATACCGTCTACATTTTTCATAAGTACCTTCATTTTGAACTAAAACTTTAAACCCCAACGTTTCCTCCCATCTAGACGATAGCCCCCGCGCCCGCGCCGGTAGTGGCAGTCGGAGCCGGTATCGGGGTGACGGGGGTCACGAGTTCGAACCCCGGGGCGGTGTCCGTGTCGGTGTCCGGCGCGCAGGGGCCCGTCGCGTCGGTGGGCACGCCGCTGACGGTGCGCGACGTGGTGCTCAACATGATCGAAGTGAGCCTGATGCGCAACTCCAGGCCGGTGCCGCCGCACCCCAACCCGCAGGCCATCACCCATCCGCACCAACAGCCCCCCAAGGTGAATACTTTTTTGGATTAAAACTTTTTTAGGCGCGACTTGAGAGTAACTCAGATCTTTGGGAAGTACTTCTGCCCGTGTTTAAAATGGCTGCCAAACAGAACAACTGTTTTATAACGGGGGTCACAAATCTCAGAGAAAAAAAGGAACATTTATAAGATCACTTCGATGTTTTGTTATGTCTGACAAGACCCATCAAGGCAATCAAAACCTATAGGGTAGGTACTTCCTGTTGACATAGAATCATGAAATTTGGCAGGCAGCAATGTATAGGTTCATCACACAAAATTGATATTTCTTGTACGATGGTACGGAACCGTTCTTGTGGGAGTCCGACTTGCTCTTGACGGGTGTTTTTATATTTACGGTATATCATTGAAATTGTTAGGTGTCAACACACGAGCCACTCGCAACGCTCACAGTAGTAAGCGGCACGGGCCACGCGGGCCATGGCAGCTCGCCGCACTCGCCGCGCTCGCCGCACCGCGGCGCCACCATCACCCCCCTCCCGCCCGACGGCAAGGACGTCATGCTGCTGCACATCGAGCCGCGCGTCGCGCCGCCGCACCACCTGCCGCACTCGCACCCGCACGCGCCGCACGCGCCGCACGCGCCCGCGGACCCGCTCGACCTCAGCGAGAAGAGGCCGCGGCACGAGCTGCCTCCCAAACCTGTGAGTTCACTTCACTTTCTGCCTCCCAATGAACCGCTCGATCTGAGCGAGAGGCCACCTATAAGCTCTGGTCTCTGTCCCCCTCTACTTCCGACGGTACTGCTGCATAAAAGCCGTCCGCATCGCGTGATTTATTTCACTTGCCCCCGCATGCCAAAGGCCGAAGGGGTGGTCGACCTGAACCAGAAGAGTAAAGCCTGACCACAAATATAAAAATATACTTGGTCTGGAGGCGCCACTAGTATATTGTCTATGGTCTTGTATAAATTAGTTTCATGGGTTTTTCGCAATATGGCGAGGTGTTTTATTTTTCTGTCTCACTAGTTAACCTGGCGAGAAGAGGCCGCGGCACGACCCGTCACGTAAACCCGTATACCAATAAGTTATTGTCAGAATAGCTCAACAAGATAATCAGTTTATAACCTCCATACTAATATTATAAATGCGAAAGTGTGTCTGTCTGTCTGTCTGTCTGCTAGCTTTTCACGGCCCAGCCGTTCAACCGATTTTTATAAAATTTGGTACAGAGTTAGCTTATATCCCGGGGAAGGAGGGATTTTTGAAAACCTAGATCCACGCGTACGAAGTCGCGGGCATCAGCTAGTAATGAATAAAGGTATTATTTCCAATAGGGACAACAACTGGCCAAAGTTTGTAACTATCCACCAAAACGATCTATCAAGCCGAGAACTATTGAGCGCTATGGAGCGTTAAATACTTTAACTTTGCTCGCTCACATTTTACTTAGACTTAGAACGAGACAGAATTTTTCTGCCATCCATCAATATCAATTATCTAGCTGAAAGCTAAACATAGCAGTAAGAATCTCTATAGATCTCAGCCTTTCAGCTAGATAAATCGTATTGGTGGATGGCAGAAAAATTCTGTTATTATTTTCAGCTGCCTATCTGGTTAGATTACTTTTATAAATTGAGTATAGGTACCCAGAAATAAAACCTTTATAATAAACTTGCTGGTATTTTCCCATAGCAACACCGCAACGCAGAGTATGCAGCATACAGAGCGGCAGAGAGACAATCCCCAACCCAATACAACTCCAAACCCAAGGCGGTCGCCTCCCCGCGGCCAGCGCTCAAGCTGCCGGCCAACCCCAAGGGCTCCATCACCCTGGGAACCCCCGTGGAGACCAGATACGAGCAGAGGATACCCTCGGACCCGAAGACGGGGTCGATCACTGCCGGGACCCCGGTTCATGGGCCTCACCATTTGCCAGAGAAGAGGAATCTGGAGTACAGACGGCGCAGTCCGGGAGGCGCGTACTACGCGGGCGCGGGCACCCAGCCGCGGCCGCAGTCACCATCCTCGTTTCAGAACGTAAGCTTACTAAGATTATCATAGAAACAAAAAAGCCTTTATTCCGAACCACAGTTAAAAATAGGTAAAACCATGGTATTAATTAGCAAAGTTCCTGCCCCCCACACTAGGATTCTCTGTGCCAGCCAGTCTTTATAGTAATATACTTTTCTTCTTGTATAATCGACGAACGTCTGGATTCTCGAGTAGACATTTTACAGCTGCGGCACCGAAACTATTCAATAACCTTCCGCTGGAGGTATCTAATATGATTTTATGTGCCCAGCGCCCATCCTTAAAGAAAAAACTTAAATTCTATATAAAGAAATTTCTCCTAGAAACCCCTTTTGAAAATTTTAAACGTCTTTATGACAAGATCTGTTGAAACGAATGCTTTCACTTATTAAAATTTTTCCTATCTATTTAAATTATATATCTAAACTCCGTATGCATTAACACTGTTGCACCAAATAAAATATAGTTTTAGTAATGTATGAATATATATAGTTTAGTATAAATATAATATAGTATATAATATGATATAGTATGAATGAGGTCGATGAACTTTGTCAGCCCTAGCACAGACTACGGTCTATTTAGGCTGCAAACTGCCAACACCAGTCTCGGCTTTTTATCTAGTGCTTTGGTCTAAAAGTGTGGTGTAAATTGTTCACTTTTCGTTTTGTCTAAATAAATAAAAATAAAAATAAATAAATAAAAAATTATAATGTTTTCTTTCCGTTTTGGCATTTATGTACAGTTTATCACATGTTTATCAGTTGTCATTTATTTACAGTCAATATTTTTCGAATATAGCTCTATATATCGAGTGAATACAGTACTATTGGAAAAGACATATTTTTGTCTAAAGATTAGATAAATATTAAAATATCATCCATCATGACGTATCCAATTAGATCCGAAATTCTACAATTTCATATTTAACTTCTTTGCAAACATGTACATTACCTATTTCGTGATACATTTCTAAGCAACATATTCTTCTATCTTGTAGGCGACCGCAACTGCAGTGTCGCGGGGCACGTACGGCCTGGAGCGACGGCAAATCATGCTCACGGACTACATCACCTCACAGCAGATGCACGGCGTCGTGCGGAGAGAAAGGGAACCTTCGCACCACCACCAGCAGCAGCAACTCCAACAACACCAGCAACAACAACAACACCACCAGCAGCAACAACAACACCAACAGCAGCAGCAGCAACAACACCAACAGCAGCAGCAGCAACAACACCAGCAGCAACAACACCAGCAGCAACAACACCAGCAGCAACAACATCAGCAGCAGCAACACCAGCAGCAACAACATCAGCAGCAGCAACATCAGCAGCAACAACAACATCAACAGCAAATGCAGCATCAACACCAACACCAGGCGATCAGGAGGGATCGCGACACGGTGTCCGTCATACAGAAACACACGCACACCTACTCGCATCCCCACCCCCCGCCCGGTAAGTATTGTAGCTCAATGATTGTAAAGCGAACAAAAGCACTAGCAGTAACAGCAACGACAACAACAACAACAACAGCAGCAGTAGCAATAACAATACCAGCAGCAACAACAGTACTACTAGCAGCAGCAAAAACAACAACACTAGCAGCAACACTAGCAACAACAACAACACCGCACGCAACAACAACAACACCAGCAACAACAACTTCACTAGCAACAACAACACCAGCAGCAGCAGCAACAACACCAATACCAGCAGCAGCACCAGCAACACCAGCAAAAGCAGCAGCAACAACAACATCAACATCAACGACAAATGCAGCACCAACACCAACACCAACACCAGCACCAGACAACCAGGAGAGATTGCGACACGGTGTCCGTCATACAGAAGTATTATAGCTCAATGATTGTAAAGCGAGCAATAGCACCACCAGTGACAGCAGCAATAGCAGCAACTACAATAACAATATTAGTAGCAGCAACAATAACAACAATAGCAGATGCAGCACCAACACCAGGAATCACGACACGGTGTTCGTGATACAGAAACACGCACATCTACGTAACTTGACGCGCGAGCGAGGTGTGCGCGAATTTTTTCTTGCGGCTTTTCTTAAGGATACAAATCTCTCACGCTTTTTCTCATACAAACGTAATACGCTTATTGTTCTATTTAATATTGTTCTAAATCTAAACCTAGGGCAGATATCCCAAAAGTAACTGAATCTTTTGCTTTTTTGACAGTTCTGTGTAATGGAATACTTTGTTTGTTGTATCAGGTCACGAAGCATTCGCGCAGCTGGTTAACGCGGCTTCTATCGCGCCGGCTCTGCCCGTGCCGCGGCGCGACGAGCCGACGCCCGAGCCACCGGCGTCCTCCCCGCTGCACCATCAGCAGCATCCGCAGCACCCGCAGCATCCGCAGCACATGCATCATGACATCAGGTAACTATTGTCGTGCAGCTGGATAACGCGGCTTCTATCGCGGTGGCTTACCTACTCCCTGCTGCACCATCAGCAGCATTCGCAGCATCCGCAGCATCCGCAGCATCCGCAACATTAAGTAGTCATGTATAAAAGTGCCCCTTACAGAAAAGTCCGTTAGTGCGATTGAGGATCTAAGGCGAGAGATTGAATATACTGTGGCGACATCTAGTTTGTTCGTTGTAAGTTTTTCGTCGCAGCGTTGTACAGTTATATAATCCTTCGAATAGCGTCATCTCATGTTTGGTTGCTAGTAAGTAGTAAGTAGAGATTAAAGACCGCCACAGTACGTTTTACAGCAAAATATATCTTAAGCAGTTCTTAAATCTGGGTTGTGCCACAGCCCACACATGGCATAGTCTTTTGACTTTACTGCTCAAGTATTAGATTCGCTGGGATAACTTAACCCGTAGGTTTAACTGGTAATGTGTGACACAGCTTTAAAAAAATGTTTTTTTTTTTTTTCAATTTCTTTAATTTATTTGTACATTTCTTAATTGTCCTTCGTGCTGGACGTCAACCTGGTGCTTTAATTTCTAAGAATCTTTACTATTTTAGTTACAACTTAAGATGTATAAAATGAGTATGTTGTATCGCAGGGGTTCCCGGGGGTCGGAGTTCACGATGTCTCAGAAATACCACCCTCAGTACCCGCCGGCGGAGCGCCGCGCGCCGCCGCCGCAACAACGGGACGTTCGAGATAGGTAACAAACACGTTAACTATTGTTATAATACTTATAATAACTAGCTTATGATTGCGACTTTGTCCGCGTGGCCTATACAAATTCAGACCCCTATTTTACCCCCTTAAGGGTTGCATTTTCAAAAATCCTTTCTTAGCGTATGCCTACGTCATAATAACTATCTACGTGCTGAATTTCAGCCCGATCCCGGTCCTGTAGTTTAAGCTGTGCGTTGATAAATCAGTCAGTCAGTCAGTCAGCTTATCCTTTTCTATATTTAGATAAAAACTATTACCCCACATACACCCACCTACACACACACACACACACACACACACACACACGCACACGCACACGCACACACACACACACACACACACACACACACACACACACAAATATTGAAAATTGTGCGATGCTTAAGATGTATACATATTTTGTTTGCAGCCGGGAACGAATGGTACCAATCCAAGAGCGACACTACGTGATTGAGCAGCACCAATCGCACCAGCAACACCAGCCGCATCAACCGCACCAGCAACACCAGCAGCACCCACAGCACCAGCACAGTCAGCATCCGCAGCACGCGCAGCAGTTGCTGATCGATCGGCATCTCATACCGACGCATTCGCAGGTACCCACTTGATATGATTAGACATTAGTACAGTACGCGGCAGAAAACAGTGGGGCTGATTCTCTTGTACACAATGTCTAAACTAAACTAAATTAACAGGTCTAAATCTAGTGCTATCCTTTTTTCGCAAGCAACATTATGAAAGGAATAGCAATAGATTTAAAGATGCCATTTTAGTTTAGTTTAGAGATTGTGTACAATGGAATTAGCCACAATGTATATCGATCTTTAGAAGGAGATAGCGGATTTGTAGAGCTTTGTCTCTGTCGTTGAGACCGACAAAACGTCATATAGGTATGAGTGACTTGATTGTTGCTCCTACAATCGTTTGCTACATTAATTTAACAGATATTTTCGCGGACTCTTTTTGACACCCATAAGCTCTTGTAATATTTCACGAACTGTAGGTGTGAACTGTTTCATTGCAGAGTATATCGAGTGTGGAGGAGCGCCGCGGGTCGGCGGGGGTGGCCGCGGTGGGGGGCGGGGCATACGGCGCGCCCGGCAAGCGGCCGATCCACACCATTGACAGGAAAGATGGGTATGTTGTATGACTTTTTACTCTTTAAACTGTACGGGAGCGGTGTGCAGGCTCGACCGTATCAAAGGAGCCAAGGAGTAATCGCACCGAGCGGTTGGATTGCTCGGTAGCGCCAGCTGGGCTGACCGCTGTATCTTGAAACTTTTTAATATAGTCCAAATGGCAGAAAACTCTGTTAGTGCGAGTGCTGTCGGCGGTACATTTGTTCGGGACTACGTCATGAATTGTTATCGATTGAATAGCGCCATCTAGTTGCATCTGTGGCAACCGCCACAAAACAAAATAAACTTGTGGTTTGGTCCGAACTGAGACCTCGCGGTATCCCATAAGTGCCATGATGGAAACTTCTTCAAGATCCTAAATAATTTTAAATACTTATCAAAAATTGCGGAACCGGCAGAATGCGCACCTACGTCTTCTGGGTGCGCGCCCGAAGCCTTAACCGCTACGCCACGGTTCGCTTGCTGCCAGTGACGGTGACATGTGTACTTAGTACTGAGGCGACTGTTAATGCCATCTAGTAGTGACACTTTGCAGTTATCGAAACTAGTTTTTTTAAGTGCCTTGAGCGATTTCGGAATGGCTAATGATCGCATTACCACCATGCTTTTATTACCTTTTAATATTAGTTTTTGAACGCAACCTATTATGATTCAATTTTTAATGGAAGTGTCAAGTATATTTTCAATAGTCAGGTAGTATATACCATTTAGGTTTTTTAAAAGCATCTAATTTCTAAATAATTTTAGGCAGTAAGCGGGCTGTAGCTTAGTGGTCAGAGCGTCGGGCGCGATCCCAGGAGTCGCGGGTTCGATTCCTGCCGGTTCGCAATTTTTGATATATGTATTTAAAAATATTTAGAAATTTCCTTGAAGTGTAGGTAAAACACTATAAAAATTATAAAAATGTAGTATCTAATTTTTTTATACTTCTAAGTTTCACTTCTGTCAGCAGTTCCTACCGAGTTAAAAATGGAAAGATAAGTGTTTCAGGACTGTCAGAAAATCCATCCCAACGAGTAAGGGACAGGTTCAGGTTTATTTTTAAAACTGTGAACTGATAAATACAAATTCAATTCAAACGACAACTCGTGGGTAGTTGTAAAATAAATAAGACTGATTCTGGTGGCAACTAAATTCAAGACTATTCGCATCTTTTTCTTACCAACGTAATAAGAAAAGGCCAGACAATTTAATTTAAAACTATCAAACCTCGAACTTCAAGTGCCAGTCTTGAGCATAGTGTTTAAATTTGTAAAGTACCTGGCAGTAAAATTGGGTCTTTACTTAAAATTCATTTTCCGTCCTTTTCAGCAATATCATAAGGAAAAAGATGCAGTTACTAATTTTATTATTAGATAGAAATTTAGTTTAGAGATAGGCATCAGAATCGACGTCAAAGATTGATTCTTAAGCTCGTTGTACACAGACGGGCGGCAGTGAGCGTGGCCAGCGTGACGAGCGTGAGCGGAGCGGGCGTGACCACAGTGTCGGCGCCAGCGAGCGTGGCCGCGGTGTCCGGCGCTGAGCTGTCCGCCGCGTCGCTCATCAACGCGATCATCACTCAGAAGATCAGCCAGGCCAGCAATCAGCGGTTCCCGTCGGTGAGTCGAACTTAACGAAAAATAGTCATTGATTCGATCGTGATTAAAACTCGGGACGTGATCATGATCGTAATGTGATGATGATTACTATTCGTAACATTCGTGATCACAACTCGTAACGCAATCATAACTTTGTCTGTAATCACATGTCGGAATGTATCATGATGTCAATCTGCCTGTGATAAAATTATCAACAACTTTGAAAGCGTTAGTGCTCGTATTTTGAAATATAATTGTTATTTGAGATTATTATCGTAGTGATTATAATTTGGAACGTAATTGCGATTGTAGTCTGGTTGTGATTGCTATATTTTCTAAAATTAAGTAACAAGAAACTCATCCATTTCTACAATTGGTTTTAGAAGATCATACGCGAAAGCGACGCCGTCCAAGCGCAGGCCGATCGCATGATCATCGATCACCAGCGTGATCGCGAGTCGGAGCGCGATCGTGACAACGACGGGCCGCCGCAACTGTCGGGGCACACCACGAGTATGAAGCTGGGGGATCTAGCGTCCAACATCATCGTCCGGGACTTTAGCAGTCCGAACACCAACTCGTTATTACACCATAAGTAAGTTTGATTCTTGTTTATTACTATTTATTTTATCGATAGTTTTGATTACTAAACAATGCCCACATTTTTTTGTATCCTTATTCGAGCAAATAAAACTATCTTTTAGCGTACCGGGTATTAAAATAGATACGACGTCAAATGGTCTTCGTTTTGATACTATATAAATCACATTTAGTTCCGAGTATGCTCACATAACGCTGACTGCTGCAACCCCCGTCAAAATGACGGTAATCAAGTTAACAACTTTATTACCGCCATTTTGAAACAATGTTTCCAAAACAGTTCGGCAATAGCAAGTCCAGCGTACACAAAATGTATCGAGTGTGAGGTCAGTGATCGCTTGCTAATAGTCTTATTTGTTGCAGCAATCGTTTCGCGGTATCGAGCGCGGACACGTACGCGTCGAGCGGGGCGGGCAGCGGTGCGGGGAGTGGGGTGGTGAGCGGCGCGACGAGCGGCACGGCGGTTGATGAGTGGCGTCGCGATGCGCCCAAACACGCACCCTATCTCGAGCCCGTGAGCCCGCCCGACAACCATCATACGGGGTGAGTTGCCAGCCACCAACATCAAACGTCCATTACTGGACATAGGTCTCTTGTAGTAACTTCCATACGCCAGTCTTGGATGGGGCTCATTTGATGTCTTCTCTCCATCTAGAGAGGGTCTGCAAAAGCTGCGCTATTCAGTGCAAGTTTGCCATTCTAGCAGCTTGGAACTCCTACCCGGGGACCCAGCTGGCCGGACCCTTGTACCTACACTGGAACTTGTATATTTGGATACTTTCTTTCAGAGCGTGTCTATGTCTGACTCCATGGAATTTCAGATTTTTGTATCATGTGAGATTGAAATTTATTGATTCTGCGACACTCAGTTTATTTCTCTATCCATGATTTTCTAATTACTGACGTCATATATTGTTGTCGTGCAGTCGAGGAGGCGGCGGTGCGCGGCGCTATAGTGCAGCACACGTCGGCGGCGGCAGCGTGCTGACGGCCTACGACTACGTCACGACACGCATCGTGGAGGTCATGCGCAGTGACGAGGAGCGCAGCAAGCCGCCCTTCCACCCGCCCACCTCGTACGCCTACCCCTACTCCGCGCTCAACGTGGCCACGCCCGCTACTGACGGTGAGTAACGAGCCCAATACGAGTTGCGAGCATAAGTCGTTACAAGTTGCGATCATAAGCTTGTTACGAGTTAGAATCATAAACTTCCTACGAAATGTAATCATTAACTTATTCCGAGTTGCCATTATAAATTTGTTATGAGTTGTAATCGTAAACAGGGTGTTTACGATTACAACTCGTAACAAATTACGTCATAACATTAGTTATACGTTAATCATAACATTATTAATTAACAAACGAGCTGCGATCACAAACTTGGTGTAAATTGCACCATGAGCTTGAACACAAGTTGTGATCACAAAGTTATCGTGACCGTAATAATGATAATGAATTTATTATGAGTTACGATTTTGCTTGACTTGAGGAATTTGCCACGATCGCAAATTCGTCAAGTAGGAGTTAAGTTTTGATTTACGAGTTTAAAAATTATTAACATAATGTGGCTAATTCCATTGTACACAATCTCTAAACTTAACTAAAATGGCACGTCTAAATCTATTGCTATCCCTTTCATAATGTTGCTTGCGGAAAAGGACAGCACTACATTTAGACCTGTTAATTTAGTTTAGTTTAGAAATTGTGTACCAGAGAATTGGCCCCATTGATTAACAAAATGTTTCACGTTTTCCGGGATGTTGTGAGATGCTACGATATCTTGTTTTAATATACCCATTTAAAAGATTTACTGGATAGAAAGACTAATGGAATCTATTTTATTTTCAGTAACGACAGTAAGCGGTGGGGGGAGCCCGGCGGCGCCGCTGCCCGCGCCCGTGCAGCCCGAGCCCGCGCCGCTCATGTCCGCGCAGTACGAGCCGCTGTCGGACGAGGACTGACGCGCCGCGCCGCGCCCGCCGCCCGCGCCCCGCGCCCGGCCCCGCCTCCGCCCCTAGCACTCGCCCCCTCCCCCGCGGGGGGGTGGCGCGCGCTGCTCCGTCATACGACGCACCGCGCCCGGGCCGTGACCACACTGTCCCGGCCGTCGTGACTTGTGACTTGTACCCAGGGACAGACTTAGTAGTACCTGGTGTGACAGTAACCAAACCCTAAGAGGGTCCCGACAATGATGAGATGTACCCAGACAAATAACTGTCCCAATGAGGTACGTTGGGATCAGGAGACACATCCCAAGGTTACACAGTCTATGCTATTGTGAACTCTGCTCTGTTGTAGTACATTGCCCGATCAGCAACAATATTAACATAGCATAGATATTACTTGGAGAAGATTCAGGCTACTGCCAGCGCAAAATGTGTCAAACTAAGTCAATGGCAATATCAACTGCCAGAAATTGAGGATACCATGATATTGGAGCTGGAAAGGCTTTCCATCAGAAGACTAATGTTACCAGAATAGAAGGAACGAGAAATATTGATGATATTCAATAATGATAAAGGAGATGTATTATAGGATGTAACTTATGACATGTATAAATAAATCGAAATAAGATTTCACTATGACTAGAAATTTGTTTTAGGTCATCGAAGTCATATTTTCTTAACGATTTTCGACTTCATCAATGTCTTGATGCTTAGTAAATTAATAAGCAGCTCTATATGAGCGGATAAGTTAATGCTATTACAACGAATACATAATAAGAATTACAGCCGTACTCAGAGTCGCTTAATCGTTACTTAAGATTGAGTTAAAACGAGACAGAGCTATATATCTCACATAAATCTGTCTCGTTTTGACTCAATCTTAAGTAACGATTAGTACGGCTCTGAGTACGGCTTTTACGGAACGAAGTGGCACAGACTCAGGTGTACATTGAACCGTTAATATCAACAAAATTGTTTTACTAAAGTGATGTTAAATAATTTATGTTTGGTGAAAAGTGTCAGGGTGCAAAGTGTGATCTCAGTGTATTATACCACGAGAACTGTTGTGGACTGTATGTGTGTGTGTGTGTAACCATGCATACCACGAGAACTGTTGTGGACTGTGTGTTTGTGTGTGTAACGATGCAATTTCTTATGTAACGGAGTGTGGACACAGTTTTGTGTTACGAGAAGCTTTAAACAAGTGACATTCAATGTGATCCGATTTATGCACAGATTTTTTACAACGGATACTTCTGTAAGCCACATTTGCTGTTTTTTTTAACCGAGCGATTTAAATGTATTTTTATGTAAATTAAAGTCGATGAGAAGATGTAGATTGAGTTAAGGTACATACATACTCACAGCACGAGATTCGTCAGTCGAGTCAGTTAAAACCAATGCCTTTGGGTAAGTATCAGGCTTGGACAAAAAACAATTT
The DNA here is from genome assembly GCF_902806685.2 of Maniola hyperantus. Taxonomy (NCBI): domain Eukaryota; kingdom Metazoa; phylum Arthropoda; class Insecta; order Lepidoptera; family Nymphalidae; genus Maniola; species Maniola hyperantus. The sequence goes on along the minus strand of NC_048544.1, from coordinate 14,359,893 downwards.
AAAAAATATCATTTTTTGTTTAAAACATTGTTAAAACAAGGTCAACCCTGGTAAGTATGTTTGTGGTCTTAAAAATATAATGATTTGATTTAAATCAATAATAGTTACAGTACATGGCAAAAAGTAATGTACATCGACCTTTAGAAGGAGATAGCGGATTTGTAGAGCATTGTCTCAGTCGTTGATACCGACAAAATGTCATATAGGTATGAGTGACAGAGATAATGCTGTACAAAGTCGAAATGTCATTCTAAAGATGCACATTACTTTCCGCCGCGTAATGTACGTATCATCGGCTCGAGTAGCGTGTTGTGAGTATGTTTCCACCCTAATTAGTTGTTTGTAAGGACCGAGCATGCATAGAGGAATCTGCCCGCAGCCGCATTGCATAGATAAGTGATATATGTTGTTGAAACAGAGTGAGCCAGTGTGAGTCATGAATTGAATATTTATTTATTCGTTGTCTTTTTACACTTGTTTTGTCTTTTAATGTTGTACTCGCCTTAACACTGAATAATGATGTTTTATGTTATTCTATGTAAATAAATAATAATGTATCATTATTTTTAGATTTCTTGATGGGTTTAAAATGTATAATATAATTGTTATAAACTCTGAAGTGGGTGAAAGTCAAAATTAATTTAATCATATTTTTCATTGTGATAATTATTTTCGTCAACTGAAAACTGAAGATACAAGGTATTTTTTTAAATTATCTTAATTTAATGGGACTTTTGTCCATTATAGCCTAAATTACAATTAGGTACCTAAATTGCTTAATGGATTGCAACATTAAAAGCTAATGTTCTACTAATAAATATTTGGTGTTCATAAGTCAACATCAAAATTTATTATTTAATAAATCATTGTGTCCAAACCTAATAGGTAATATCATGGAATTAATTATTTTTTAGGAAAATCTTTTTGAACTAAAAATAATGAAATAGATATATACTTTGTTTAAAAAAATAACATTGTTCAGTGTTGCATATATTTGAGATGGATAATAATTATAATAATATATTCTATGTAAAGTTTTATTCGCTTGGGAGGGAAGATAAATTATTGAGCTATTTCTTGTATTCTTTATAAGAATTGGTGTTTTGCGATTACATGTAAATTTATTTTAATTTAGCCGATCTTTATAATGCAAAAAATTGCATGCTTTTTAATATAAAAATTACTTTATATATTATAAAGTTTTTTAAAAATATAAAACCTTAACTAAACTATTAAAAAAAGGCGTCTTGTTATGCGTACAAAATGACTTTTCACGCGACATGTTAACTTTATGTGTCAATTGTCATGTCAAAAGTACGATTTTAGTCCTCATTTTAAAAGTGAACTGTACTTTTGACATGGCAGTGGCACGGACACGACAGTCTTTTTGTGCGGACTATAGTTTCGTATATTCTATTTAAAAGTGGTATTACATCTTCAAGCTTAGTGATTTCTTCTCTCCTATGTGAATAGGCCTCGTGTAAATTCCCCCTTTTCAAGTGGTAATAGGCAACTCCCACTAACTTCCCTCACAAAATGTATAGTCCGTAAAATATGACTCCTCACGCACCATTTTAACTCTAAAAGTACGGTTCTTCTTTAAAATGAGGTCTAAAATCGTACTTTTGATATGAAATATGACACAAATAGTTAAGATGGTGCGTGAGGAGTTAAATTTTACGCGTTATAATACATTTATAGCATGTACTTGTGAGTGAAGTTAGCAGTACCCTTAGTATAAGATTTTACATCTCAGCAACATTGATAGAATTCGAGCATAGAATATACACTTTAACGTCAACGTAAAACGGACTTTAACTGGCTTGTTTTAAAACTTTACTTCGTTCATACATCATCTACAGCCTGCTTGCTACATAAAAAATTGTGGTACTGAATTTTCTACTTTAAATCAAGGTGTATAAGGACTCAAATTCTATCAACGTCGGTAAGATATTCTATTTCATGAAGACCGTTTGGTTAGTGTGAGTGTACACGTACACATTGTTAAAGTGTGCGTGACGCTCAGTTGCGACGCGGTTTACGCACACAAATGCGTTAACGCTTATCGGTACACTCACTACTACTCGCAAGGCTGAGCGGTCATCGTGAAATACAAACAGAAATGTCGCCTGTTAGTATTTGGACAGGGTATAGCAACACTGCCGCTGCGCATTCCTCAGTAACTCTTAAGTGGCAGCCTCACAGCGAACTGTAAAGTCTTCCATCTCAACACCGGTAGCATAGGATCGTCGCGCGACTTCGTCCATATCTACACCTAAGTATTTGTAAATTGTGTATAGTTTGTATAAACCCCGCCCGGGCGTTTCGCAGATTCCTCGCTCCGACTAGCGCTCTCGCGCGACCGTCGCGCGTCGCGCGTCGCCCGACAGTCGCTAGTTGAAGTGTCACTCTGATATAAGTGTATTTGGTTGTATAGCTTCGCTTCGGATTTCGCAGTCGCATTTTTCACTCGAGTTAGTATACGCGTAGTTGAATCGTTCATTGGTCGTTGTAAATATCCCGCGCACCCCGGCTGTACAGGCGCGCGAAGTCCGGACGCCCGTATACTATACAGTTATACATAGTTAACGTATTATGAATAGAAGCGGTAAATTATATACATATTGTAATGTAAAAGTGTATGGTTATTATGTATACATACTGTGCATTTGTAATTATACAGGTTAGTTTAAAGATTACGATAGAGATTTTCATTTTCTAGTTAGGTCGGTCCGTTGGGCCGGGGGTATAAATATTGCGCGGTCGCGGACACGGCGCGCGCTGTGTGCGTGCGAGCTGCGCGGTGTGCGTGCTCGCGCGTCGCCGCCGCCTCCGCTTTCTGTTCTGTGAAATATCTCAAAGACTGCTTGCGTCTCCAACTGTACACATCTACCTACCATTTATATTACGACAAAAATATTATAAAACACAATAATATCAAATACTCATATTATTACATATTATTTGCACATTTTTGTAGTAATTTGATGATGAGGAATGAGTGAATGTGAAGTTATCATATTTTTATATCAATAAATACTTACTTACCTAACTACAGTTTATAAAGCTGCTATGAAAAAATGTATCTACTCTTTGCCCATGTTAACTCAATCTGTACGCACGCTAAAACGCTTAATATATTATAACAATAATTAATTAAATAGAAGCTAAATAAATGATAATGAATACATAACACAAATGCCAGTATTTTGAATATATTACACTACACAGGTGCAAGGTGGAGTGGAGTGGAGTGGAGACACAAGCAGGTGTGTACATGTATTGAAATATTGTGTGATACTGACTGATTAAATTAATTTGTCTGCGCGGAGGCGCGCGGCGGCGCACCGCAACTTGTGATTTCTTTATAAAATAAAACTGTAACGTATTGTAAGTAGTCGAAAGAAAAGATAATCCTTGTAAGTCCAATCATAAGCGAAAACAAAGTTTTGGGAGGACAGATCAATAAATAAGATGCAAATCTTTGCTGTGTTTTATTTTTTAACTTTTTACAGCGTCACTGGATAAGTTTGGCTGTCAAACAAGGAACCCTAGATCCTGTGAACTAGAGTGAGGCAACTCTCGGTTTGACCCTGAATCGACGATATGTCAAATATTAGGTAGGCTATGGTGATGTGAAATCGTAGAAAAATAGGGCTACCTGCGATTTCATTCATTGATTTCATCTCATTCATTGAATGTACTTCCTAACATTTGACGCCTCCCAGTGACGTGGAAGCCTCGACGTCACACGAGTAGATATTCTACAGAGTAGGTACACTCACTCATAGCGCCGCTCACAACGTGTCACGGACGCTCCCGGCTCCTGTGAGCCCAGTTGGATGGCGAACGGCAAGGCTGTGGGTCGTGCGCATTGATATTTGATACTTAGCGAGAATATATTTTATATATTACTTCCGAATTAGTTACGTGTAAATTGTACAAAAAATTTGACTTAGTGATATATTTTGTAGTAACTATATTAAATTAATTTATTTTACTAAAGTAAGTTAGTACCTAGGCACTGTCAGTCTGTCAGTCAGTCGGTTAGTCTGTTAGTCTATCAGTCTGTCTGTCTGTCTATCAGACTGTATGTCTACCTGTCTGTCAGTCTGTCAATCTGTTAGTCTATCAGTCTGTCAGTCTGTTAGTCTCAGTCTGTCAGTCAGTCAGTCAGTCTGGTAGTCTGTCTCTGTTTGTCTGTCTGTCACAATGTCATTAGCAATTTGCGGGACTTATATTTAGTATTTTTTTCTTTTAATTTTTCACTTGCAACAGGTGACAACCCTATATATAAGAATAGGTATAAAATTTTCAACACTATAGGAAGCTTCCCCTCTGTAGGGACGTCTACTCGTGTGCTCGACGTTTTGTAAGAAGTTCACCAACTGTAGTGAACTGTGTCTGTAGTGACAACGATTTTAGGGGATCGCATACCTAGAGCGCTATAAGAGAATTATGTTTGGAGTTTCTCTACGTGAACAAATCAGAAATTCCTCATTTCTGATTTGATCAGTAGGAGAACCAGAACAACCGACAAAACTCGGCGGGTTGCGAAGTTGAAGTGGCTATTGGCAGGGCACATAATTCGAAAAACCGATAGACGTTGGGGTCCCGAGCTTGAGTCGGTGTCACCACATTCGACTAAATACAGAATTTATAGTTAAGTCAATGCTTACCGTTATCCCCGTCCCGTGGATAGGGTGTATAGTCTGAATACCTTCTTATTTAGGTACCTACTTTATCATCAATAGTAACATCTATTTGAAAAGAGTTCTTTAGGCTTGGCAACTTTGTACGAACTAGCAAAATGAGTTCTTAAAATATATTTTGATTTCATGCCAAGTTGAACATTATAGAAACTCGATTATAATATTGCAACCATTGCCTTGGATTTCAAATATGTAACAACGTAGTAAATAACAACAGTAGGTACTTACATACTTTTACTAAAAATGAGATTTATTGTACTTATAGCAATTTTATTAGTGCAACATAACAGTGCCAGCCATCAGAAATTATTCAAAAGCATCAAAGTCAACACAAATAATGTCTGAAAGTGCACGAATAAGCTATGGGAATATACATTGAGTTTTATGAAAAACAATCGCATCTACGAGTTTATCAGAAACTGTGTGATATTTTAAAGTTCATGTATAGGGAATAATGCAGTGTTATTCAAGAAACTATAAAATAATGAATGTGATAACGAACTACCTAACATTGTAATCTACTAATTGTTACTTGTAAGTACCCTCAATTCTTATTTTAATGGAGAGTTTATTTTGAAAATCAGTAAACATATTTCATAATTACCTTTTTCTGACAGCCAAAGTTGGATTCTTGTCACGTTTGCCAGAGCGGAGCGAGACCAATAATTAAACCATTACGAAGTAGTATTTAGAAATTCTTTGAATTAATCTCATACTAATCTATGCGTTTGCCTTCACTTCACCCAAAGCCAGAAGTAAAAGTCAAAAGATTTATCTTACAAATCTAACACCAGACCATCAAAAAGAGTAATTTATTACCTATTTTGAATAAATCATTTGACTTTGAAATAATAGGTAATAAATTACTCTTTTTGATAGTCAGATGTTGGATTTGTAAGATATAGTGGTGATAATTTTTACGCAACTTAAAACTAAAGCTACGAGCATTCCAAACGCGCCCAGGTCTGAGAAGAGCCCACAACAAACTCAGCCGGGTATTCATTTTATTTGGTTGCATAAAGATTTGGTTCGAGTGTAATCAAAACGGCTTCTTCCGTCAATCCATCCTAAAACCAGTCAAAGGTGTATACTTACTCGGGTATATGTGTCCATCTATACAGTCCAGACACAGACCTCAATTACCTGTGAGTCCAGACTAAAAAATAATAACAAATTCCGTTAACAGAGTGGATGGATAAACATGGACGCCCGCTTCAGAATATAGGTACTTAAAACCCCTTTGGGTGAATATCATTACCCACCTTAGTGGGAAAACGGAATAGAGTCAGGAAAACGAATAAAACATTAAATATAATAATAATAATATCGTTTAATAATAATTAAATAACGCACATCACTCTCAGTAATGCCACGTGATATCCATAAAAAGTGTGTTCATATTATACTCATATTTTGTGTATCACAAATAACTTGAGAACATAATAAAATTATAAATATTCGATAAAATGCAATAAATAACCAAACAAAATATCTTAATAACAAAAACTTTTGAATCATTGCATTCACACTTTATCATTATTCTCCATAGAGCTGTGACCAGGATTTTAACAACACTTTTAGCTTATTATAAAAGAAAATACTATTAAAAGTTGCAATATACTGGTATTAAAAAAAAGTAAGTTCATTTAGATGGTAAAGATATAAAAAAAACCAGTGTTGCCAGATATGACGAATCCTACGAACGAGACCCTGAAATGGTACGGATAGTAGAAGAAAGATACGACGTTGCTGCGCCACCTGACTTGCGTACAAAAATCTATTATTTGTTGAATATTGAACTGTGGATAAAAAAGTTGATTTACCTAGTCGAATTTTGAGAAAAATCACAAATGACAAAAGAGTCCTAATTCTCGTTTAAGAGGTACGAAAATAATGTCGAAGATACGAACATGCCCAAAAGTACGAATTTCGTACCCTTCGGCAACACTAAAAGAACAGATAGCTGACAGATTATAAAAATAACGTGATGATTAAAAAAAAACTGATATATACCGATAATAATAATAGTTCGTAACGTTATTCGCATTTCGTGATAACTTACAATAGAACTTGTTTTAAAAAAACAAAGCTGCCCCTATTGTTATATTTACATTTCAAAATGTAGTAGCAACTGAATCGTTCATCTCATACTCTAAAACAAGTTAAGTTTTTCTCAAACATACTTTTTAGGCTGTGAACTCTTCCCGAAAGTCTCTTCATTCCTTATAAAGTTCAAACGTAGGACTTTTTTTGAGCTGAATATAGTCAGCTCAAAAAAAAGTCCGTCGAAATTCTTTTACTTTTGAATCAAACAGTTTTTAATTTTTATTGATTCCTGAAAAAAATCTAACTAAATGACTTATGAGGTTTTTGAAATGACCGATTCAATTATTATTTTACATTTATTTTATCATCATCAACTACCCATTACTTATCAAAGAGAGGTCATGAGTCATGACATCATACGATTTGATACTAAACTGACGTCCAAAGTATGTTATTTTTCATATAAGGATGTATATTATAAACAACACGTCATCCACAAAAACATGTTCTCAAATACTATTAAACTTAAGTGAAACTACAAAAATTGCCTAAAAAATTGACTACTATAAAAAACTTATGTTAATTTTATTTTCGTAGTCCCCTGGTCAACCACCCCAATTGTTGTAGTTCGGTTTACTTCTTGGCGAAGTCTTCGCCGGTTTTGATGTTCTTCAGAAGTTCTGGGATGGCCGCTTTTAGAAGTTGCTTTTCGTAGTCGTTGAGGTTTCCGTAGCCGAGGTTCTTCTCGACTCCGTTTTTGCCCAAAACTACGGGGTTGGCGAAGTAGGCCGCCTCTGTGAGGTCGGATTTAATGTAGGCGCATTCCACCACATTGGATTCGCCCTAGAAATTAAATTGATCGATTTTAATTTGATAAGTAAATTATGCTTTAGTTAAATTAAAAAAAAAAAAACAGTAACGCGTGTATTTTATAAATCAAAAGCGGTTAACTGCAAACAATAGTTTTTGAGAGCCAAAATACATGTGAAAAACTGTTGTTTCTAAAAAATAAGACAGAACTCTTTGACTACTTGGTAGTTAAACAATCCTCGAAAAAAGATGGCGGCATCACTACACAGCTGTGCTGTCAAAAATACCCAGCCTAGTGCCAATTTTAAAAATAATATAAAAAGTGATATATAATATAAGCCTAGAATTGAACCCTGGAGCTTACCTTAAGGCCCCTGAGTACCGAGCCGACGAGTCTCGCGCCAGCGTAGGCCATGGACAGCGTGGCCGAGCCACCGCCCGCCTTTGCTTTCACCACCTATGGAGTTACAAATATTAAGTTGGATGACTTCTTATGGTCCAAGACCCGTGAAAGCCAGACGTCACCGTTTGAATATAATAAACTTACTTAAAACTGATTTTTGTTTATAAAATCACAAAAACATTAAATCATTTTTAAAATGTTTATACAAGTTTATTAATGTCATGTTTCTGTAAATATAGTTTTAATGTAAGTGTTAGCGACATTGCTTTGCCTACAGTTGAATTTAAAAAAAGAATTACGGGGGAGATGAAAATGGCGGGCAGGAAAACCGGAGCTATTGATTTGAAGCAGGGAAAATTAGAATTTATAATTATGTCTTGAAGAAGTTAATAGTTTAAAACTAAGATTGAAGTTTATTAAGCATTGTCTAAATGGAATAAAGTCAGTTTCTATAAGTTGAGATAATTTTTATTATAAGTAAAGTAAGTTTAAATAAAATATTCTTTACTAGAGACCAGCCCCCGGCTTCGCATGGGTGCAATTTTAATTTGCAATTTTATTATGAAGTAACATAGCGCTCAAGTACACAGGTTTAAGGTACAGATTTTAAAAATTTAATTCAAAAAATTAGTTACACCTAAATTCAGTATTCACATCCTCTTCTTACTAATATAATATGAAAAGGACAGACACAGTTTGACAGTTTTAAATTTAATTTAGAGCTGTCAAACCTCAATGACTTTAGCTGTCAGCCGTCGAGCCTATTGTTTAAATTGGTAGCGTACGTTAAAATTTAGTCTTTAAATATAAAATTCATGTTTCGCTCTTTTTTAGCAATAATAAATAGAAAAAGATGCAGATACTCTAAATTTAGTTTAGAGAAAGACAACAGAATCGGCACCATTGTCAAAATTTTATCAGTAAGTAACGTAGATAGAGTAATAAAGCTAGATAAAGGAACGTTTGCTTTCTCATTCACACTAAAAAGAGAGCACAAATAAAGTTAAATTTGTTATAAAATTATGTGATAAACAGAGACGCAGCTAACCTATTTTTTGTCCCTTATTGTGTAACCGATTTTTACAAGGAAGGAATACAACTTTAGTTGCAAAACAAACTTTGAGAATTCGTGGCGTCATTGTATTTCTCATTAGTTACTTACGTGTTTTCACATAAAAAACGTTCAATACAAATACTGTTGATTGGTTAATCTATAATATAAAAATGAATCACTAAATGTGTTGCTCATCGCAAATCTCGAGAACAGCTGAACCGCTTTCGCTAATTCTTTTTTTATAATATTCCTTGAAGTACGAGAATGGTTCTTACGGAGAGAAAATTTGAATCGACTGTTAGGCGGAACGAAGTTAGCCAGGGCAGCTAGTAGTTAATACAAATATGGACTACCAAACAATGGTAATTGTTGTGTTATTCATCGTTACGTCGTGCTATCGCTATCTCATACGCGGTTAGACAGTACTTTAATCTACTGCAGTTATTACAGAATTTCATACCTCAGTGCCCGCCTCCTGGATCCTCTTGGTGAGCGCGTCGATCTTGCCCTGGTCGGACAGCTTGACGGCAGGCTTGCTCTGACTCAGCAAGGGTATGATGGTGACTCCGGAGTGGCCGCCGATGACGGGGATGGTCACCGTGCGGGGGTCCACGCCGTTGATCTCGCCGATGAAGGCAGCCGCGCGGACAACGTCGAGGGTCGTCACTCCTAGGACGCGTTTGGGGTCGTATACACCCGCCTGCCAATATCAGGGTTAAGTTAAACTCAAATGATGATTAAACCACATTAATTGTTCCACATTACTTTGAATAATTTATAAGAGTTTCGTGCAAAGATTTACTTTGCACAAAAGTAAGTGTGAATTTTTGTTCATTGTTTTGTGGACAAATACAATTTTTATCTATATCTTCCAAAAATATCTTTCTTTAAGGTTTAGTGGCCGCAGTGATTTATTAAACATGACAAAATTCATTTCAGTCTACCTAATTTACCATAATCATCATCATGATCAACCCATCGCCGGCTCACTATAGAGCATGGGTCTCCTCTCAGAGTGAGAAGGGTTTTCGCCATAGTCTACCACGCTGGTCATGTGCAGATTGGTAGACTTCACACACTTTTGAGAACATTATGAAGAACTCTCAGGCATGCAGATGTTTTCCTTCACCGTTAAAGCAAGTGATATTTAATTACTTAAAGTTTTAAGTAATTAAATAATTTTAAGTTAAAACGCACATAACTCCGAAAAGTTAGAGATGCGTGCCCCGGATCGAACCCCCGACCTCCGATAAGAAGGCGGACGTCATAACTACTAGGCTATCACAGATTATAGACGCGCATTATAGATGCTTTCACAATAAACAAACTGGAAGAAAAGACTAGCTGTACCACCTGTACATCTGCAGGCCATACTGGCTCCTTCACTCACCGCTTTGAGCACCTCTGACGCGATAGGCACCATGGAGTTGACGGGGTTGGTGATGATGGCCACGATAGCCTTGGGCGCGTTTTTGGCGATGCAAGTGGCCAGGTCGCGCACTATGGATGCGTTCACGTTGAACAGATCGTCGCGAGTCATGCCCGGCTTGCGTGGCACGCCTGCTGGGATCACCACCACGTCCGCGCCTGGTGACAAAATAAGGATTTGTGAGGTGTCATAGGACACAGAGAGAAGCAATAGTGAACTCACTCATATGGACAACAATATGCGCTGCCCAGTCAATAATCTTCTATATATATAAAAGGAAAAGGTGACTGACTGATTGACTGAGACTGACTGATCTATCACTGACGGTTGAATTTTGAAAAATCCTTTCTTAGCGGACGCCTACATTATAATAGCTATCTGCATGCCAAATTTCAGCCTGATCCATCCAGTAGTTTGAGCTGTGCATTGATAGATCAGTCAGTCAGTCAGTCACCTTTTCCTTTTATATATTTAGATATATGTATTTAGACTAGCAACTTGAAAACTAATTTTAAGTATCAAGTAAGTAATCAATCAAGATGGCCATATTAAATAAAATATTTTGATTGGGTTACTTCTCATGACCAGGGAGACCTTTGGTTAACCAGGGTAATCTTCATAACCTTTGGTTTTCCCCTGTTGTTGTGTTGTTTTAGTAAGTTGAAGTCAATAATTTTAACCATTATTACCTATACCATCATTAAAAATTACTTTTTTTTTCAATAATGATATTTTATACCCTTGAATCTTTATCTATCAGCTATCCAGAATTTGCACTTGACCGTGTAACGCTGCCTACACAAATATCTAGGTTAATTGCTGATAGATAAACTGTTATGTAACATACATTATGACATGACAGTACATTGTAACCTTTATACCTTTGATAGCATCGTCCAGCTGTTCTGGACCCTTGTGCCCGCTGACCTTTGCCGGAGTGTCCATGTGCGACAGGTCAGCGGCAACACCAGGGGTCACGGGTGCGATGTCATACAGGGCCAATCGTGTTACAAGAGCATTCTGCTTTAATAACAAGCCCAGTGGCTGACCGATGCCTCCAGCAGCCCCACACACCACAACTTTGAAGTTTTTCTACAAAATTCAACACCAATTTTTAATATTTTCAGCCAGATTATGGAAAATTTTTGCATGTTTTTTACAAAAGTTGGAACTGCTAGTTTACCTGGGATGAGGTACTGAAGTTTTTGACACCATTCTGTGCGGCCACTGAGGCTATGGGTTTTAACGTGCGAGAAAACATATTTACCCGTTTATTTCTATGGAATTTTAATTTATAAGATAATTTGGTTAAATGACGAGTGACGACCCCGCCGACCTTTGAAAGATAACTAGTGAAGTGCCTAGCATAGTGTTCTAGTGAGCAGTAAAAATAGTAGTGATGTATTTACGGTTTTCCAAAATTGTCAAAAAGTAATAAAAACGCATTGTGACAGAGTCCATCTAAATGAAAATGCTGAGTGATTAATGAGTATTTTTATTAATAGGTACATCAATCTCTCTAAAACTAATTTTAATGTTTACAAATCTTTACAAAAAACCGAAAGCGAATCGAAATATGGTTGATTCGTTATGTGTAAAATCCCTTGACTCTATGGTAAATCACAGGTGGTGTAAATGTTGGTGTAAATCATGTAAATAGCCTTGGATAGGTGACACTGACATTGACATTCCCAATTTTTTGACAAGCAAGCAATTTTGTTGATTTGGTTTTTTGAATAGGTAATTGTTGAGATTTGAGAAAATTAATAATTATTGTAGAATAAAATTGAGAATACAAAATGAATGTCGTTCAGGCTGTTAAAATGTATATAACAAAAATGACTGAGGAGAGTGGACCAGGAATGAAAGTTATTGTAATGGATAAAGATACTGTAAGTGCTTTTTTACAAGTAACTTCTTGCTTCTATGTAATTAAATTATATTGTATGCTTGTTTAAACAATTTTAGTAATATAATAGCCATAAGTTACAATTACACCCATCTAACCTCAGCTTGCCGGAATGTTACGGACTTAACACCTTTTATAAAAATTAAATGAAATAGGTAGTCTATTTGTTTGAATATGGGATGAGAAGTTGTTTGCAATACAACATATCCAGAGTCAGGAACCCCTACATATTTTTTGACAAAATAGGAAGTTGAGTAATAAAATAATGTATCTACATCTAATTGTTTACTTTTTAACTGCAAAAAAGCCTGTCTCCTAAAACAAGTTAGGTACATAAGCGGCAGCATATGGAGATATATGTACTTAACTAACATAGTATGTTATACTTATAGACCAGTATAGTCAGCATGGTCTTCAGCCAGTCAGAAATCTTGCAGAAGGAGGTGTATCTATTTGAGAGAATAGACAGTTATGCAAAGTGGGACAACCTGAAGCACATGAAATGTATTGTGTTCATACGACCCACCACTGAAAACATTGCCCTGCTATCCAGAGAGCTGCGCTGCCCTAAATATGGCGTTTATTTTATTTGTGAGTACATCATCATCAAATGATAGATATTTTTTTAATTTATTCATATACAAGTTAGCCCTTGACTGCAATCTCACCTGGTGGTAAGTGATGATGCAGTCCAAGATGGAAGCGGGCTAACCTGGAAGGGGCATGCCAGTTTTTTACCCACACCTCTTTGGTTTCTACATAGCATCGTACCAGAACGCTAAATCGCTTGGCGGCACGGCTTTGCCGGTAGGGTGATAAATAGCCACGGCCGAAGCCCCACCAGACCAGACCAGAAATTTAGAAATTATAAAACTCCAAATCCCTGCCGGGAGTGGAACATGGTACCCCCCACTATCGTTTCGATATGATACCCCGTAAAAACCGAAGGGGTATGGGTTTAAGTCAAATTGCCATACCCCTTGAGGGTTAGCCCGCTTCTATCTTTGACTAAATCATCACTTACCACAAGGTGAGATTGCAGTCATTGTATCTGAATAAAAAAAGAAAAAAAAAGATAGAGGTTCCCCCCGGACACCTCAGAGGGCACTAAGCTAATATTTTACAGAAATATTAATTCAGATTTCAGCAATGTAGTGTCGAAGGCGGACATCAAGACGTTGGCAGAATGTGACGAGCAGGAGACGGTGCGGGAAGTACAAGAGGTGTTTGCTGACTACTTGGCCGTGGACAGACATCTGTTCTCCTTCAACATTGTTGGCTGTTTGCATGGTATGTGTTTATTATTTATACTAGCTGATGCCAGCGACTTTGTACGCGTGGATTTAGGTTTTTAAAATCCTGTGGGAACTCTTTTATTTCCTGGGATAAAAAGTAGCCTATGTCACTCTCCAGTCAAAACTATGCCCATCACTATCACTATGCCCATGCAAAAATCACGTCAATCCGTTGTTCCGTTGCGACGTGATGGAAGGACAAACTAACAAACAAACACATTTTCGCATTTATTATATGGGTAGTGATATGGATAGTGACTATATGACTAGACTTTGTCCATGTAGATTTAGAACTAGAAAAATCCAGTGGGTGCTCTTTGATTTTCCAGGATTAAAAGTAGCCTATGTCTGTCCTGGGATGCAAGCTATTTCTGTATCTGTGGCCCGGCGCCACAATTGCAAGCAGATGGCGCTCCTCATTCATACGAAGAAAATAGATCTGCAATTATACATCAATTGGATACGAACCCAAGCCTTGACTACTCACGTCGCTCTCACTAGATGGCAGCACGGGTACCATCCTCGCAAGTGGAAGTAGAACATGCAAATCTGAATCACACTACCGGAGTTTTCTACAATCTGTTGTACAAATCTATATATAGAAGTTACGTAGTATGAATGTAGTATGGAGGGATATCACTACAACGCTATAACGCTATGGTTTAAAACGCTAATAAGATTCACTTTGCTTGTAGGTCGTTCGTGGAACCAGCAACACTTGCAGCGTTGCTCCCAAGGCTTATTAGCCTTGCTCCTGTCTCTCAAACGCCGCCCCGTCATCCGCTATGAGGCCGGGTCGGAGGCGTGCTCGCGGCTCGCCGAGCGTGTGCGCGAGCTTGTCCGACGAGAGGCCGTGTTGATGGATTACAATATACCATTCAACGGGGATGTGCCGCCGCCTCAATTGCTGATACTGGATAGAAGGGATGATCCTGTCACTCCTTTACTAACTCAGGTACATATAGTTCATAATATGGAAATAAGAACTTTTATCGATAAATCTAAGGTTAGAAACTTTTTCTTTGGTAAATAGTTGATCTCTTAAATTAGGAAGACATAATTGATTACAGTTATGTCTACCTAGTTTAAGAGATCAACTTAACATACATAACTTACATAATTGATAACTAAGTAATCAAATGTGTGTGGGACTCGGACATCCCACATCAAAACATTTGCATCTTTGTCTTTTTAATATTGCTAAACAAAGGACATAAATTGAATTTAAATTAAAGACTCTTTCTTAGTGCTAGTCTACGAATTTTAACACTATGCTCCTAAAGTAATTAGGTTTGACTTGACAGTTTCAAATAGGGTCTTGGATATAAAAAATCATGTGATTTTTATATAGCTTATGGGGCTGAAATTCATTATTAAAGAGAACAATTTTAAAAAAATCATGATTTATTTTTAACATAATTAATTATTAACGTCACCATGTAAGGAAAGCGATTAAAAACGTCACAATTCGTAAACATCTAATATTTTTCATTTTTTAACATATTTGTATGTTATAGTATTAGTATATTTGTATATTAGAGTAATAGAATAGAAATATTATATTTTGTGTTAAAAAATTATATGTAATGTAATGTCATCGTCGGCTTATCTCTAATTGAGTATTTGACTCCAATTTTTTTATTACTTTATTATAAACTACAATAAAAATAATGACGTAAATTGAAAAAACTAATTAAATCGATCAAATAACAAAAACTTTAAGCATTTAAATATTTCTGATTAGACAGAGATAGCGATATAGCATTTTGACGTCACACCTTACTAATGCCATAGTAGCTTCGTGCGGTTTCATACAAATTTTCGTTTTGCGAGAAAGGGATAGAAGCCCCTCCCACTCCAAAATTAAAATGCCTGTAACTTTGTAAACCTTTGTTGGATTTTAATATTTTTTTCAGTGTACGTCATTATTTTTATCATAGTTTATAATAAAGTAATAATATTTATCAAATTCAAAAGTAGGCAAATACCCAATTGAGATGATGAGAATTATGTTTTTGACGAGACAAACTGGTTCACAGTGGACATACCAAGCGATGGTTCACGAGCTGCTCACGATCAACAACAACCGCGTCAGTCTGTCGCATGTGCCAGACATACACAAGGACTTCAAGGAAGTTGTACTGTCCTCTGAACAGGACGAGTTCTATGCTAAGGTACGATACAACTGTAGTAATGTACATCGACATTTAGAAGGAGATAGCAGATTTGTAGATCGTTTTCCCTGGTGCTCCCTGGTGTCTCTGGCGTGTTAACTAAAGGTACATTACTTTCTGCCGCGTAATGGACTTTTTGCACAGATATTTCCAGATATGCAACTAGCGTGGCCCCCTCAGTCCCTCTCGCTCAAGCAGAGGTACTTACTTGTGTGTTTAACTTATGTAACTTATATAACTACTAGCTGATGCCTGCGACTTCGTAGGCGTGGATGTAGGTTTTGAAAAATCCCGTGGGTACTCTTTGATTTTCCGGGATCAAAAGTAAAGTATGTCCTTTCCCGGGATGCAAGCTACCTCTGTACCAAATTTCATCAAAATCGGTTTAACGGGTGAGCTGTGAAAAGCTAGCAGACAGACAGACAGATAGACAGACGGACAGACACACTTTCGCATTTATAATATTATTATAGTATGGATGTATCGAAGTTGACCTTAGAATGATATAAAATAAAATAAAAATCTTTTTTATTCGAATAAACTTTTACAAGTACTTACGAATAGTCGGATGCATCTACCACTGGTTCGGAATGCCTTTCCTACCGAGAAAAACCAGCAAGAAACTCGGCGGTTGCTCTGCTATAATATTGTGGTATACCTATATATAATGTAAGAATGTTATATTTTGCAATGCCCTGACAGGGCTTCATGTTGTAATATTATAATATTATATTTTATGATGTAAGACCTGAATGCAAATAAAGAATATTTCGCAGAACCTGTACTCCAACTTTGGTGAGATCGGTCAGACCATCAAGTCTCTGATGGAGGAGTTCCAGAAGAAAGCCAAGAGTCACCAGAAAGTGGAGAGTATTGCCGACATGAAGAACTTTGTTGAGACATACCCGCTGTTCAAGGTATGTGCTGGTTTATTGGAATCCCAACAGAATGGAAGTGGTATAGTGCATATAAAATACTTCCTACGTGCCATTTTAACTGTATGGTTCAACTGTCCTGTCAAAAGTACGGTTCACCTTTAAAATAAGGTCTAAAATGGTACTTTTGACATGAAATTTGACACAATAAGTTAAAATGGTGCGTGAGGAGTTAAATCTTATGCGTTATAATATTTTGCAGCGGTTCATGTCACTTATTGAGTCGGTAGCGGTACTATTGAAACTAGCTTTAAACTCTGTCCCAGTAGATGTGGATTCAGAGTTCGTTATTTGCTTGAGTACCAAGCAAAGATCAAATGTATATATTGGTACCAAGTGAAGGAAGCCATTACAAACATAAGCTGGCGGATGGCTCTGATCCGCGGTTAGACATAGCGTGAGCTAACGGATTACTAACGCCATCTAGTTTACAGGTTGATTAACAAGGTCGGTGTTACAATTTTTTTTAATATGTTTAACAGAAAATGTCTGGAACAGTGACCAAGCACGTGACGGTGGTGGGCGAGCTGTCCAACATGGTGGCCAAGCACAAGCTGCTCGACGTGTCCGAGCTGGAGCAGGAGCTGGTGTGCCACTCCGACCACGCTAAACATTTGCAGGTAGGCGGGGTTTGTAAAGTTTGCACTTAAAAAGGTGTACTTAAGGCCCAAGACACGGATCTGCCTGCGAAATTCAAATTTAATTTGGTTTATCACAATTTGTAAACTTATTTATGATCAGGAGGTGGATCGCCCAATAAATTCAACCTTGATAAATACATAAAATATAATTTATTATTTTAACAGAAAGACATTACTTTTTCCAACGATAACGACAACTCATAAGTGACAGACTTAGGTACAAATATAGAACGCTATTTTATTCTTTCTTCACTTTAGATGTAATGAGTTTACATACGAGTTCATATCACGTTCTAATAAAACTAATGCGACAAAGTAGACTTATGGCATTCAAATTTCGCCCCCTGCAGTATCATCTTCACAGGTTTATACAAAAATCCTTACTTGAAAGTGTCCAGTTTAAGAAATTAGTCAAAATAATGACTAATTTGTGAGTAGCTCATGTCAAACTCATTATTTTGACTAATTTCTTAAACTGGACACTTTCCAGCTCGCACCGCGCTGCGGCCTAAAATTTAATAAATTCCCCTTTTTTTGTTGCGTTAACTCTTATCTCTTCTTTCAAATGATTTACACGAGAAGCCGAGGTCACGTGACCGAGTGAGCCCTGCCTGTTTCTACATGGCTATTTATTCTACACCTTGATTCAAATTTTTCTTATCTCTCTAGCGCCTAAAATCAATGCTGGCTAACGAATCGATCCGCACCGAAGATCTCGTGAAGCTGGTGTCACTTTACGGCCTTCGGTACGAGAAGCACGCGGGCAATGCCTTCCCGGCGCTCATAGACGGCCTGAAGAAACGTGCTCCTGACTGCGCTCTCATCCCTGTACTGGTGCTGGAATATGGCGGCGCGCACAACAGACAGAGCGATCTGTTCGGCCTGCAAGACGCCGAGAAGATCACCAAGAGACTGTTCAGGGTAAGCGACTTGCTCCAGCGCTCATACACAGCCTGAAGAGACGTGCTCCCAGGGAATATATCAATCCCCCACCTTTGTCAATCTAAGGAAAAGTGCTCCCGGCTGCGCCAATATGTCTGTGAAGTATGGCGCAGCTTTCCGACCTAAGTTAACTTCGTGTTCTTCTAAATCTTCTGTTTATATTATCTCGTAGTTTTATTGTTGCTCTTGCACATGTATATTGGCGCAGTCGGGAGCACGTGGCAGTTGGAAGGGGTAATTAATACTACGAATATTTTCAGGGTCTGAGCGGCGTAGAGAACATCTACACTCAGCACACCCCCCTCCTCAAAGACACACTGGAAGACCTTATAAAGGGCAAACTGCGGGAGAACCTGTACCCCATCTGCGGAGGGGAGGATCTCTCCGCCGGCAGACGGCCTCAAGACGTGATCGTGTTCATGGTGGGCGGCACGACGTATGCGGAGTCGTGCTGCGTGCGGCAACTGCAGCAGGCGAGCCCGGGCCTGCGCCTGCTGCTGGGGGGCACCACGGTGCACAACTCGGCGTCGTTCGTGCGCGAGCTGCAGGCCGCCATGCAGGGCGTGCCGCGGACGCACACCAGGCACATCCGGAACTTGTAATAGGGATGATGACTGCTAGTCAAATCAGTGACTTTTTATCAAACGTCAAAACGGCTTCTTAGTAACGGAGCTTGTATGAAATCGGTACGCTGATGTGACGTCATACATATTTGACGTAATTTGGCGTACTTTTTTAGTTAAATCGATAATTTAAAATGGTTAGCAAACTTTAAACTAAATTGTACAATACGCGGAAGAAATGAACATCGGCCTTTAGAATGACATTTCGGCTGTGTAGAGCGTTGTCTCTGTCACTCATACCTATATGACGTTTTGTCGGTCTCAATGACAGGGACAACGCTCTACAAATGTGCTATTTCCTTCTAAATTTCGTCAAATATGTATGACGTCACATTTTATGAATTTTGGAAGACCCTCTATTTAATAGTTCCCAAGAAATAATTTATTTTTGACATAGTCATCATCCCAATTGTGACGTTGCGTTGTCGTCAAGTGTGCGGAGCGCGTGTACATCTCGGCCGCAGTATAAAGAGAGACACAGTAGTCCGACGCCTTTGATCTGGTAAATGACGACGACCCTTCAACATAGGGCCTAAGGGCGTTTGTGCACACATTCGTACTCGGTTCCTTTTCGTGATTCGAGAAAATACGATTCTAAGTGGAAGTTTACATAACGTACGTATACGCGTGTGCACTCACTCGATTCGTATTTTGACGGATCCGAAAGCGAACCGAATACGAATGAGTGCACAAACGCCGTTAACTACGTAGGCCCAGTTCGGCGGGGTGATTACGTAAATTGTTGCAGTAGCAATGCGACAGTTCATTTGCTGTCTCTCTTCTTCTTCTTATTTTGCTTTCTGGCTATTGCCGTCTCTCTCTAGCCGGACGTTTGACAGCAAAATCGCGAGATTTACGCGAGTCGATCTTTCGTACCGGACTTATCGCAAGATTGCCGTCTAGACGGCATCGTCGAACCTATGTATGTAATATCATAACTTTACTCTGTGACTCAGCCTTGTAAGGGCCTGCGCAGACGAGGGAATATTGTCCGCGGAGGACAGAAGTCCCTCATCTTTTACTACGAGATTATTTTAGTCCACCGTGTGAGTTATGCTATGCAGTCCTCCCTTTTTGTCCTCCGCGAACATGACGTTATTGCTAAGTAAATGTTTCTGTGATGTTCTTGTTTATTATTTAGGCTAAGCTAGTTTATTGTAATGTATTATTATATCTACATAACTAAATTATTTAAATAAATTATTATCAACCATATACCTAGTAGCTTTTCATTTCTATAATATATAGTGCAATTAATTTTTAAAACCGTGGCCTAGCGGTCAAGGCGTCGGGCGCGAGCCCAGAAGACGCAGGTTCCGCAATTTTTAATATGTATTTAAAAATTATTTAGCCTTGAAGTGTAGGTAAACACTATCATAGAAATTATTAAAATAATTGTGCAATTAATTTCATCAGTTTGGTTCTATAAGGCCATATTTTTACAAGGACATTACTGCATCGGCAAAAGTGTGCATTGTCTTTGAGGCTGACAAGTTGGGACGTCACAAGGTTGGGGTTTAGTGACAAGAGCTGAGATGGTCAAGCGGCTTGACGTCAAGCACGTAGGTTTTTGCTTGAGTCAAGCATTTACGTGCTTGACGGTGATTGATGCGATTTTATATTATGTTCGGGATCAAAGAGAATATAATCACTACTTTTTATTCGAGATATTAGTGCCTTTGCTTGTCCCTGTCGGAGGCCGCCGTTATCTTTTTCTAGAGCATGTACAGGAA
This sequence comes from Maniola hyperantus, assembly GCF_902806685.2. NCBI lineage: Eukaryota > Metazoa > Arthropoda > Insecta > Lepidoptera > Nymphalidae > Maniola > Maniola hyperantus. The sequence continues at coordinate 14,339,187 of NC_048544.1, read as the reverse complement.
GCCTAACGGCCCGCGCAGACGAGGAACTATTTGTCCGTGGAGGACTAATAGTACGACGATACACTGATAAAAGATGAGGGAATTGTCCTCCGCGGACAATAGTCCCTCGTCCGCGCAGGCTCTTAGGCTGAGATCTATAGAGCGCACTTCGACTTTGCTCAGACTTAAGATCGAGTTAAAACGAGATATTTATGTGTGAGATATAGCTCTGTCTCGTTTCAACTCAGTCTTAAGTCTGAGCAAAGTCAGAGTGCGCTCCATAGATCTCACCCGCACAGATTGAGTTAAAACGTACTGTATAGTACTTACCTTTAGGGTTTTTAATATAGGAAAATAAAATAAAAGACCCAAGTGTTGTGTTTAAAACACATTTTTTAATGATTTTTTTATTGAAAAATATCCATCGACACAGCTGTACGCGTCATTCACAGTGTACGGCGTCCCGCCTCGGCCGAGCACCGGCACCGGCACCGGCTCGACAAGCTTCACACACCAAATCATAATGTCCCCAAGCCAAGCATACATTACATTCTTTATACATTCATATAAAACCTTCAATCTCTTTCAGTCTTTATACAATCCTACCGCTCAGTGAGGCGCCCTGTCGCCTATGGGGACCACAAGTGTAATGGACTAAGAGCCCACGAGGGCCAGACCTTCGTTATTTTATAAAAGCTGACAGTTTTTAGCGCATTACCCCCAACACGTAGGCATTATCCCTATTGTTATAAACTCATTCTTTTTAACACGTATTCCTTCTTTTCGGTCTGTTTGCTTGTTTTTCATATTAGCTTTCAATTTCGTTTTACTTAAAACTTTGGTCTTTTCCCTTTGAACTAGGTCTGGTTCAAGGCCTGGTATCCACTTAAGCGGAGATGTGTTCAATAGACCAATGGGATTATTGATAGATGACGTGAATTATCACGTCATCCAATAATCTGATTGGTCGGCTAAAATCTGATTGCTCCGCCCATCTCCGCTATGTTGGATATCGGGCCTAAAGTCGGCGATGTCATAACTCATTATGTAAGTCAATATTGTAAAGGGATAAAGAACTAGAACCTTTTAGGAATAGGCTACTTGACTCATATCTAATTTCGTCCAATAAATGATTATTTATTATAGTATTTTGCTTAAGACAACGAAATATATGAATAACAATTATTAAAAACGCAGGATGGATATATAAATCCAATTTTAAAAAATACAGTTTTTATTTTTATTTGAAACAGAAAACGCTGTCAGCCATGATGTGACGTCATTAAATATGTAAACAAAGAAATGTCATCCCTACGTCACGCGTGGACTAACGTAGTATCCATATATATAAAATTTAAAGTCCTGACTGACTAACTTATATATCAACGCACAGCCTAAACATCTAAACAGCTGGTCCTATAGATACATGAAATTTGGTGGGTGTGTTCTTTGTAGGTAAAGAGAAGGTATCCACTACGAAAGGATTTTTTGAAATTCCACCCCTGAGTGGGTTAAATGGGGGTTTGAAATTTATGAAGTCCACGCGGGCGAAGTCACGAGCATAAGCTAGTTTTTATATATTTCCAAAAACTAAAATAGTAAACGTAAAAAAATATCGTTCTCTTTATAAATTGAATAAGTTATTAAGTAAGACTTACAACAAAGCGATCTTTGCAAAAATAAATTTGGGTTGCAGTCGTTAGTGATATACGATCCCTTTAAGCAAGTCTTCGCGTGTTACGTATATTTATTTCACTGGGCACTCTAATCCACAACTTTCCTGTGGTCTTTATCGATGCGTTTTTACATTCTCGGATGATACAATAACGATAATTACTACATTTTTCATGTAAACTAGTATAGAAGTCATGTTTATTAAACTTTGGGAGATTATGCTGTTGTTTACAAATGCATGACGTCAGAGCATAGATAATCTATCGGCCAAACATGGCCGACAGTGTTTTCACCTGTCTAAGAAAAATATATTTTTGAATTAAAGTTTTACGGTTTTTAGGGCGCAAAAAAATATAGTGTTAATTTTTTTGATCTAATAGGACAAATATTAACCATTTAAGACCTACTTAAAAAAAGTGTCAACTAGCCTATTCAGTTTACATAAATCATTAGTTAATTTTGTCCAAAACAAATTGCCCATATCGAATGTATTATTTCAAACTGTTAGCTTACCATTTCATAAATTAATATTTGACTAAAATGTAGAAAATATAAAGTCTTGATTTGACTCAAATTGAAATGTAGAAAATATTAGTCTTGATTTGAATAAATTCAGAATTAAATATTTTTACTAGTCATAATCGTAACGTCTATTAATAAGAACTTGTTGGCGGTATTGACCACTAGTCTTGCTCCGTCAGTGTTGACGCATTTTTAATATCGGTCCACGGCCGAAAATTTACGAACTACCCTAATAAAATAAATAATCAAATTCTATACAATTCAACGAAATAAAATCACGACAAATAACTAATAGTGTTCGAGAGAAACAAACGTTACTAAACGGATTATATTAATTGTCTATCATTTCATCGAGGAGCCTGACTGCGATTTTACAAAAGTTTGTAATTAACTTTAGGTTTAACTAGCAGTTGCCCGCTACTTCGTCTGCGTACAATTTCTGGTTTCTCAAGAGATTATAAATTTTCCCGCTGCATTCTAAAAAGAGCCCACGGAAAATAACAATAATTAGAACTTTCCCATACAAACATTCATCCCCTATTTTACTACCCTTAAGGGGGGATTTTAACTTATACAGATTTTTATTATTTACAGCTAGTAATCTAAATTCCGATTTCATGTCTGAAACTTCAATAACATAGGACTTTGATAAAACCTTCCAATCCCCATTTCACCCTCTTAGGGGGGGATTTTCCCACAACAGTTTCTTGGCTGAGACCTAAGTCTTAGAAAGAACCTACCTTCAACATTTCAAGTTTATAGGCTTTATAGGTTCTGAGATTTCGTGATTAGTCAGTAAGTGGTATTTCGCTTTTATATATATAGATAACGCAACGGCGCGGGAGATAATATTATAGTGCACAAGCGCATTCTCTATTCCCTCAATCTCATAGCCCAATAAAAACCCAAGACCCAACTATTTTTGGTTAAAACTTTTGGGTCTATTACACTTATGGCCCTCATTTACAGAGTAGATACATACAGACATACACATTTATAAGTTATTACATAGTGCCAGGGTCCCACAAAGAACGGGAGGCTCAGGACCGAGCTGGTGGTACCTTCGAACAGGCCAACAGTGGGCTACAAATCGATAAGGCATTAAGAATAATCTAACATTTAACGCGGCGGTCGCTTCGTCACCCGCTCCATACAAAGGTAGTTTAGTACTCAAATTGAATATTAACCAATCAAACTCAACGTAATTTTTTAGACACATTCTAGAAAATAATATCTATGTCTGTGATTTACCAGATTTCCATAAAAATAAGTCGGGCTTAAAGATTTGTATCTAAATTGTTGAGAGCGTGTAACTTTGGAAATGCATATTTTAACGCAAATCAGCGGGTCGATACCGAAAAACCTACATCAATCATTATTACAATACCAATTGCTGTGATTGGCTGAAATTATGCTATTCTTGTTCCAACAATACATTGTAGCCAATAGTGAGCGAGCGTCAACCAATCAGGTGATTGCAATCGTGATCGTAGCTGTCATTCTACCGCAATCGAGCTGCTGGAAAACCACAGACATATATTAGTTTCTAGCACGTATTTACAAAATTTCATTGTTTGGACCAACCAAATTACCAATAGTATTCAAATGAGAGTCAAAGTACGTTTGTCTGAAGCGCACTACGAGTAAGCCCCTCTTAAAACAACGCAGCTCTTCAGGCCCAAGTCCTTATGACATGGAAGCCGTACCCACGACGTCAGATTTGACACCTCTTCATAAAAGAACTGTCAAATTTAACACAACAAGGGCCTAAGCATCATCGAAGAGTTTAATGGATATCTCACAGAGCTGTGTTGTCGACTGTACAGTGTACATTACAATTTACCGCCTGGGCCCATTATTTATATAGTCCGTACAAAATGAGTTCTCAATCGCCATTTTAACTTTGTGTCAACTGTCATGTCAAAAGTACAGTTCACCTCTAAAATAAGATACTAAAATCGTACTTTTGACATAACAGTTGACACAAAGTTAAAATGGCGCGTGAGAACTCATTTCATACGCATTATACACAGTTAAAATAACAAAACATAATTTTTAATCGTCTTTAACAGTTCTTACAAAAACTGTTAAATTTGACACCTCTACATCCAATAACTGTCACATTTGACAGGTTTACATACAAAAATGCATTCAAGTGTGGGCCCTGTACAGTCTAGGAATATTTACATTCACAAATAAGTGCCATTTTTCAGGTACAAAACATAAAAAGCTGTAATATATTTCGTCGGCAAAACGGTATAATTATTATAATCAATTTAACATAGCATTAAAATTGTGATTTCGTTTGTTTTTAATTGTTTATTATTTCCGACGGTTCCTTTCGTGTTTTGAACTTTGTCATATTATTCTCATGATAAGAGTAAGACCTACTACAAAATAGTACCTTTTTTGATTTAGCTATAAAAGCAAAACAAAAAAAAACCTATGTAGGTGCTGAAACATTGCATTGTCAACTTGTTCTGAGAACAAAAGTAATAATCGCCTAAATCTATACTGATATCATAAAGAGCTGAACTTTGTAAGTTTGTTTGTAGGGGGTAATCACTGGAACTACTGAACCGATTTAGAAAGAAATAGACTACATAAATTTCAAACCCTCATTTAATCCACTTAGGGGTGGAATTTCGGAAAATCTTGCCTTAATGGATACCTACTCTTTACAAAGAACACATCCTCCAAATTTCATGTCTCTAGAACCAGCGATTTAGGCTGTGCGTTGATATCAGTCACTCAGTCAGGACTTTGAATTTTATATACACAGAATAGTTTAAACGCTAAAATGTTGATGTTGTTTGCACAGAGAGGTTTTGTTTCCACGGTTTATGTTTCTATACCCTTATCACGTTAACACGATCTACGAAAGGTTCAATTATTATATCGATAACATCAAATCAATCGCAAAAGTTTCGAACAAGGCACGTGATGTATTAATTGATTCATTTATTTATTTTCCATTTCGTCCACTATTTTCCATACAGTTTTATAGCCGCTCATTATAATCATAACCGCATCTCCTTTTGTATACTTTACTACCCTATTCAACTGCTTAAAGGCTTCCGAGACGGTCAAGCGGTTTGAAGTCAAGGACGTAGCTTTTTGCTTGAGTCAAGCATTTTGATCGTTTACAAAGTTTGCTTGATGCTTCAGTCGAGCATTTACGTGCTTGACGCGTATTGTATAAGTTCCCGAACTGCCATAAACTGTGACTTAGGTATAATATGATAAACTATACCTAATATTGCGGGAGTCCGCGGACACACATATTTTTTTTTAATGCAGACTTGTCTTTATTAGACATTTTTTAACAGTTTAGGACTAATGGTTTTATTTTGCACATTTATTTCAAATCATAAACATTTTTCTATGGAACTTGAAGTGAATTTACTAAGTCTTGACTATTCTAGACTTAGTAAAATAAATTCTCAAATGGGCGTGGCAACCTGTTAACAGTTGAATAAAGTTATATTTACATACTTTCCTTTTCATTTGACAAAAGAAAACTTTACAATACATTTTTGGAATAAATTAGAACAATAAATCGTTCATCGCAAATGTTATTCGATAAACAATTTTTTTTCACATTTTTAAACAATCTATATCATTTTCATCTTAGAGCCAAACGTTCTTTACTATTTTTATATTTATAATATATATTATATTGGAAAAAAAGATGAAATTAACGCGCATATTATATTATTTGGCATCTGTAACGTACTTTTAATTTTAGGAATTTATAAATTAATCTGTAGTATGACATATTATAGTAAAAAAATGCTTAATAATACATACTATATACAGTATTATACATATTTATAATGAGCTGCACAAAATAACAGTTCGCTTTTTGTCACTTCTAAAGGCGGAGACATACTTTTAACACGCGTTGCGTTTTAAACGTCTGTTTCCGCCCAATTCTAGTTGCAAGCCATAATCTGAGACGTTACAGGTTTCGTTGCAAGTTTTCGTGGCGGGCTCACAAATCACAATATATATTCGAAAAACTTCCCCTCCGAAAAGTAGGGACATTAAATCTAAATATGATCTTTCCATACATCGAAAAATCATTGTATAAAAATTTCTTGCGAAAATGTTTACAAACGTCTCACAAGGAAATCAACAATTTAGAGGAAATAAGTTTCACAATATTCTCGCAAGTACATATTATATTTAGATTACTTTGTAACTTATACAATATTTAAACGCTAACACTACAATATGTTAGACAACCTCAATGTGACCCCGCCTTTAGGTTCGTAAATAAATTTTGGAAACAAATGTCAATTATTTATACAAAATTACGACAACCATGTACCTAACACAATCGGTGAAAACACCTTCGCGATACATATTTTCCGAAAAATAAAAAGGTTTTTCCCTACGTAAATTATACAGGGTATGACAACGCTGGCAAATACGAAGACAGGTGACAGTACTGATGATTACTGATATCATACTTCAAAAAAAACGCGAAAAAAATAATCCTAAATTTTGTAAAAGTTCACGATATATTGCAAATAAAACATCTGACTGAGGCTAGAGGTCAACGAACGTTGCGTAAGTAGGCCATTCGGAGTCAAAGCCACGTCGTAGGTAGGGCATTGACCAGAGTTTTGCACGCTATACATTGCGGGTTGACAAATACCAAATCACTAAAACTACAAAATGAGGCAAATGCTTATTGGTATCTATTAGATTGTGTTTAGGTAGTATTGTTATACGGTAAGTTTTTGCTAGCGTTCAGGTTACACCCTGTATAGTCTTATCCCTACCATAATACAAGACCGCTCCCCAAGCTAGTGCTGGGACACGAAATCATATCGATATAATATCTCGTATTAATTTGTATGGCGTACAACAAAGAACAAACGCACTTAGAATTTCTCTCACTCACGTCACTAGCAACAAACATTCGCGCTGAACGCACTCACGCGATAATAAAATTTAATAAAAAAAAACAAAGAAAAAAAACAAAAACGCACGACCCATACCACGTCTTCGAGCGAAGTGATACGTCTAACACGTGAATAACCGTGGTACGGGTCATATAGGCCCTTTCCATATTTTTTTGTGATTTTTTTAATGTTATATCATATACATCACAAATTATATACGAATAGAAGCCGTTTCGGGAAAGTTCTCGAGCTATTTCCCTTTTAATATTACTTATATATACATTATATGTACAACTATCTTAGCCTATCCATGGACTTAGGAAAAATGTATAGATATTTCATCAATCTCTTTATATATTATCAAATAATTATGTATACTAGCGCTTTTATTATACACGTAAGTATATCTAGTTTATGTTTACAAGCGTTATTTCTCGTTACGCAATCGCATCTTAAATAATCGTAAACTGTGCCCGAGCACGAGTTTGAACATCTCGAAAATTTTGATGGTTGAGAGCAAATGTAATGAACTCGATATCGAGTTTCGTTTTCGAAAACTACATTAACTCGTAATAGGGCACAGAGCTCAATGAGCATAAACTTATTCGTTAAATCTTTAATGAGTATTGTAATCTCAAGTCACCAATGCTGTAATAAATATTAATAGCTCATTAAACAGTACACTCCCAGTTCCTATATCCAAAAAACGAATCGTTTTTCTTTCGATTACATAAAGTTACAAGCCGTATTTCCTAGTTCATACGAAAAATCCCACATATTTTATAGATTTGTAATATAGATTATAGACCAGAACTCGTTATGACTTTATGAGGAAACAGATTTCATTGTATTTTTTATAGGAACCGGGCAAAATTAACGATTTTTTTATTTAACTAGGGCACTATATCCCTTGATTTAATTGGGTTTTTAAATGGCCTTTCACAAGGTATATTAAAATTTTAGTTTTCAATATTACCAGCCTTACAATTTGACGTATATTTGCGCGTGCCGTAGACGAATTTGGAAGAAATGTGAATGTGATGTCCACATTTGGCGCTACCCAGGGAGCACCGCGCGGAGGTCATGGACTTAGCCCCCCTTTATAAAACAAACAAACAAACATTCACAGACGCGCCTGGCGCTAGACCTGCTGGCCGATTCAGAACACTTCGATAACATAATTATCGATCGATTCGGTAAGTTGTCGTACGATAAGATGTATTTTCAATTCAGAATAACCGTATCGACAGTAAAGTTGTCGAAACCGAAACCGAATCGAACATACGTAGATATCGTACGATTACGACTATCAAACGCTATTCACAACAACTTAATCGAATAAGATTATCCGAACGTCCGATAATTTTGGATGATTACTTATCGAAAGCTACAGGGCATCGGATATCCTGTTGTTCACCTACGTACCGCGTTATATACTGTTATTTCGTAAAAAAATGTTCGGGGCCACAATTTTAAGGAGTCTTAAGAAGATGAAATGAAGACTATACAGTCTTCTGAGACTTTAATAATTATGTAAAAATAAAAAAATCGGTCAAGTGCGAATCAGACTCACACACGAAGGGTTCCGTGGAATGGTACGGAACTTCCGTCCCATCGTACAAGAGTTTTTATTAATTTTTAACTAGCTTATGCTCGCGACTTCGTCCGCGTGGACCACACAAATTACAAAACCCTATTTCACCCCCTTAGGGGTTGAATTTTCAAAAATCCTTTCTTAGCGGATGCCTACGTCATAATAGCTATCTGCATGCCAAATTTCAGCGCGATCCGTCCAGTAGTTTGAGCTGTGCGTTGATAGATCAGTCAGTCAGTCAGTCACCTTTTTCTTTTATATATTTAGATTTTCATGGCGACCATTTCGAAATTTTTATTATTTGTTGTATAGTGGCAATAGAAATACACATTCAAGGAAAATTCAACTCTCTACCTATTATATAGTTCACGAGATACAGACCGCTGAAAGACGGACGGACTGTGGAGTAATAAAATCCCGTTGGCACCCTTCGGGTACGGAACTCTAAAAACCGCCCGAAAAATTTACAATTCAAACTTAAAATTGATTGACAGATGTTTGACATCTGTGTGGTATTTACGAGGATAGCTTTAATAAAAACTTAAAATAGTAGTAGTAACTATATTTCGATGTTTCTCTTTTGAAATCAACAATTTATTCGGTTATCATTTTAAATTATGACTTTAGTCGCCTTCAAGATGATTAAAAGTTATTTATTAATGCTTAACCTGAATTTAAAAACAAGTAAAATTTTGGTAAAATAGCATACTTTGTAAATGCTCATGTAATCGCACTGTATTTTATCGATAACGATACCGTAATCGACATCGAATCGTATCCTTCTATCAAACGTTCTGAATTGCACGACAAAAAAATATCGATACGAGATCGATACCAAATCGTATCGACACGGTATGTTATCGAAGGGTTCTGAATCGCCCTGCAGGTCACCCTGTCGATTGGAACCGACTTGGATGTGGTACTTTAGGCACCATAGCTATTTTAGAGTTCCATTACTCTTATGTTATACATATAATCCGTCCATTGTACTATGTATCTTTATGAAATGCAAGGTCGTTCGAATCGATTATATTTGTCGATGCAGTCTGAATTGGGATGATGACTATGTGAAAAATAAATTAGTTCTTGGGAACTATTAAATAGAGGGTCTTCCATAATTCGTAAAATCCACGTCCGCTGTTAGTTTCAAGTTTCCTAACCATTTTAAATTATCGATTTAACTAAAAGACGTACGTACGTCAAATTACGTCAAACGTTTATGACGTCACATCTGCGTATTTCATACAAGCTCCAATACTAAGCAAGCGTTTTGACGTTTGATAAAAATTTGCTGATCATCCATCATCCCTATTGCAATATGCAGTCTGTTTCGTGATTCGATTTTTTGTTGATTATACATTTGCTGTCGATAAGACGCAAGTACACCACTAATTTTGCGGACTCGAAACTTGTCATTTGTTTTTTCAGGAACAGTTTCAAGAACTATTAATATGGTGAATGCTTTTGAAAGTCAAATGGGGAGTAGTTCAATGGAACGGAAAGTAACGGCGTTTAGCCATCAATATTTATATTCTTGGCTATATATTAAATATACTCTTAATAAAACGAAGCTTTCATTTACATTATAAACGGTTAGCGGATTATTTAATAAAACAATAGGCATAAAATGTACGCAACGGAAAAAAAGATTCGTTTACATATTCGTTTATCTATGGTGCCCGGTCCCTAATAAAGAACCAACTTATCTGTGAAATGAAGTATGTACATATTATATCGTTACGTGTTGCCAACCAATCGTTTTTCGGAGAAATTAGTAGCATGTATACCAGCGTTCGTACCTTTTTCAGAGTGCTTAGTTAGGACTGTTTTACCATTTGTGTCATTTTTTACACCTCAAAAAATCGACAAGGGAAATAAAAATTTATATCCACAGTTCAAAATTCTGCAATAAAGATATTTGAGTATTTAAAAAAAAACGCGAGTCAGCGCGCAGCAGCGTCGTATCTTTTTAAAGCTTTTCGTACCTTTTCAGGATCTCGTTCATAGGATTTACCACATATCATCTGACAACACTGATGGATATTGATTGAGCGGTGGAATAATAACTCTGTTGTGAAACACAAATCATAAATAGTATAAAATAAAGAAGCAATCCCCGATTGTTCCTAAACAGGCTAGTATATCTTCGATATTCGATGTTTTTTAATCTATAGATAAAAAAAACATCATCAAAAATCAATTTGATTTGCTGAATTAGATTGGTTTTGTCAACAGTCGAATGCATGCTCAGGCGTTTAGGTTGTTTTTGGTTGATTATGTCAACTGATAACTATATGATAATTATGTACATAAGCAGTTGTACATAACACATTTAATCTATAAAACACTACTACGATATAGGAACCGGGCACAAATACTGCATCTCAAACGAAAAAAATTACTATCAAGCGTGCGATAAAACTGCGACGACCTATATTATGTACACATTAATTGTATGTACTAACTGTAGTTGCCATGACCTATAATTAAGGCATTTTGAGTCGTACGCCGCTGTACCTACCTTTAACTGACACGGTATACAATAACGCGAATTACACTACACGCCGCATGCAACGTATTTTTCAGTATTGAGAATCCAAATGAAGTTATCAGTACGCGTCGAACGCATCAGCTGCACTAAAGAAATAAAGATGATATTATGATTATTAACACAATATTCAAATCGCGCAGATTCCAATTCTGAGGGTCATGTCACCCGTATGTGGTACAAAAACTTCGAGCGGAAAACCGCACTTTGATCTTAATTATCTCATTCATTTTATAAGATAGGTATTTACTAATAAAAAAAAATTGTAATTTTTCTTAAATCATTTTGCTCCCACTCATTAAATGACCGACTAAGGGTCTTCTTCTTCTTCTTTTTTTGCTTTATGGCTTTCAGTAGTGCCACACCAAGCACAGAAAGGGTCTATAACGAATAAAATTGATGTTATTATATGGAAGGGGTAAAGCAGTTTTTATTAAACCCATTTTTTACCTGAACACGGCATCGTAACGGAACGCTAAATCGCTTGGCGGTACTTTGCCGGTAGGGTGCTAACCAGCCTCGGCCGAAGCCTAACACCAAACCAGCGACAAAAATATAAATTTTCAAATTGCCCCTTGCCAGAAATCGAACCCGGGACCTCCCACTTATAAGACCACTGCGCCAGAGAAGTCGTTAAAAATCGCTCACGTAGTAGTATATACTGATATCACCTCATCCTTATTTCTTTGACGCATTCTGAAGGCGTCGCAAGCATTTTCTTCAACTGAAAAACACGAAGCATATTCAGAGTGCTGTAAGACCCAAAATCCCGTCATGGTGCGATAATTCCCGACCCCTCGTACCCCTAAACCTATCAATTTCTCTTTATTGTCAAATCTACTTGCACTAACCGCTTAGATAGTCCCTCAGAAAACGCTGTAGCTTATCTCAAAGGCAGTATAAGTAGAAATAAATATGTAATAATTAATAAATATATCATCAATCATTATAATTTATAGTTCTATGAATGGAGTAAGTATATTACTTTTAATTGGCCTATTTTTTTTTCTTGATAACAAATTAGAGACCTAACTTGTTTTCAGCTTAACTGAGCATTGAAATCTGACATAAATTGACAAATTTTCGAAAAAAAAAATTACATGTATCGCATATAAATCCTAAACATTTCTTTTGCGATGCGACAGGCCGATTTACCGTAATTTGGTGATCCGTTTGTTCATAATACCTCAATTTTGAATTGATTGTGGGTTGGACAATTTTCAGAAAATACGTCCAAATGTACTAAAATACAAGTAATATAATATACATGCAGTTTAAAATTAAGCTTATTTTGATAAAAAGTTCCTTCTGACGCTATACTGTGTCGATGCAATTGACAAAAGACATTTTGATAAAAACAGTGAAAAACATGCGTTTCTTTAACTATCGTGAACTACATAATTCAATCATATCATTTGTTCCTTTATTTTTAGCTCCAATGTCACGTAGTGATAAATATATCACGTGGTAATAAAACTACCAATTGTCAGAAAAATCTCAGTTAAACTGGCAACACTGAACGATTCACAGATAAAATAAAGAAGACGGTTTAAAATAAGTCCACAGATAACAATAAATCGCGAAATCACTTGACAGTGCATAATTGACCGTTCTTGCGTAGAATCGCGCGGGAAACTTTAACACTAACGTATAGCTAAATAAATACAAACGCAACCGTTGAGGTAACGTTTCAGGAAACAAGATGGTTGACGGAATTCGTAGATCACCTATGTATTACTTCATATATAACATTTATATTTAAATACACGTCGAATTAAGAACTTTGTTTTGTTGAAGTCGAGTCGGTTTTATATGAAAATTTGATTACTTCGTATTAACATACTTTATGGTTCTTGTTACTAATTATTTATACAAAAAATAATAAAGCTTATTTGATTTTACCGACAGAAGTAATAAACAATCATGCTATCCTTTTTCGCAACAAACATTGTAAATAGGATGGCACTACTTTTAGAGCTAAAGTAACATGATAATATTAAAGGTTCAAACGTCACTTATGCCAAAAATGGCCTCCAGACAAAACCATTTTCTTCGCCATACTTCATGGAGGTAATTTAAAGTATCAAGTGGTTAGTGCCTTAGATTAACTAGAACTAATTATTAAGTTTAAAATACCTGTTTTATGTCTGAAACAAAAAGTACTCCTGTAATTCACAAATTCCGCCAACCAGCCTAAGGAAAAAATTATCTACCTATAATACACATCTCTCCTTGACAATGTCTTTCGTTGGAGTCAAGGACAGACAGACAGACAACTCGCAAACTTCACACCATTCAGACAAATATACTTACATAATGGATCAATCGCCGCCGCTCTTAATATAACCGGCCATTTTTACACTGGTAATAAACAAAAACTAACGTTGGCAACACTGACATCTATACAGTTAAAAAAAAAGTCACTTTGAACTACTTTGTACTCAGTCTATTATTTTGTATTTGACAGTCTCTGCAATGAAATATGATTTTTGACAATTTTGACATTATGGTCAAGAAACATTTATTTAAGAGGCTTGTAAACGTTAAATGAAAAGTAATAAAATCGACGATTTATAAGTATTCAAAACAGTATACGCTATTGAAGTTGGAAAAGTCGATACTTTATACCTATTGCGTAACTTAGACCCACTAGCACAAGGATATTTATTATTGATTTAGTTATTTTTTTTAATTCTATCACTATTTGGTCTAAAGTCGCTTTTGACAAAAAATTAATAAGATATAGCCACCAATGCCAAAAAATAGTTTTCGAGTTATCGGCTAAAAATTGGAATTGAGAAAAAATGTTGTTTCTAAAAAAGTATACCATGTAGGATCAAACTTATAACTAAGTAGATTTGGTCGGTCCTACATAGCACACTTTTTCAGAAACATCAGTTTTTCTGAAATCCCTTTTTTTGGCGACAACTCAAATAATACTCGTTCAGGATAGCCGCGGTTATCCGGCCGCGTTGAAGTTAGAAGGTCGCGCGTCGGCAACGGCTCGCGTGTTACGCGACCACGTACGACTAGCGGACCACACATTTACTTTCATATACACGACAACGAAAAGTGAACACGTCAGACGATTCTGTGTCTTAATTCATTTACTAATTGTTCTCTTAAATAATAAAAGATAAAGTGTAATACAGTTCACTATTTTATTGGACGCCGAGATATCCCTCAACAATACGTGCAGGGCACTTGGCTCCACTAAATACAGTCCGTGCAAAATGACTTCTCTCGCGTCATTTTAACTCTATGGGTCAACTGTCTTGTCAAAAGTACGGTTCATCTTTAAAATAAGGACTAAAATCGTACTTTTGACATAACATTTGACACAAAGTTGAAATGGCGCGTAATAATTCATTTTTACGCATTATACTAAGTTTTGAGGCCAGTCTTTTTTAGCATTTGAGGGCATTGGTATTTACTTACGTGGTGACAGCTCACGCCAAGAACTATACAGAATCAGTGTTGCCAACCTTAATTTCGTTCGAAGAAAACACTCGGGAATTACAAATAAGATCTACCTATAACCGTTACACGCATACACTACGGTAAGGCATTTTTTTATTACTATCCGTTCAAATGTTCACATACATTTCGAGTGTATATTATTCTTAAGACAGAGCTAATACATTTTAGGCTGTTTGTTTTTTGTTGAATTTCATTAAAATTAAAAGAAGAAGCAGTGTGTGTTTCTTTAGGAGTTTTTTTACAACTGAGGCGCCTGTGTACATTTAAAACTGCTATTCATTGCAAGATACGGGCTTCTTTGGAAGACGATCCAAGCGACATGTGTCATATTCAACCTTTATGCAATGCATTAAGGTTGTGTATGACACATGTCGTCAGGCAATTGAAATTCCTTAATTCGAGACAATTTACTGCAATAGCCAGCAATACCTGAAAATTTCAGCAATGCTATGCGACATAATTGCTCAGATTGCTCCAGATTGATCCATGCGTGTTGCCGAGCGACAATTGCCTAAAACTTGCCCAAGTAAGCGTACCATTAGGGTAGCGAGTCTCAAGCCACTTTTTGTGAAAAGAACTCTTTAATTACCTACCACTAGCAGTAAATATAACTACTTAACAGATAACGTCAAAATTGTAAAATGAAGCAAGTCTTCCCAGCACCGAAGTTTGAAAATAACAGTACGACGCAATCACTTTTGATTGGCTGATACTCTCTCGCTACTGGCTAAAATACGTTGTTGTAGCAAGAATACCATAATTTTAGCAAATCAAAACAATTGAAACTAACGTAATGTCATAATCACAACTTTCGTACTAGCCCCCGAGTTTCTCGAAAACTTCACGTGGAAGATTATATAGTTTCATCGTGATATAATATAAAGATATACAATATATTAGCTCTATCTCTATCAATATTTACATTTGAAATACACCTAGAATGTTCCGTTGCGTCGTCTGTGACTGCATTTAGAATGTTTTGACACATGGAAGGCTACTCGACATTAAAAGGTCGAATTTTTATTTTACATGCGATACATCTTGTGAATCGAATTTTGGTAAAAGCTTGTTTTTTTTTTATCAACCTACCCTCAAATAAAATGTACTGAATGTGTCTATAAAAGTCGTATTTGTTTCTATAATTTTGCTATTCAGTATAAACTAAATAATTTCGAAGAATAGTTTTGGTAAATTATTTTCAAGTATCAATTCGATTTAAAAGAGACCAAGATTCGTCATTACTTGGTAAGACAAAATAAGTTGATAAGATGAAATAAGTTGGTAAGGAGTCAGTAAGACATTAGGTGCAAACGCCTGGCGGCAAATTTGGGCTAACATACGTCAATAGCATTTCCGAAAACAAGGCTTATTCGGCAACATCTTAAAATGCTTTGTTCAAATATACGTTTACTTTCCCAAAATCTGTATACTAGTAGTTTTAATTCAAAAAAAGTTTATAAAATTATAATTTTTTAATTTGTGCCATTCTATTTGGTATTGTGTAGTATGGATTAGAGTAATTATTTATGTATTTATTGGTATACTTGAAAATAAACTTTGCTTTTTTTGAGGGTCGATATTAATAATTCCTAAATTCTATAGTGTCTTTGACCAAAACAAGGGGCACGCTTTTTCATATGAGGGTATTTTTCAAACATATTTTTCACGGTAAAGGATTTCCAATGTATTTTGAAGTAAAACTTTTTTAGGCACGACTTAAGGGTGACGTAAATTTTTTTTGGGACAAAAGTAACGCTTAAACGTCACTTCTGTCGAAAATGGCCGCCACACAGAACAACTGATTAGAGGCCGCCATCTTCTGCCGAGGCGGTCGCGAGTAGCTTTTATCGGACTCATTTTTAAAATGGAATCCCGCGAGCGTTTAGTTTTACTTCAGCAGCGCGTAAAGGTTACACGCAAACTTTTTTAAATTCAGACTTTTTTGTAAGTAGTAATTAATAATTCATTTGAGGTAAATAGTATTTATTAATAGTTATTTCTGAATTCTATTATATCACCTATCAAAACAATACTAGTTTTTCAAATACGGTTTTTCATCATTCAGTTTTTATTTGAGGGTAAGTAAAACATGCTTTAAAGTTAAGGATTTCCAATGTATTTTTTTTTATAATTGAGGGTAGTAGTAATAATTTTTTTTATTAGCGGGTAGATCTCGTTATGAATTTGCACTTTACCGATGTTTTCACGAAACAGAATAGCGTTTTAGTCGTTAATTTTAGGACGTCACTTGTACACGAGAACTGCGGGTAGTTGCGTATAGTACGGTATCCTAAATGCAGTGTCGTGTGACGCGAGTCGGTGTCGGCTCAGTACCGGGGGTGGGCGCGGAGGCGGCGCGCGGGTTATGGGTGCGACGCGTGGACGCCCGGTGTGCTGGCGCCACCGGCGCCGTGCTGCGGCGGCAGCAACACCTGCTGCAAGGAAAACACCCAATAAACACACGACATGGACCCGTATAGACCGGGCCGCAAGAGGAATTCCGTTAGTAAATAAGACTTCTGTATGGTAAGGGTGTTTGTGCACTCATCCGTATTCCGTTTGTATCCGTGATTCTGCGAATTGTCATACAAATAACGGTAATCATTCGATTCGTATTATTACGGAATCCGTGATTTCATGGATGAGGTCACAAACGCCCTTAGACCTAAACAAAATTTCCATCGAACGTTTTTTGCAGGATAATCAGCCTAAGCGTATGCTTAGACGTAGGTGGCGTAGCACAGTATAGTACAGATTTCGCAGGACAGGGCAGTTGAGTCTGCACGTGCCTGCGTAGCATACGCAGCTCTCAGTACATTCATGCATTACAAAAACTACTCTGCCCTGCACTGCTCTGAACTACATAGCTTGCGTCTCTGCATACGCTTAGCCTGATTCTTAGCAAATACACAGTGGTACGTACACTGAGTATACACAGCGCGTGTAAAGGAAGTATCCATACTAATATTATAAATGCAAAAGTGTGTCTGTCTGTCTGTCTGTCTGCCAGCTTTTCACGGACTAACTGTTTAACAGATTTTGACGAAATTTGGTACAGAGTTAGCTTATGTTCCGGGGAAGGACATAGGCTACTTTTTATCTAGGAAAATCAAAGTGTTCCCGTGCGATTTAAAAAAACCCAAATCCACGCGAACGAAGTCGCGGGCATCATCTAGTTGATAATAAATTTACAGGCATATGAGGTAAACTGTATGCGATTATCGGTTTTAGGTTTTGGAACCAGAGCCCTTATAGGTGTGAGTGAACTACATTCAAAGTTTTCAGCAAAAATAATCAAACACATCCATTAAAATTACTAAAAATCTAAATATATAAAAGGAAAAGGTGACTGACTGACTGATTGACTGACTGACTGACTGACTGATCTATCAACGCACAGCTCTAACTACTGGACGGATCAGGCTGAAATTTTGCATGCAGATAGCTATTATGACGTAGGCATCCGCTAAGAAAGGATTTTTGAAAATTCAACCCCTAAGGGGGTGAAACACAGGTTTGAAATTTGTGTAGTCCAAGCGGACGAAGTCGCGAGCATAAGCTAGTTAACTTATAAATTTAAAAAAATCTTTGCACCTAAACTTCAAGGAATTGTCTCACTTTTTGATGAAAAAAATAGTAGTATATATTATACAGGTGTTTTTTTAAAATAAATGTATAGACTAGCGACTTAGTGAGTTGTATGTGGAGGGATCTGGGAACCCACCGCATTATTATCACAAGAGAACTCCTGCCATTATTAATGGAAAGGAGTCGTGAGGAATACGACTATAAAGGGTGCAGACCTTTACGATGCCGCGCGGTCCGATAGTAGAGTGGCGAGATGCGCGTCAAAAACTTACAAAATATGGCTCAGCGAAATTTGCGTCTTGTTGAGGCGGCGTGGAGTGAAGTTGCCGCGGGTCAAAGCTCTGCCACTGCTGCCTCTAGTGAATACGAAGCTCATGATCACGGGGTCGGGGGTTTGCACGAAAACTCCCAGTTATATGGGGGCCACGGCGCTATACGTAGTAGCTAACGCCAAACTGCTTGATCGCTCTGAAGTTGCAATGGTGTTTGCGCTGGTACAATAAGCGCAAAGTATTTGCCGGGCAGTTCGTGAAGTTCCAGCGGCAAAAACAGGAAAGCATGTAGCTTGATACTGCCCCTGACAGCTCGAACTTCACTTTTTTTTTTTTTTTTTTTATTATTATTATTAACACACAAGAAAATTTACATATAATAGGTAGTACGCATTGTAAAAAAACCACAGAGGTTTGACTCTCAATGCGTAAATCTGCGCATTACATCATGCCTACTTAGTCATAAAACAAAATTAGAAATAATACTATTACTATATTATAATATAATAACTTAATGTTAAAAACAAAGAACATATAATACATATACATATATACACATATATGTATATACATACATATATGGATATACACACATGCACATACACATATATTTTAACAGGTGACATTATTATTTATGTACTTATTATACGTGCGACAATTATATCGTCACGACAGGAGCCAAGGAGATATCCCCGAAGCAACCCGGCATGCTCATAGGTTGCCAAGGAAGTATCCCCTCAGCTTCCGTTTAATATTTGTTCGCGTTACCTTTTCCGCCAGAGAAGAAGGCAGCTGATTTAAAAGGCGAGGTATAATAAACTACCTTCTTACTAACTAACCTAACTAAACTAACTTCTCAGCATTGCAGTTCCTGTCGTGACCACGACTTGAGCAACTGGGTCGAAATATCGATAATTCAAGATCATCGTATTAATCGTGCTAATCGAATTAATCGAAGCTGTGATAGCCTAGTGGTTAGGACGTCCGCCTTCTAATCGGAGGTCGGGGGTTCGATCCCGGGCACGCACCTCTAACTTTTCGGAGTTATGTGCGTTTTAATTAATTAAATATCACTTGTTTTAACGGTGAAGGAAAGCATCGTGATTTCTCACCTGCATGCCTGAGAGTTCTCCATAATGTTTTCAAAGGTGTGTGAAGTCTACCAATCCGCACATGGCCAGCGTGGTAGACTATGCCAAAACCCTTCTCACTCTGAGAGGAGACCCGTGCTATGTAGTGAGCCGGTTATGGGTTGATCATGATGATGATGTATTCGTGGTATGTACCCGAAATTTACATTACAATATAAAATACATTACCCCGAGTCTCACTACGTGATCAAATCAGAAATGAGGAGATCCGTAGGAGAACTAGAGTAGCCGACTTAACTCATCGGGTTGCGAAGCTGAAGTGCTGGAATGGCGACCTGGTATGCGTAGCGTTGGCAGATCCTCCACTAAGTGGACAGACGCCATCAAACGAGTCGCAGGGAGACGCTGTATGGCGGCGGCGCAAGACCGTGACGTGTGGACCTATCCAGCAGTGGACGCCTATCGGTTGACGACAACGACTTTCTCTGACCCGGAACAAATACACCAGACAAGCGTTACCGTCTTCCTGCTGATACCTGTTTAATGCTAATGCGACGCTACTCAACATCACTTCAGAGCGATCAAGAAGTTTGGCGTCACCTGTACTATAGGCATACCGTTTGACTGACACGGTTTCTGAGATAGCTGCGTGGTGCGGGAGACTGAGTTAAGACGAAAATTTTGCAAAAATAAGTAGATGAATTTACTTAATGTAATGTACCGGGAGAAAGAGAAAAATTGATCTTATCATATTAAAAAAATATAACAAATTTTTGGAGCAGATTTTGTATGTATTTTATCCTATAGAAAAAATTTTTGATCAAATCCCATTTATCATGAGATATAGACAAAAGACACAAACAAGCATCATTTTATATTTTATACCTTATCTAATATAGGATAGTTTGACATTGATTTTGACAGCTCACGTTCATGATGTTTCGTATTTTTTATAAGCAAACTTTGTAACCTGTCAAAATGCTTGACTCGAGCAAAAATCTACGCAAGCTCTTAAGGGGACTCAGTTCAGTGCTTTCTTCATACAAACGTAGGAGGGAAATTACAACAATATTCGATATTGTACGCACAAAACTAAGAATTATATCGATTTATCTCGTCATTATCTAGGTTTATTGATATATAAAACATTGAAAAAAATATTGATTTAAAAGTTACGAGGCCCAAAAGATTCCTATTTTAACACTAAATTAATGCAACTTTGGGCGTAAATAAATAAGATTAGGGATATGAAAATTCTAAAACAATTTATCATTAGACGTAGTTTATTTATTCATTAGTTGAAATAACTATACTTTGCAAACATAAATTCAGCAGTTTTTTCTCAAAAATACTTTACCTAAACCCTTTTCGCGCGCTTGATTTCGGTGAAAATCATCGTGCCTCTCAAGTTTCTCATACAATGTCAAGTGAAAAGCAAACATGTTACCCACGTGCGCTGCCAATTTCGGTCGAGCGTCCTGCGTCACCTTAAGGGCGCGATTATATCTCGCCCTATAAGCAACAGGTCGGTGGGGCTATGGGAGCACCACGCAGCTAGTTCGACAGCCGCGTCAGTCGCACGGCGCGGCTGGGCGCTAATACTGACCTGCACCTGGTGCGGGTGGTGCGGCGGGCTGGCGGTGGGCGGCGCGTGGTTGAGGTACGCCACGTGCGGGTGGTGGTGGTGGTGGTGCGCGCCGCCCGGCCCCATCAGCGGGCACAGCACCTGGACACGCAAAACGTATTATTAAGCTGCCTACAGATTTGTATAAATACTAGCTTATGCTCGCGACTTCGTCCGCGTGGACTACAAAATTTCAAATCCCTATTTCACCCCCTTAGGAGTTGAATTTTCAAAAATCCTTTCTTAGCGGATGCCTACGTCATAATAGCTATCTGCATGCCAAATTTCAGCCCGATCCGTCCAGTAGTTTGAGCTGTGCGTTGATAGATCAGTCAGTCAATCAGTCAGTCATTCAGTCAGTCAGTCAGTCAGTCACCTTTTCCTTTTATATATATAGATAGATATGCGAGTAATTATTTACATGGCAATTGTGGTGATTTTTCAAATTCCCCGCGAAAACGCTAGCCGCCATTTTGTTCAGGTCCATGAGCTGTTATGACGTCACACGGATGGTAAACAACGGCATTTTCTAAGTGAACTACATTACAACTGCAATCCATGTGACGTCATAGTCGGAATTCATCATGGCGCCTACAGTGCGTTTCAAATATTTGTAGAACGGATAAAAAAGTAAAATCTTTTAAGTGAATCATAAAATTCATTTTATAAACTAAAATTTTTCGATTGCTTGTTGCTAATACAACGTGGCTAGTTACCACCCTACCGGCAAAGCCGTGCCGCCAAGCGATTTAGCGTTCCGGTACGATGCCGTGTAGAAACCAAAGGGGTATGGGTTTAATAAAAACTGCCATACCCCTTCCAGGTTAGCCCGCTATCATCTTAGGCTGCATCATCACTTACCACCAGGTGAGATTGCAGTCAAGGGCTAACTTGTATCTGAATTAAAAAAAAAAATACTATCTGTTCATACATTTTTAGAATTTTCTCTCGCTTGGTGTAAAAATACTCTATTGAAAAAATATGTAGATTGATAAAACGTCTCGGAATCGAGCATCGCTACTATGCACATACCTGGAAGGGCGGCTGCTGGTAGTGGTGGTGCGGGTGCGGGTGCGGGTGTGGGTGCGGGTGCGGCGTGTGCGCCGGCGAGGGCGGCGGGTACAGTGCGGGGGACGGCGCGGCGGGCGACTGCGCGGGCGGCGCGTACTCGCCCACGCCGCTGCCCACGCCACCGCCCACGCCGCCACCTACTCCCACGCCCATGCCGCCCACTCCGCCCACGCCGCCTCCGTGGTACATCCGCACCTGGAATTGAAATTGTGAGCGTAAAATTTTGGTAACATGGCTTCATAGTGTCTCGAGACAAATCGAAATGAATATAATTTTACTTTCAAAGTCGCTCAGCGAGCTACGGAGAGGGCTATGTTAGGAGTTTCCCTGAGGGATAAGATCCGAAATGAGGAGATCCGCAGGAGAACCAAGGTCACTGACATAGCCCAAACTATTTGCAAGCTGAAGTGGCAGTGGGCAGGTCATGCCTGTCGTAGAGGCGATGGCCGTTGGAGCCGGAAAGTCCTTGAGTGGAGACAAGCAAGCGTAGTGTGGGACGCCCCCCAGCACGATGGACCGATGATATAAAGAGGCTGGCGGGAAGTGGCTGGATGAGGAAGGCTGAGGACCGGGTGTGGTGGCGCTCTTTAGGGAAGGCCTATGTTCAACAGTGGACATCCACAGGCTGATGATGATGATGATAAGTTTACTAAAAGAGATTGCCCATTTTCTTAGGAGCTTTGGGCCCCCCCTAATATAATTGTTATGTCACCATGGTTCTAATTTTATTTTGTAGACAAATAATTAACTCTTTATATTCTGCAAACGATTTCTATTTATTCACCCTGGTTGTAAATATATCTTATTTTTTATATTGCTGATATTGAGGTTATATTTAATTAATACTTCTTCAAAATAAATGCATGTTTACGATTTTAACTGTAATTGTGGATATTTTCAATAATAGATTGAAAAAAAGTCGTTATAAAACATAATCGTAAAAAAATAACACATTTAAAAAAATAATAATTTAAGTTTTGACACGACGCCACAAAAGAGGGGCCCGTTCGCGGGCGATCTCCTTTAAATGAATATAAATTCGGCCACTTGCACGCAATGTATGGTCAAGGCCTATGTCCAGCAGTGGACGTCCATACGACGATGTCTCACCATATGCTGGTACTGGATGGCGGGCTGCGGCGCGGGGTGTCCGGGGTGCGGGTGCGGGTACGGCATGAAGGGCTGCATGGGTGCCGGCGCCAGTAGGGGCTGGCCGGTCGCCGCTGCCACTTGTACCCCCGAGCCGGACCACGAGCGATCTGACGAACAAATCACTAGCGTTATCAAATCAAATCAAATCAAATCAAATTATTTATTGCTTATTTGGGTTTAC